>NW_026555095.1:2400000-3000000 GCF_021234165.1 Pteronotus mesoamericanus | reverse complement strand
AATAGTTTACATCAGGGTATGTGAAGTACAGTATAAAGAATAGAGTAGCCAAAGAACATATATGCATGACCCATGGACATAGACAATGGTGTGGGGATTGCCTGAGGGAGTTGGAGGTGGGGATGGGTGGAGGCAGACAAAAGGGGAAAACTTGGGACAACTGTAATATCAATAGCATAAACAATAAAAAAGAATATCTTATGCTAAAAAATAAATGAAAAATAAAAAGTATTGAAGAACCCATCTGCTCTTGATATCTATAAAAAATATTTTAAAAACTCAAAAAGATCATTTATCTAGATTTCAAAAGAAGGAATTTCAGATACTAACATATTTCGATAGTCACAACCTTCACCATCAGGTTAATATTCTCAAATCAACCTAAGTCTCTTGAGATCAGTTTTCCTTTATTGCAAAATTTTCTATTTTTAGCAACCATGAGAAATAACCCTGAGATGGTATCATTATGTTCTCTTTACTACAGTTACAAGATTGAAATTCTATATGACTTATTTATTACTGAATTATCCACTGACAACAAGTTGTATATCTTTACATTAAAAAAAAACTAACTAGATTAAGGAAATAAAATATACCTAGCTGATAAATAACTCGGATAGAATCCACTTTCATAGTCTATCACATTCTGATTTTATTGTAAATTGAAAAGATAGTATATAAAATATGCATACACAGTATAAGTTCATAGTTTGACACCAAAAAGAGTAATGACAGAAAATAAAAGAAAAAACTAGCACAGAATTTTTTTTAAAAAAATTATGTAAATGATAAAAATGTAGTTGAATGGCAGAAATACAAAAATTAAATTTTAAAATAAGGAAAAGAAAGCAGTAATATTTTAAAGCCAACATCAGTTTGCTTTTCTTAGAATAAGCATGATATTTTTTAATGGCTGAAATATTTGACTTACTATGAAAATGAGGAAGGTGAAGGTATACTCTATCATACAAAAACTGAGCCAGTGTGATTGTACCAAGAAGAAATCAACTCACAACACTGGTTCTATCTCTAACAGATGGGTGGCATGAGATAACCTACTTAGCTTCTCTGTGCCCTTTTAATTTATTTGAAAAATGCAGCCAGGGAACAGTCAATTGCAGTCCTATTAGTCTTACAATTCTATGGAAATTCTTGTTTTGCTAGGCTTGTTACTTTAGGAAATATAAAATATTTAGTAATTTTAGAAATATTTCTTGAACACAGATTCCGTTAGTAACTCTATTTACATAGTACTTTATACTTTGACAAGAGTGTTTTACATTTTTTATCTTTAATAATACCCACAATGAAGGTGTGAGGTGAATAATTGCATCTCCATTTTATAAATGAGGGAAGGAATGCTTGAAGAAGGAAGATAATGGAGAACCAAAGAGCAGATAGGACTCAAAGTTGGATGTCCTTACTCCAAGGATGCTATCCAAGCTATCCACCATAAAGAGCTTCTTTGGAGGAGATTTCATTGGCTCTAAGAAGTAATCATCGCTCCAAAATTATTTCAGAATTCTCTTGACTGGGTAATAGAGGTCTCGGAGAGACGAGAATATGGAAAACCCAAGTCTACTTCTATGCATATGTAGTTAATCCCATCTACTTATATAGGCTTGTATTTTTATTATATTTCCATATGCAGTTTAGATTTTACAAAAATTGGAAAAATTATAAAATCTTTGTTTTAAGCAACATGCTGTCTGTTTTATCTAATACCTATTCTCTGAAAGATAAAGATGTCTTTTGTACTTCTTTCCCACACTCACCCTTTCTCCCCCTCAAAAAAGGGTTTTATTTTTCAAAAATATTAGGGAACATTTAACTTAATTAATTAATGTTAACCTTAATCAATGCTAAAGTTAATCAGGATGTCTATAGTAGAGGATATTTCAAGCCTTTAATATGTTACTATGCATTGTGAATTGTCTGACAGAGAGATAATATTTAGTATATCACAAATTTATTGAAGCATTGCCTTTTTAAAAAGTAAAACCTAGTATCTTAACAAACTTCTGTTCTTTAGAATACAGTTTGAGAATTTTGTCTCCTCTTATGAGGAAAAGACCTTAGAAATTATATATTTCAAATTCTACAGATTATAGATGAGTAAACTGAAAACCAGAGAGATCTAATAATTTGCTCAATGCCTCCCAGTATATCCCAATGCCTCTAGACATGGCTCATGACTAAAACCCAGTTCTTCTTATTCTCTCTGCAGTACTTTTTTAATTTCACATACTGTATTTCTATAAATCAATATGAACAATGAAAATAGTTTTACACTTGATACATTGATACATATTTTGCACAGCCAAAATAAATTTGTTTTTTCTGTTTTATTTTTTATTTTTCTTTATTTATTGATTATGGAGAGAGGGGAAGGGAGGACAGAGAGAGAAGGGGACATTGATTTGTTGTTCCACTTTTTATGCATTCAGTGGTTAATCCTTCTTATGTGCCCTGACTGGGGATGGAACCTGAAACCTTGACTTATCAGGACAATGCTCCAACCAACTGATCTACCTGGCCAACACTGGTTTCTTTGTTTGATTATTTGTTTGTTTGTTTGTTTGTTTTAAGTTGCTCATGAACTGACTATTTAAATTATTTTTATTTTTATTAAAAAGATTTTTAGTATACAGGTGTCAGTTGCACAATTCTACAACACACCATCTGTACATTCTATTATGTGCTCACCATCCCAAGTTCAAAATAAATTTGCATTGATCTAAATAATGTATAATAAAAGGTCCTTTAACATCTGAGATATTAATTTATGAGAATTTGTCTTACCATAAATTCAACATAGTTTTAAATACTATTGATTTTCATTAGGGCAATTGAACTTTATGAAATAATTTAATATTTTGTTTTCTTATACAAATGCTAGAATCTTTATAAAACAAGACATTTTAATGGTAAAGAGAAACAAAATCATATCGATTGCATGCCTATAATGTGCCCAGCACTTACCTTACAATGCTTTCTACAATGTTGAGTAAGGTATCCTATCACATGGTCAATTGGCAGAGGAGGTAAGATTTTAATGCAGTTCTGTGCCTAAGTTCTTTTTTATGAAATGGGGGTAATACCTAATTACATAAAATGTAATCTAAATTAGAACATTTTATGTACCATAAAGTGCTTATATACATACAAATTACTACTATTATTCTCAGTGGAGAGCAAATATATCTTAAAACTGTTCTTAATTTTCTAATAACATACACTTAAAGACAAATATCCTCATCAGGGAAAAACAGTAAGAAACTTCATGAATTATTCTTTTGTTGTTTTTGTTCTAAAGTTTCCACATTGCTTTTAAAGTTGCACTGCAGGCCTTGATCATATTTGTTGATCAAGCATGTGTAAAACTGAATATCTTTAATGAGAAATGCAAGATTTATGGAATTAAAAATTGCTTTGGGAAATGAAAACAAAATTTCATTTAGTAATGGACACCAATGGCCTATAATCAAGGCAGCAACTGCTAGGTAAATAAATAAATAATTTGCTGGTTTTATTTGGCAGTAAGCATCCAGCCATTTGTTCATTATTCTTATCTGCTGGGCTCTTTACCTCTCAAGTACATAATGGAAAAGCTGGGTATAAACAGAATGTTTTTATACAGTATATTTCAAATAGGCCTGGAGAGTGTCTTTTTTCTTTCTCATTTAAACTTTGTTTATATCTACATTTCTTTTATTTTGTGCTTCCATAAAGTAGACATGAATGGATTTAAATACAGTAACTCCCCTCTTATCCAGAAGGTACATTTTTTCAGAAGTCTGATAAAGGCCTCAGAAAAGCCAGAAATATCTACTCCTGCATTAAGGCTTTTAGGGATGTATTTGAAACTTTATTGACTTATTAAATTTGCAATTCTTTTAAAGTCTAGTTTTCTAGCTTCTCAGCCTCTGATAGATTAGTAGAAGCAAATGAGAAAAGGTCAGAAGCTGTGTGAGGCACATAGAGCATGAACAGAGGTGATGGTTGACAGCCTTTCACCACACTGTCCAAAAAATGTGGTCCATAATATTGTCCTGGATCGTAAAGTTAAGGATGCTTGGAATTTTCTGGTTAAGTTCTGCATTTTACAATGATTGTTCTCAAATGTGGTTCAGTTTAGGTAGCTATAAATTTGAGTTCTGTGTGACTGTATTATTGTTTCTGTGTGTATGTGTGTTTGTATGATTGGCAATGTCTTGTCAAAGCAGGCAGCATTTAAAAAGGGTCTTCAAAAAGAAGAAAATCACAAGAAAGATAAAAATAGGGTATGTATTTTAAGAAAAGGAGATACCATAATCCAATTTTTTTAGTGACTTGAAAGGGGGGTGAATAGTGAGTTACCTAATATGGCTGGAATAAGTGAGAGGGTGACCAAAAACCTGGCTCCATCTTCTTTCTTTTAAATTTAGTTATTGTTAAAGTGTCTCCCTTCCCTACAGACTAAAGGACTCTGCAATGCGATGTCACTAGGTTATTTATACATTGCTATAATTAAAAAGCCTGTAATATGGTTTGGTTAGAAAAATAAAGGAAAAGTATGCTCAATATGCAAGAAGGTAGAAAGAAGTCACCGATACATGCAAAACATCTATCATAAGCCATGTATTGTGCTACATAATTTTTTTACATCTCATTTCATCTAATTTTCACAACAGTCATAAATCATCACCATTGTTTTTATTCTTATCTCAGGTAAGAAAACTGAGAATCAGAGAAATTAATTACCTTACCAACAGACATACAGCAATTCAGTGCCAAGGCCAAATTTAACACTCAGACATGCCTGGCTCCATATCTGCATGTTTGTTTGTTTTATCATGTCATGTTACTAGCTTGGGAGAAGGAACTCTGCAGAAGGAAAAAGAGTATACAAAAGTAAAATATGGTTTCTAATAACAAACTATACCTATTGCAAAATAATAGTGGTTTAAGATCCTGAATGTTATTACAAATGAATAAGTGAATGAATGTTGAATAAAAATTAAGTGCTGGTGATAATAATAACAGATGTTATTTTTTTAAATGTTCTTTGGCTAATCCCTTCACATTTTTTCATCCAGTCCTCCCTCTCCCATCCCCTTGGACAGCAGTCAGTCTGCTCCATGTGTTTATGCCTCTGTTTCTATTTTCTTTGTCAGGGTTTTTTTGTTTTATTTTGTTTTGTTTTATTTTATTTTATTTTTTTTTTTTTTTGCTTACTAGATTCCACATATAAGTAAAATCATATGATATTTGTCTTTCTCTCACTGGCTTATTTCACTTAGTGCAATAATCTCCAGGTCCATTCATGCTTTCACAAAAGGTAAAATTTCCCTTTTTTTTTTTTTAAGTGGCTGCTATTAATTGAGCATGTATTATATGGTAGGCAATATATTGTACATACTGTGTTACTTAAGAATGATTATTTATATACAGGTGGGGCAAAAGTAGGTTTACAGTTGTTCATATGAAATTATAAGATAATAATTAAGAAATAATAATACAAGAATAAACTATGTTTCATGTTCTTATATCTGTAAACCTACTTTTGCCCTACCCTGTATTAAAAATGTGGAAACTATGGTCAAGAGATTGTAAATAATTTGGCAACCATGAAATAATTTTAAATGGTGAAGCTAGATGAACTAGTCTGTGCTTTCCCCTATTTTGGTATGGTGCCGCTCTAATAACCCAAAAATGATTAAAGTTAGTGGAAGAAAATAGAAAGTTGCAGGAGATTAGCAAATGAGTACTTAAGGATGTTAGAAGGAAGCAACAGATTTCTCATCACTATATATAATCAGATGTGTATGTAGGCATCTATCTTTAAAAATAGAAGCACCATGATGTTTCATGATGTCCCTGCAATGATATAATTGCTATAAGAAGGCAGTAACTTTAAAAAGTCTCTACTGTACACAAAAGCCTGCTATTGTTATAAGTTTTATAATGACTTGGAATTTCCAGCTTTTTATTTTACCCAAACCCAATGAGACATTGGAGCAGTTTCTTACCTAGCCAAAATTATTAGCGATGAAAATAAAAACTACCACAAAATCTACTTAAGATTTTCAAATGATGTGGTTGAGGGAAAGACTGGACTAGTTACTTAGAGATCTGGTTCTAGTGTTGGGTCTTTCACTAATGCAGCATATGACTTTGTATGTGTCACTTACATAATTGGATCCCCCCTCACAGGTTACAATGATAGGTCTAACATTATACATTTTACTAGTCTGAAAGGACTGTAGACTACCACCAAAGGATTCATGCTTGAGCCTTGTCGCTACTTAATTGTGAAAACATTGATCAACTCAGATCTTTTGGGTTTTATTTTTTATCTATGAACTTTTGTTATCTGGCTGGCCTACCTAATAGAAATGTGTTGAGAATTAAAATGAAATAACAAACTGAAAGTGCACTAAATTCTATAAAATGCTGTAAGTCATTAAAAAATCCACACAGATGTCTTGTACATTGTAGACATATTAAATATTTATGGAATGGGTAGCACGCAAGGGACCATTATTGAATGAGGTGTAAAGAGTGTAGCCCCTGAGTCTGACTGCTTGGGTTTAAACACCGAATCCACAACTTAGTAGGTGATAAATTTGGAGAGGTAACTTCTCCCTGCGCCTCTCTTTTATCATGTATAAAACAGGAAAAGTAGTATCTGCCTCTTGGGCAGCTGTTAAGGAATTAAATATGACATTCCATGATAGGAGCCATGGCACTGTATTTGGCACATGTTCAGTACTCTGTTTAATAGCAAAAGTTATTAATGTTACTCTCTTTCTGAGGTTCAAATGGAATCAATAAAAAGAAGGTAGAGATTTAGGAGCCCCACTTGAATCTCTTGCCTTTCAAGAGCTTGTGAGTGTGTAGATGGAGGGTGGTTAATTTATATGGACACAAACTGTTAGAATTCACAGCTTCTCTTCCATATCCCTAGTATTTCTGAAGAGATAAGGAAACTGAACACTATCAGGAATGTTATCCAAGAACATAGCAAATCACTAACTTCTTTCCTATTGCTCTATTTTTCCAAAACCCAAAAGGAATACTGAAAGTCAAAGACAACACAAGAAGCAGGGGGATTTAAAAAAATAGGGTAGAGTACATCAGTCATTTTGCAGATTGTATTTTAACATATAACATAATTGGACAATTAAACACAGGGAGATTATGTTTTTTTTCTCTGCCAAGAACATCCTTCCCTTCTTTTCCTATCTGATGAACCTCAGAACTTCTTCCAACATCCATGAATCCCTATGCCCTACTATGGCTGTATTTTATGAAATACTAAAATTATCTGTTTACCTGTGGGTAAGGACCATACTCCTTTTTTTAGCCCTGAGAGATTACTTGGTATATATTAGAAATTCAATAAATGTTTATTAAACTAAATTGTTCTTCTACTTGATCATACTAATATATCTTAAATTTTAAATCACTTTTGAAAGAAGTTCAAAATCTAGTCTATAATTTTCTTGATTAAATTTATTACTCATAAGATTTTATAGATAATTTCTATTGACATGAAACAAACATCTCAATAACCTGCTGAGTAAAAAAAGTACATTCATTCTATACAATACTCCACAAAAGCTCTTAATTTCCTACCATTTTTTTTATAAACCAATGATCTAAGATGTTGATCTAGATTTATAACACAACTTAAGAGGATTAGCTTCTGTTGGTTAACTTTCAGTAAGGCTCTTTGATAGATGCCCATGTCTTTTCTAACTGCCTGCTATTACAATTGTCCTGAAGCTAAGTTCCTTAAGGCATAAAACTGGAGTTATTTATTAACTAATTATATTCATTGCTCAGACTAGGCTCTTCTTACTAAAAAGGAAGAGGATATATACTTCCCTGGTTTGATTACAGTGAACTATAAAACAGCTACTTCTGTTTTTCCAATTTTTTTTTTAACTAACTCTTTGGTTCAATCAAAATAATTTTCTACAATGGTAGGGAAAACCTTCACCGCCTGAAACTCCTTTTCAAGGGATTTGTGCAAGGCTTCCCTAAGATCATCTACTGCTTGGTTACTTTCAAGGATGATTGGCAATTTCATCATATATAACCACATGTATTTTTTATATGTATATCCCATACCTATTTGTTTAGATTTTATACAAATCATAAATATAAAATATAAAACTATAAAACAAAAATAAACAATTTTTAATTCATTTATACTGTGACAATTTATAATTTGTTCATACTCTAAAGTGCCAGTATTAGGACTGAATTTTGTGTGAAATCATTTCTCTTCACTTTTCTATGCATTGCCTTTCACTAATATTATTTTGTTGACTACATTTCATTTGACAAAATGTACATTATTCTGTCCCAACACTCATATGGACCAAAATTAAGAATAAAAAAAGTGTTTTCCTTCTTGACATTTGTATAGGACACATGTGAAGCAATGATACACATTTGATAGTTTACATATGCAATATCCTTGAATGTATAATGCTTATGTGAGCATATATTCTTGGATGTAAAGGAATACATTTAAACTTATAAAAGCACCATATACTCAAATGAACATTTTCAGGAAAAGATTAGAGATAGCAAGAAGCTAGAATTAAACAATTTGGGTAAAGTATAAATATAAATATATAAAAATATAAATAATATAAATATAATAAATATAAATATAAATATAAAGTATAGGACTATCTTTGTTCTTGGCTGAATGAGCATAATGGCAAATCTTGGTGCAAATACCCCTCTTCAACAAAAGCATTATGAGTGCCTCTAGATCTATTTAAATATTCTTGCATTCATACTCTTGTGCACACTTAAGTCATTGATGGTTATACAAAATAGGACGCACATTCTCTTGCTAAATAATACAATAGTGATTTCATTAAATTTGTCATTATTGAACACTGTACTGTAGATAATCCACCAGTCAATCACTTTCAGAACCATTCAATTTCCTCATGTCCATCTAAAATGAAAGGCTTGCTGCACAGCTGTGTTTAAGACTGTATAATGACTTTAAATCTAGGACATGGACTCTTTTTGCATGTCCAATCAATTTGTTAGAAATCTGATCCTGTGTTAATAGGGCTGTGTGTATTAAAATTTATTCTTTGAAAATCGTATATGAACTGGATGCTGCATGCAGCCTTTGAACTCTACCAAGTTGCTTTTACCTTTAATTCACTTTTCAGAAGAGGCTATATTTTTTTCTTTTAGATTATTGTTTTCAGAGGCATAAATTGAAGACTAGAAAATGTTCACATACTAGCACTATGAATTCCTAAATTAGTATGTGTTGATTATAAAGTAGCCAGATTCAAATACATAAAGTATATTGCCCCTATTTCTATGGAAGTCCATGAAGTTTTCAAACAATGCTTTGTTACTAATTTTAGAATTACAACTACATGCAATAAACTCTGATACCAATACTACTTTAATGAAAGGAGTGCTGGAAATAAGACTATCAGACAAAGCATACACAAAAAATAAATGGGGGTATAAACAGGGAAATCAGTAATTTTTTGTCACAAAATAAAAGCAAAATGATGCAGTTCTCCAGTTCATGTACTTAGTTAAAGAAACCCTTATTTGTCTTAATTTTTCTCCATTAGCAAACTCATTGAAAACTCAAATTCTAAACTAATTTGTGTCAACTGTCATAAATTACAAAACCAAGAAAGTATTATAACTTTCTTGGTTTTGTAATCTTATGTTATAATTACATACTCTTTCTTAGATGTCATAATAATAATCAATATATGACTGCAACATCCTGAACTCTGCATACAGTCATGTCGCTCTACCTTGTTTTCATTTTATCATGACACCATTAAAACTCTGTAAGCCAGTGTTTGGCATGAACCTATTCAAATCATAACAGTGAATGAGGCATAAAAATGTCATAACATGATTACCATATCTCATGAAACAAATGCTATAATTGTCACACCCTGATTATTCAAGCTAGTGAAGAGGCCAAAATATTTTACACAACTATACTAACAGCATAGATGTCCCCTCTGACCTAGTTCAGCCAAAGCCAGTTTCTCCTAACTTTCAGAGGAAGGCTCCTATGCTAAAGGAGCGACCTTCCTTTCTTAGTCTGTAAAAGAGGTATGAAGTGTGGTTGTCAGTTATATGACTAAGTGATAACTTTGGTAATCAGTTAAGCAACTAAAGATTGAACCACAGACATCAAGCAAAAGAAGGCAGTCAGGAGTTTCAGCTATAAAGTCCTTAAAGACGGGAGCTATATTTTATTATCTTTCTGTTCAACATATCATCATGCACAATTTTTTGAATTGAATTTATTTATTGGATTATGTAAATGATCACCCTGCTCAGAGAAGAATTTCCCCAAATCAAAGTTACTATATTCGTATGCTCAGTCTCTCAATCATTATGTGAAAATATAAGATCACTGTTTACCATACCATCTGAACCGTAAGACAGGGTATAAATAAATGTCTAAATAAATAAAATTACAAAGTTAAATGTGCTTCTCCTATTATTAGTTGGTTTTTCTCTAGAATTTAAGGTTGTCAAAAGATACTCCTTTGTGTAATAGAAACCTAGACTATAGGTGATGCTCACAGACTAAGAAAATGGGAGACACATTTTGAGGCATGTTTAGACATAAATCAGGGTTGAGGAATGAAAAGAAATTTCAGAGAGAGAGAGAGCGAGCTCTTGATGAGCTAAATTTTGTGACTCTTCTCTCTTCAGCTTCCATAGATTTTTCCCATGATTCTCCCTTCCTTCTTATAATTCACACAGTCTTCTACATGAGCCAACCTTTAGGAACAATCAAGAGAAGGAGAGCTCCCAAAGACTCACTCAAGTGCTGTTTCCTTCTGCTCATTTCTATGAAAGTTACCAGACACCACTTAAGACTGAGGGGGTCAAGCACAGCACGAGCAGGTAGGGAGGAATGTGTGTTCACACTGCTTGCTGTGCTTGCTGCGTTCTGCTCACACCACAGGAGTTACTTTTGTAGCTGTGGCTCATGTTACCTAATTTGACATAAATTAACAGAATAACTTGCTAAATTATATATTTTCCAGTATGAATTATAATAAAAAAATTAAATACTCTATCATTGAGTTTCTGTCACTTTCCAACAAGGCAATAACAAACTATCTTAACTGACATACCCCACTCTACTTTTTTTTCCTATTTATTTTCTCACTTTTTAATTGTTTTCTATCTCGCACTAAAAACAGTTTCTTATAGAGATAGGTGTAACACTCTTTTCTCAGAAAAGAAATAGGTGAATAAATTTTAAAAACTAAAAATAATCACTTCACAGTTTCTCAAATTGAAATGATGGTTTAAGATTTCATTTTTATACATATTCCTATATTTAAAAATGATAATACTTTTAAAATTCTTTCATTATAAAGTTATTCAATATCCAGTATGTCTTACCTCCTCTTAAAATGCTGAACTCCTGAAAGCAAAGTCCTTTTTTTACTAGCTTTGATTATATTCATCTATATCTTACTTCTAAATACACGTTTGATAGGAGGTGACTTATATTTCATTGGACTTATTTATGTTCTGATCAGCAAGTAGAAACTTGGGACCATCTTTTAGAATATTAAAAATTACTAAGCATTATATTGCTAACTCTGCAGTAAGCTTTATAACATATTTTAACTTTTCCTAAGAAGCTGTAAATGCCTACTCAGCAAATGAGTGATTTATTTTAGATAGAAAAAGAAAGGTTATTTAAAGAGAAGATTTGAGAAGGAATCCCAAAATATTAACAACTCATCAAAACTAGTTTTGTGGCTGAAAATAGAAAAAAATGGCTTAGGTTTTGGTTATAAATTGAGTCTTTTAATTAATTGGGAACATTTAACAAATTATGCTTTTAAACTTTGCTATCATAACATAATCTCCTAAATCTTTAATTTAATACTTTGCTATATCTGCTTCCTTTCCTCCTGTTCTCATGTGAAGTGTTTTTAGACTTTATACTATATATTGAAGTGTTATATGTCAAAGTATTACAAATAAAATTTTTTATCAGTCACCAGTTCTAAAGAAGATAACTTGGTAACCTAGATTGTATCACCAATGAAGTCCTTAGTACATTCCAACTGTCTTTTCAACTAGACAGGAAGTCTAACAGATTACAAGTATATTTTAAACAAATAACACTGCTAATAACATAAAAAATAAGATATTTCATAATCAAGTGGAAGAAACTTATGAAAAGAAAGTCACACATATGTGTTTACTGATAATATTGTATTTATTTCATATACTATATAGACTAAATTATGTATCTGTTATTGTTAGATCTGTTTAAAATGACATTTCAGTTTGAAGCAATTCATCTATAATGAGCTTTCTGCTGAGGGTTGTATGCAGAAGTTTTGAATTAGGATATGAGTGGCACTCAAATGCAAATACATAAAAACATACAATTTCTGCAGGCCTTGAGGTTTAAGCCATATCAAGTTACGATGAAATAAACAGGTGTAACCACACCAGAGAAAAACAATAGCCTTGTTGGTCAGCCATGAGAGATGCTTCCTATGCGTATGGAAAATTTGAAATATTACCATTTCAAGGATCCCTGCCTTCCTTTTTCTTCTAAGAGAACTCTGCCGCCTGAACAGTTTCTGAGGAACACTTCAGAAGATATCTTTCACTTACCTGAAAGAAAGAACAACAAAAAAACAATGAACATCATTTCGTGGTGAATTTGTTTTTCCATTCTTAATTAAAAAAAAAAACAACTTGCATTATATAATAGACATGCTTCTATAATGTTGTATACACATTGAAGTTTTCTAAATCAAATCCTACTTACCCCTTCATTACAGCATTAAATATTTTTTGAAAATTTGATAGCTTGTTGGTTGCCATCCCAGATAAAATCATTTAAATGTCTTATGTAAATCAGTTTCTGGTACCAAAGAAAACACTGTCTCAATATAATGTAGAGAAAGGTGGACACTACCCGGCATTTTCATGTATTTAATAATAATCATGTAATCGGTCTTTTTTTCATTTCTTCATTAATTCAACAACTATATATTGAGTTTACTGCGTGCCTGGCACTTTGCTAGACCTGGAAAGGATCAAGGCACTCATACTCATCTTAAAGAGCCTACACTGCATCTAATCATTCTTATAGGTAAGCTGTGTATCTGTCAATTAGCACTAGACTCAAAAAGTCTCTACCCTTGAGCCCCAGGCATACTCAAAAGTCTAACATAGAAAAGCTTTATCTTTCTTTGGCTCACAGCTTTGTAGTTTTCAACATCAGTGCAAAGTCGGGTTTTCCAGCCAGAGAAAACATGGTCCAGGACAGAACAGGGTAACTCAGGCACATAGTAGTAAATAGCGTTTTAGCACTCAGCAAGTCATCAGATAGGACTTGTACTACCTAAGTAATTGTTGCCCATACCCAGCTCTTAGCAGTTCCCCCAGCATCAGTGCACTGCAGATAGCATTGTCTTCCGGCAATTTTCATGGTGTAGCGTGGCATTTCATAGGTCCTATGCTCAACTGAACTTTGACTCCCTCTTTTGCCACATGAGAACATTAATCTCTGTCTATTCTTGACCTCCAATTACCAGCCAGTTCTTATGCCTTTTAGGCTACAAACCAGATGAGCCAAACAGCAGACCCAGTCCCTAGCCTAGAGTTAAAAAAAAAAAAAAAAAATTTCACTTTCTCCTGTAGATGAAAGCTGCATCAGTTTCCTTGGGGATTTACACTCTGGCATTTCCTATCTGCCCTTGTATGTTGCTGATTTATATTGTATCTTAACATCCGCAGTTCACATTGGAAGTTCTTGGCTTTTATCCCACCCAATCTGAGTACAAGGAATAAGTTCCTTTCAGTGGGCATGTGACAAATGAAGCTGTTATCGACATACAATAGAAGTTACTAGGGCTATCACAGAAAGTTGTGAGAGGGCCCCTGCCTTATAGCCCCTGCAGGTAGCTTCTGTTTTGTAGGAGCCAGTGCACTTTAGTAAATGAAAATGATTAGGTGGGAACTGCTGAGTGGGTCACTGCTAGAATGACTGCATTGCGTGTAGAATGGCACTGAGGACAACAAGGAATAGCTTTCACACATTCTTAGGGTCTGCTTGATTTGGGTGGAAGATATGTGACTTCAATGTGGTGTTTCAAGGAGTTTATTTGACTCATTTGAGTTTAAAGTGAGTAAATAATTTTAAAAAGGCAAGTTCCTGAAAGGTATCGATTAATAAGATTCCTTTGGTACACCCCTGGTTATTAAATGAATGAGTATACCTTAAGAAAATTCTAAAACACTATTAAAATATAAAGTGCTTTTCTACACTTCATTATACCTGTCCTCGTGTAACCAAGAACCAATGGTAGTTTCAAATCTCTATATAAAATAAGCATGCATTGTATATACCTATGTATTTATATTAAAACAGAAATAAACTGTATTATAAATTTTCACACTCATACTTCTGAGAAAGAAAAATGAGATGCTGAATGCTTATCTGGATACTCATGTCTTTGAATATTGGCTTTTCTTAGTCAAAAATCTGGAGATTAAATAAAGCAATCTGTGATTTATCCTCTGCAATACCCAAGCCTATTCTACCATAATTGTATTTCTTGGCCAAAATACTAACCGTCTAATGCATAGTGACTAAAGGCTACAATATTTCAGTTTAGTCTGTAAAGGGGCTATGGTGAAGCTAGGAAAATAATAATGACACTTGATAATGACTTTCACATTTGTAAAACTTCAAGTTCTCCTTGGGCCAGTAATTGCTTTAAAAAACGGCAGGCAGAAGCTACTGAAGGTGATTTTGATCAAGTCAGAAAGAGAAGTAATCTGACATCTTGTAGGCAGTATTGTGGAGCATTTAGAGGGGTATAACTGGAATAAGAATTTCTGGGTTTGAAAAGTTACTCAGGCTACATGAACCTCATTTTCTTCAACTCCGAAATGATAACAATCCTTGTACATACATTGTGAGAGTGCCTGGGTCATGCCTGCTCACTGGAGCCCAGTGCATGTTTGTTGTTATTGGTTTTTTTTTTTCCTCTTGCATAATCTCAGCAGCATTGTCTATGCTTTGTTGTGGAAAAATAGAGAAGGAAGAGGAGACTACTTATACAAACATTTTACTTTACGGCTAGGCACAAAATAGGCTGATCTCCCATCTTTTTGGCAATGGATAAAGGAACTTGCTGGGGAAGGGAGGTGACACTGGGAGATGAGAATAACAATGATGCTCTACAATTGTGTGGCCTTTACTGCTTCCCAGGTGTTTCACAGGCATGCTTTCAATGTTCCTATGATCAGCTTGGAAAAGGGGTATAGTGAGGACATGCAGGAAAGTAAGGGTAGGAGCTCATGTAGAACCTCTTAGTTCACAGGGCAGGGACAGCATTCTGAGTCTCAGTACAACTGGAAAGGATTATTAGTACAATTTGGAACACAGCACCTTGGTTAGGAAGTAAACTTAACAACTTTTTTTTCCAGGTTGTCACTGTAATGAAATAAAGTTTTAATAGTGTCGTGGTGCCAAGAATATTTTTTTCCCCTGACAGGAGAAAGAAATGTTAAGAGAAAGTGTGACCACATTGCAGGCCAGCCTTGTTTCCAGAGCCTAGGGCAAGAATAAAATAGGGTTTTATAAGTTATAATAAACATTTTACCATTATAAACCAACATAATAAACTGTTAATAAAATATATTTTATCTTCCCACCTTGATAATATATCTTCATAATGACCTGGTAAAGCCAGGTTAAAATTTTAAATTCTAAGGCCACTTGGAATTCTGTCCCAGAACATGGTGTCACAAAGAGAATTGGCTCCAACTCAACCCCAAACCTGACCTCTGGGCTTCCTTCCATTTCCTCCAAGCCCTGGCTCAGTCAGCACTGTGAAGAGAATTACATCCATGTGGACAACATCAAGCTGCACATCTAAGCTTAATGTGTACCTCATGCAAACAACTGCAGTCGTGGCCACCTCTTTGGACTAGACATGTACACATTAGTGGTATAGTTTGCCCTTGAAAGAACAGACCCAGGGAAGAGTTACTTCCAGACCCTGGAAGCAGACTCAGGGCCACTTGGGTTAGGAATTTTGGAGTCCTTTGAACCTGGATTACAGACTAGAAGGGGTAGTACAGGCCCTCAGTAGGCCTAGCTCCTTGACTGCCGAGATCCTTTACCCTTTGAGGAAGGGTGTAGCTGGTAGGGGGTATGCTCTCAGCAGGCGTGTCTAAACTTTTGGCATCTCTGGGCCACACTGGAGGAGGAAGAGTTGTCTTGGGCCACACATTAAATACACAAATACATTAAATACACAAAAGAAATCTCATAATGTTTTAAGTAAATTTATGATTTTGTGTTGGGCCACATTTAAAGCTATCCTGGGCTACGTGGGACCCGTAGGCCAGGGGTTGGACACCTGCAAGCATGGGACTCATGGAGGGATCTTTTATACCAAAGGCTAAGAGACATACTGCTCCATGGAGTTTTGAGTAACACCCACAAGAGAGAAGAAAGTAAGATTTTCTAAAAATAACTGAGGTCATTATTGCCTTCCATTTATATATTGAACATCAACCCTAAAAGATTCACCGACACATTCTAATTGCATCCCTACTGCCTCTCTCATTTTGTCATTATTTTGTTTTTTGCCCCCTTCTGATATTATTATTCTCACTCAGTTTTCAGTATGTATTTACCACTTGGAGAGAGACCATAATGAGGCAGCTGCTTAGCAGTTGCAGCTAAACAAGAACATGACAATTTAACCCAAAACAAATCTCCATGGAATCTTTGAAAGAGGAAGAGTGTACCAAAATTAAAATTTGGTTAGGCATTGAAACTAACTGTGTTACTTTCCCAGATGTGTCATGGAATCCTCAACCATTGTCCATGGTCAAGCTTTGTGTTTTAGGTCTCCTCTGAGGGAAATATAAGAACCCAAACCTACAGTGTAAGAAGCAAACAGTTCAGTGCTGGTACATACTGTCCCTGCAAGGACGCTTCTCACAGGAGAGCTCCACTGGAAGTTCCACATAAATCAAAATCATAAATAAATAATATTATGTAAGTCCTAAATGGATCTAGTGGTCTAAGGTAGATTAGGCAAAGCTTCAGGTATTCTGAAATCAGATTTGTTTGATTTTCTACAGGCTCCATTCTACAGGTTTCATGATAATGAAACAAAAGCTTTTCTAAAAATAAACAAAAATGAATCACTACTACCTTGGGTAAATGCCATGCACATTTCCTGAAAAAGTCATCTTGTAAACTTAATGTAATGAAAACTACAACTGGAAAGTTCTAAACTCTGGTTAAGTAGCCATTAACTATCCAAAGAGTCCATTGCTTGAGTAGATATAATTCTTAGACCTGAATTTTAAAAAAAAAGAAAGGAAAGAAAATGAAGTTTTTTTAAAGCTTTATTTTCCTTTCCTTTCATTTTATTTTCTTATTGTCATTCTTCTACAGTTGTCTTCCTCTGCTCTCCCCTGCCCTGGCCACCCTGCCCTGCTCCCACAGTTAATCCTCACCCTGTTGTCCATGTCCATGGATCATTTATGTTTGTTCTTTAACTAGGCCCTTCCCCTTCATTCCTCCCTTATCCCCCTCCCCTCTGATCTCTTTCTGTTGAATTATAATTGCATTTTTTAGTCAAGGGAAGTCTATAGATATGCTGTCAAAAAAAAAATTGTCTGGTCTATATTATCCACAAAAATGGACAATATTGCCTACATGAATATTGTTAGCTTAAGTAATAATAAAGCTATAGCAACTCAACTCTCTGTCAGCATGCATATTGGTAGAAAAGGGAGGAAGGAAGGAAGGGAGGTTAGTATATTTAAACACTATAAGAAACTACATAATAAGAATGGTCTTATACTTAAATGACACTTTATAATTTAAAAAAATTTCACCATGTGTCTCATTTGATCCACAACAACCATCTACAATACTGTGTCCAGGAAACATACTCATCCCTCATCAATTTTTTAGTTTTCTGTTTCATCTCTAAACCAAAAATGGAGAATTTCCAGGTGAATAAATGTAACTTAATGCATACAAAATTCTTACTTCTACATGTAAATTCCATAGATTGCTATTAGATGAAATGAAACTTAGTGGAAAAAACAAGAGTCAAGTCGTGGTTCTGTATATTCCTTCCGTTATCAATGGATAGTTTTGAACTCCCACAAAACTATTCAGTTTGGTTTCTTTGACACCCACCCTCTTAGTGACAGTTGATTTTGTTTCTATTATTTTCCTGTCATCATTGAAAACACTCCTACTCTACAGATTAAGCTAAAAATAATTTAAGAAACTTTACGAAGTTCATATAATTGGTAAAAAGCAGAGCTAGGAATTAACTCAGTTGCCTGATGGGAACAACCTGCCTCTTGACCACTCCATACTTCTGCCTCTAGGAAACATCTCACTGTTTTCCATCTGCCTTCTAACTTTTTTCTTCATTCCACCTATAATATAAACCACAAATGGGGAAAAGGCAGTGAAGCATAAAGAGGCAAAAGGAAAAGGGCCTTATGAATATTTTCTTCAATGTTATAGCATCTGGTATGTGTGTAATAGAGGGAAGGCAATTCATGCACTTGTCCCTGGTGTTCTCCACCAGCGAGTTTGATTTTGCACATGACTCAGATCAAGCCCTATAATCAAGGTCTTTTCTCACACCGTCATGTACCTATTATCTAGGAGCTGTCCCAAGTTTAATTTCACTGAAATGATATTCTGATCACATCCAGATTTTACAGGCAACTAACCTAGCTTCGTTTGCTGCCACCCCGAGAGGCGAAAGTACTGTGTGAGTTGCCCCTGTAGCAGCTATATCATCTTCATAGCAACTGTGCTTCATAGTTTGTTTCCCATGCTCCCTCTAACATTCCTCCCCGCTTCTCTTTTTAACAGGATGGAGGAGTAAATTACATTATATTCCTCTGCTCCATAAACTATGTCAATTTCTTTGGAAACAATATTAAATATGGTAATTCTCCCTTTCTTTTCCTTAGTCCATTACATTCTCTAACCTCAGTCCCACTGATCTTTGAAAGAAAAGAACAGCAAAGGCTTCTGGGTAATGTTATTATGTTAATTTAATGGTTCTAATCTGTAGAAATCAAAAAGTAGCTATTAGCATGGGGAATCTCTGGAAAGAAAGCATGGCACACCTTCTCCTCAGTCCTCCCTCTGTACCTGCAGTCTACTTCAGCTGAGTTCTTTCTTTGTTGACTGGTGACCTTGACCTTATAGTCAAGCCAGCCCTGCACCTCTCTCACCTTAAGAAGTAATTGGCAGGATTGGACTTTACCTTTTGAACTCTGCCCACAACACAATAAAAAGAGAACTCTAGTCTGAAATTGGGTACCTCTCTGGGAGGAGTGCTCACCAAATGCTCTGGAAGAATTATTGGGACCAAACTTTGCAAAAGGGGCAGGGAGGGAGAAATGCTCTCACCTACAGCAGGAATCTGTAAAGCAATAAACAACAACGACAACAAAGAATGGAGTAATAGTGCCGCCATTTTAATTCCCTTACTCATCCTACTGCTGAGCTTTCCTGTGTGTACACTGTTGTTAACAAGTCAGAGATCTATTGCCTGCTTCAGGTGGCATCCATGCTCTCAGTCCAGGATCCTCTAAGAGCTACCAAGAATCACAGAACCACAGAGCAGAAACCCTAGAAAGCAGTAAGTCTTTCTCTGTAGGAGGTCTGCTCTCACTCCTTGCATCATCCAAAAAGAAGGGAGAGGTGGCTATGTGGAGCAGTTTCCCTGTCTCTCTGGTGGTGGAGCTGACCTTGTTGTTTATGAAAAGAAGGGCTTCAATGAAACACTGGCCCCATATATTCTCTTTAGACCCTTAACTGTGTTTTCAATTAGTTTACTGTTTAAATGGGTCTGGAAGAAAGTATTTTATATAATTTCATACCTATGGTAATGTTCATAGAATATCATTTTTATTTTAGAAATGGCAATTTCATATATTCTGATTGGAATTAGGTAAAAGTAAATAACCCTAATGTGTCTGAGATTCAGACATACAGCTCAGCTTGAAATTTGTCCAATAAATGGAGAAAAAAATAAAAAGAGAAACTACATGCAGTTGATATTTTACTTTGACATAGCCTCTCGATTTTTTTGAGAGATATAAATGTGTTTAATCCATCTATATTCTCCCACATATATTCTGGCAAAATCACTGCATTATGACAGCTGACATGCATTAATTATCTAAATGTTGCTCAATGCTATAGCACTAAAATATTTAATGCAATGTGGAGGGACAGATGAGGTTTTGCATATTGTTAATTCATGTGTGACATTAGTAGATTGAGAGTAGTGGGAGTCAAATGTGGTGGAGGGTTAAGTGCTAAGGCTCATAACACCTGTGTCTATATTTGTTATAATACCAGTCACTGTGGTAAATTTATCCTATGGTGGGCTTTTTCATGTATTTGTTTTGTTTTGTTTTCTTCATTTGTTTAACATTTCTGAATCTAGAAAATAAGCCAGTTTGCTGTGGGTAACTATATCATTCAGCATAAAATAGAGTTATAGTAAGAGTAGGAAAGAGGATTATGAGTGTGCTTGGAGTAGAAACTAATAGAAAGCTCGATTTATGTGGAGCTTTGTTGAAAAGAAAGCTAGCATAAAACCAGAGAATGGTACAACTGTCAACTGTTAAATACAGTTCAGCACAGTGAAGGCAAAACCCACCTCTGGGGCAGCTCAAGCATAATCCAGGCTACTGAAACACTCCCAGACCGAATTGCCTTTCTACTCCCTCTGGTTCCCAGCACCGCCACCCCACTGAGGACCCTCTTCCTCTCTCTCAGGATGGATTATTTATTATATCTAGTCCACTCCTCTCTCATCTCTTCTTGAGAGGTTTCATACTTGCCCTGGTGACATCAACCTAACAATTAATGCCAGCTCCTCACTTAGAAATGCAACCCATTGATTTCACAATAAATGGAAATTCTTTCATGTGACATTCCAGTCCTTTCATTATCAGGCTCCACCCTTCCTGCCAGCCTTCTGGGGCCCCTATTTGTGCAGTTCTCATTGGAGTCATGGAAGACCATTGCAGTTTACTGACTTTCCCACCTTTACTTCCCTCTTCACAAAGTGTTTGCTTTCCATAATGCTCTGTGATCTCTTTTTAGAGCCTGTTGAAAACTTGTCCATTCTGACAGTTTCTGTTCAAATGTTCCCCAGCCTACTGAGCTGTCCCTGGAGCTTCTCTTCTGACACAATCTCCATCACAGGCAAAGGATTTGCTCCTCACTCAATACTCCCAGAGCACCTTTACATTTCCCTTGATGTCCCACTCTGCCTTGTTATCCCCTTAATGTGTAGGAGCCCACCTTCCTCCATTAGATGGCGAAGTCCTGAAGGGAGATGAAAACAGCTAAATGATTTTGTATTCCCAGAATACCACCTTGCACCTACCAGGTGCTGAATTAATATTTGTAGACTCAAAGACTTCATTTAATTCCATTCATAGAAACAATCAGTGATTTCATTCTACCTATTCAGCAGTGCTCCATGAATAACAGTATGAATCACTTTAACCAATATATTATGCTACATCTGTTTGGAGCTTTTGAATTCCCACAGTGTAATGGTAGAATACAAGAGTGAAAGAAACATGCTGAAATGTCAGTGCCCCAAAGGCAGAGCTTTGATGGCTCGGGAAGCCACTTGGGGATGTCTTCTGTTGTATTTCAACAGGAACAGGAACAGTAGGCTTTGGTAAGGAAGAGAAAGCTAAAACGTCTCTAATTTTCCCATTCCTAAAGCTTCCCTTGTTTGGCAGAATTTCTCGCTGTGTGGGAAGGCCTTAGGGATATCTCTCTCCACTGCTGCCAGGTAGCTGCTTTCACTGTGCATGATGTCCTTCCTGGCAGACTCCCTCCATCCCGCCTGCCTGCCCAGCTACACAAGGATGAATTGACATTACATGCAAAAATAGCAGAGGTTAGATGTGAGGCTCAGATGCTTTAATAACTGAGCACATTCAGCTCAGTCCCTTTGGGAGAAAATAAAGCCAATAAAGATATTGACAAGGGGGATTGATGTTATCTTTGTAAGGCATTCATAAAGGACCTCTAAAAACAATCCCCAAAGTAACATTTGCCTTTTCATTCTCTACCTTGAATACCCTCTTCTGACCAACACTGCTTTCCTTTCACCCACAGTTCACTTTGGAATGCAGTAACAACAGTGGATTCAAAGAATAAACAAGGGAGACAGAGAGGAGATAAAATCGTGGCTCTTCCACACACAGGGATTTGAGTCTGGTGTTCAGCTGAATTGCTTAGGCACTGAGAATCCACTTTTAAATGGCTAGGGGGAGCCCGAACACAGTTGACTGCTCTCAGGTAAAGAATTCGTTTGTATTTTCTGTCCCAAATCTTGAGAGTATTTTAAACATATCTCCTTTCATTGGTTCAGAGAAGAGGGTAGGCATCTCTGGCCTGGAGAATGCAGCAGAATCCCCAAGATACATTCTTGAGATTCTTATGGTGTCTGTCTGTGGGCTGAGATGTGGTTCCCTGCAGTTGTACCTAGCCACAGCAAGAGTAATCAGAAAGATCATTTCATGGCTAGAAACACTGGAACATTTAAGATGGGGGTATTTTGTAACAGGCTTGTTTTCCCTACCTACCTTACTTGCTCTATTTTTAATTTGATGTCTTCTGAAATAGCACTTTATTTTCTCAATTTGGAATTATAATTATTCTTATACCAAAAAATTTGTATGTGTGGTGTGTATTTATGCCATTTAGATAAGAATGAGTTTGTAACATGTAAAGTAAAAACAATATCCCTGAAATAGGTTAGCAAGAGTCATATTCTAATTAACCAACAGGCAGCTTTCATATTGGTTGTTTGGAAGTCTACCCACCTCCTTTACAAATATGAAATTTCCATGTGGCACTTAATAATTGCTATAATACACAATATGCTTGATTCTTAATGCACGATGTACTTGATCTTAATCTGAGAAGCAAGAGAATATAGGGGAGTTACTTTATTAATTATGTAAACTTCAACAAGCTAATATTTACTTTGACTGACCACAGCTCCTTACTTTAAAATGAGGCAATAATCATACCTAATTCTCTGGGTTATTTTTAGGCTTAACTGAGAAAGTAGTTATAAAGTATTTAACACATTGCTTGATAAATATAAGTGTCTAATATTCTACTATCCACAATCTGACATAGTGCTTGGGGTAAAATAAGTATTCAAAAAATTTTGTTGAAAAAATAATAAAAGAAAGCATGAATGAGCAAAGGAAATTTCACATTCAATAATGTCTTCAGGAAAAATATCCAGGATCACATTTTCCTATCTTCTCTCATTCCATGCATTTTTGTTAATGTGGATAGAAGATTAATTCCTCTCCCTTCCTTACTCCTTGTACAGTAATGAGGACATCTCCAACTCTACTAATTTAGGCAGCTCATGGGTAGAAACAAGAGGATAACATTTCAGGAGTCTCTGTGGTTTTGGCTCAGGGTAGAATAAATAATATAAGTACTAGTTTTGAGTCCCCAAAATTATATAATAGAACAAAGTCAGATTCTGGATATAGGAATAACCTTCAGGACTTTAGAGGGAGGATAAGCATATATCTAAGAGGAATAAAAATCATATGTGCAATAAGCAAAAAGGCAATAGATTCGCGAACACAGGAAAGGGCTGATGGTATGGATGAGGGGAGAGGAAGTTTCATGAGTTGGTGTCTACAGGGATGGGAGTAGCTATAGGATGAGATATGTCAATGCAGTAAACAAGGGTTAAGAAAAGGGGGCAGAGGAAGAAAATCTCTATGTGGTCAAGATTATGAATTGTTCCATTTCATAGGCAGGATAAATGGCAAGGCAGAAAAATAGAGCCATGTGATTGTACAGGTGGTCCAGGTGCATTACATTACTAATTCCCAAGGGATGAAGAGGAGTTGGTGACATCTATTTATGTTAAAAAGACACCAAGTCAGGGATAAGGCTGGCATTCAGGCTACAACATGAACAACTAAAGAACAAAGGAAGGCAGAGTCCCAGATGGAAGAGTACACCATCAGCAAAGTCCAGTGAGACAGGACACTCAGCCACCAAACTGGAGGAAAATCCCTTTTCACTATAACAGCCTTTGCCTATCCGACTCACTCCCTCTTTTCGGCCTTGAAGATCAGGCCTAATATTTCCTGCCTGGCCCCCAGAGCTGGAAGGGAGTCTTCCTTCACTCCATCGCTGCTATACTCACCAAATGTCCAAGGATAGTTTTCACCTCACTTTGGGCATCATATTATTCCTCAGTCCTGTGAATTAGGCTTCCCATAAGTTTTCCCCCTAAGTTGTCTTCTTCCAGAAATGCATATGTTCTTAAATTAAAAACCAAGATTCAGCCTGAAGCTGGTGCCCTGCTTTGTGGTCTCTGGGTCAATGTCTATAACAAGGTATGAAGGCCCTGTGGCTGGGCCCATCCATTATAGACACAAAGAGCTCCCCTAGACAGTGATATTAGCTCAGTGACGATTTCCCAGTTAGTAGGAGTTTGAATTTCTGAACATCTTAATTGTGGATCTGATAATTTAATGTATTATGTAGAAAAATGCTATTCACACTTCTGTACTGAAATTATGGAAGGTGATTGGACATTCTTTGCTTATCAGAAAGATAAAAAAAAAGATCCCTGAAACTACTTCATATGTACTTGTAAATAAAGTCTGTTTCATTTTGACATTTTCATGAGATAGTATGTGTTCTGATGACTAAAACACTGCCTGCGTGAAGGCGGTAATGGACACTCACACTCTGTAATGTGCGGCTCAATTTGTCATCTTAAAACAGAACAGAGACAAATCTTAGAAGCACATCCGTTGTGTATTATTTAAAAGAGTTGAATGAGAATTATTGAGATAGGTGATTTCTCTAAGGGTGGTTACTAGCTCCAAAGAACTGCATGCTTAGTATTCTGAAGATTTTTCCAAGACACAGAAATATTCAGTTCATTGAACACCTCAATGTGTCTGAGCTATTCTGTTTACAAAGTGAAAATTGTTCAAACTCACAAAGATGCTGAGGGAATTAATGGAATGCCAAAGACAGGAAGAAAAATGCTTACATGGATACATGTGTGTGTTAATAAATATAATTATGTATATGCATGCATATATATACACAATAATTAACATATATACTTAACATAGGAGTTTTTGTTGTTGTTACTTATCAGGTAATTAAAATTCATCTGTACTTGGGAATGAAACTAACTGACCTAGGTATTAGTTTGACCTCTCACTGCTGTGTGACCATGGTGAAGCCACAGACCTTTTCTGAACTTCAGTCCCTATAATACCCTTATGTGAAAATTCATTTGAAAACACTGTGTAAACAGCAAAGCACTTTATAATTGTATGTTTTGCTGGAAACTGAATGGATGCAAGAGCATAAATACATACAGTTTAAAGACATTAAACAACAGGGGGATTTGTTTGCAGCATAGAAATACCTAAATTTAGATTCCAAAGATTAGAACATAAAGGTATTCCAAGTTGGTGTAGGGCCTTCTGTAGCAAATAAGAAGATAGATTAAGTGTTAGAAGAATGTTAAGCATTTCCTCTTTTCGTTCAAAAAACAGGCAAGGGCTTAAATACTTTTAAATTCATAGAGGGGGAAAAAAAAGAAAGAGTAGAAAGAAAAGACTACCAATAATATATATTCTCATGTTAATACATTTTCTAGGAGAAAAAAAAAAACTGGAGCAGGCAGCATAGATGATGTTTAATGTGGATTAGAGACACCAATATTGGGGTTTTAATTTTCTTCTTTTATTAGAGCTCCCAGACTCTTCCATATACTCATTACCTTCCTGTTACTGTCTCTGTCTCCTTTCTACTGCTTTCCTTTATATCTCCCTTCCTTTTGGCTCTAGCTCTTTCTCCTGCCTTTGCAAAGTGTAAAAGCTTATGACTGGTATACGCACATGAAGAAGCCCTATAATTTCTGCAGTAATATACCCATTTGACTCCTGTGCAGCCTCTCCAACAATCCTAATAATCCTAAGAGACTCCAAAAATTTAGGAGCTTTACTTAAGGTGACACAGCTGGTGACAGAACCAGGATTGACATTCAGACCTGGTTGGCTTTAGTGACTATAAACACTCCCCAAGTAGCTGAAAAGGAGTGGTCTAGGAGCACGGAGCTTGATATAGAGCAGGAGGACATGAAGGGGACGAGTCAAACAAGCACGTGTGTCTACACAATAATTTTTTCCATGAGTTTTTAACCTGAATATGGATCATTAAGAAATGTATATACAGATGTATTTTATTTATTCTCTCACCTCCTTGAAACTATAAATAAAATTTTATTTGCATATGTGTAGATGCATTTTTCTTTCTGGAAAGAGTTTTCATTAGATTTTCAAACTGGTCTATAACCTAAAGATAGGTAAGAATAATGAAGCTATTTGAAAATAATGGTGATAAAATTTCTAAAATGTATTCCTTGTATAGGTGTTAACATTAGGCTGTTTCTCATATATCATTTGATTTCATGATGATCACAATTTTGATGGACACAAATGAACACTATTATCACTAAGTATAACTTGATGGTCTCCATTTTAAAGTTTGGCTTGTCTCAACATGACATAAAAGGAATTGGGATTACTCAGAAGAAGAGACTGGTATAAGATTTAATTTATAATGGGTGTTCTACTTCAAATGAATATAGTATAAGCTACATTCAATATAAAGTATTTTGATGCACTTACGCAGCAATAAAACACATCTTCACGGGACTGCTTAGGGAAAAATTGTTTCAAAAGAAATAAAATTAGCAATTATTTTAGTCAGCTTTTCTTGGTGCAGTCCCATGTACATGATTTATAGGGGATAAGACTCATGCACAATGTTCTCCAATTTACAGTTGACCACACTACACATAGTTCAGTGATACGCATGTGTACATACACACACACACACACACACACACATACACACATAGTTCAGTGATATACTCTAATATAGTGTGCCCAAATAATCCTTCTTTCTATATTTATACACAGAGACAAAAAGATTCATAGGCTATTCTTACCGTGTCAATGTAGTGAGGTATAAAAAGCCTCTAGGATTTACAATAGTACAGAATTAGCTGGCCACGTGTTAAAAAAGGAACCTCTGGAGGTAGAATTCTTTCCTGGAGATAAGGTAAACTTGCGCTTGCCAGACTCCCTGTCCTTTTACCACAGGAAGATCAGGCCTGCTCAGCCCAAGGAACAAGAAAGGGGATTAAGAGCTCTACATCCTTGAAGTTCTGTAAATAAAGACTAAACTCCTCATCAAACCATTTTCACATTTGAAATGGAGGTTCAGGTGAAAATAGTAGAAACTAGATTTAGATGTGAAAGAGGCCATGGAAACACCAACCTCATCACATTGATGGCATGTAGAAGAAAGAAACTGAAAGGAGCTTATAGAACAAAACAAAAACATCATGTTCGTCAATTCATTCTTTAATTCGCTCAATTAAAAAAAAAAGTATATGGCCCACACCAAGATAGATATCCACGTGAAATTGAAACCTATTTTCACACAGAAACCTTTACTGTATGTTTATAGCAGTTTTATCTACAACCATCCCGAACAGGAAACACCCCCAAATATCCTTCTATTGAGGAATACACAAACTGCAGTGCATCCTTATGAGAGAACACTACTTTGTAATAAAAATGAATGAAATATTGAAACATGCTACAACATGGATGGATGTCAAATGCACTGTGCAAATTGAAAGAAGCCAGACTCAAAGGCCACATGCTGTATGATTCCGTTTATGTGAAATTTTGGCTAAAGCAAACTATGGGCCAAGAGGGCAGATAAGTCATTGTTGGGGTAAAGGGTGAGAAGGGCTTAACTACAAAGGATTAGCACAGTGTGCATGTGTGGGGGTGGGTAACGGAACCCCTCTCTCTCTCCATTGCAGTGCTACTTTCCAACTCCACATTTGTCAAACCATATAGAACTGTACACCAAAAGCAGTGGCTTCACTGCATACATATTGAAAAATAAATTTTAAAAAATGGCAATAAAATTATTCCAAGTTCAAAAGCAATGTTATTTGAGATCTTTCATATCTTGGACTCTGTGAGTTTAAAGATGGAAAAGCAAAGAGAACTAAACAAAATTCAAAAATCCTTTCCCTTGACCTTAAAAATCACAATCTAATGAGCAAGACAAGCTTGTCAGGGAAAACTTTAGCAGCTATAGAAGAGGTATGCACAATCTAAAGTATGAGAAAAATCTTTTGTGACTAAAATAGATTTTTCTTTCCAGGTCTGTTTTACTTAAAATGTATTCTTTTTCTTTTTTTTTAAAGATTTTATTTACTCATTTATCTTTTAGAGAGGGGAAAGAGAGAGAGAGAGAAACATTGATGTGTTAGAGAAACATGGATTGGTTGTCTCTCACATGCTCTCATCTGGGGACCCGGCCGCAATCCAGGCATGTGCCTGGACTGGGGATAGAATCTGCAACCCCCTGGTCCACAGGCCAGCACTCAACCCACTGAGCCACACCAGCCAGGGCTAAAATGTATTCTTATAGCTGTAACTTTTGCTGCTAAAACAAACCCAGCTCCCCATAAGTGAAAGGGGTTACATCCGGGGTTCCCTTAGGCTTTCCATTCTGAAGCATAAGCCTGGTGGATATTGTGACCCCTCCATTCTCTTCCTCCCCATCTCCTCAACTGCTCTTTTTCAGTGGAATGTAACCTCCACTCTGCCATCTGCCCTCACCTTTTCCTACAGCTGTACTGACTTCACAGTGGAAAAGATGTTCTCCTACAATGAGCTCATGTTTTGGGGGGTTTCAGCGGGCTACTAGGTAAAATGAACAGTTTCTAGGGACCACAAAAAGAGCAAGACATATTTCTTCATCTCTGATAGATATATAGAGTTGAGAGTTAAAAAAAAGAAAGAAAAAAGCTAAACTGCACTTCTTGTGGGCTTTTTATTTTTTATTTTTTTCTTTTCCATTTTCTTCATCCCCCAGGAGCCAACTGAGCAGCTCCCTCCCTGCCTTATCTCACTGACTACAGTAATGAGCTCCAGGGGGACCTTGCTACTGCCTTTGAAGTAACACGTTTCTCTGAATACACTTTGAAATTTCCCTTCTACATTGTTTGTTTCTTGTTGGCTCTGAAGATCTCCTTGTAAGGGGGTCTGACAGCTGTTGGGGGGAGGGTCAGTCCAGCATGACAGTTCTGGAATGTGTAAATTGAACAACAACAAAAACACAAACAAAACAAAATAAGAAAGAAAGAAGGGGGGACCCTTCCAAACCACAGCCAGAGCAGGAATATAAACCCATGGGCTGGATTTGCTGAAGCATCCTTCAGGCCCCAGGCAAAGGAAGACAGCCAAGGACAGATGCCGCTGGGACTCCAAAAAGGCTGTCAAAGAGGAAATGGCCCTTTGAAGACAGGTTCATCTGGGAGGAACTGAGAGACAGACCCAGGGGTGGGGCAGAAAGGGAGAAGGACTCTGCCCTCCTCTCCTTGGGATTTTAAATGCACAAAGGTTCTGCTTCTGGAACAGTTCAGCACTCCTTCACAGCAAGAGGAAGGATGCACAGCACATCCATTTTAATTTTTAAACTATGTACATGGGCAAAACCTAAAGCATTTGTTTGGTGATTCAGGAAAAGTAAGGGGAGTTAGATTTATCATTGAGGAGGCACAAAGGAAGAATAATATGAAATGCTGAAAGAAACCTGCTCTAGACTCCCCATTTAGCCATCCACTTGCACTGAGGATGAAAGAATTAAATTTCAGTCCACAAGGAATTAATCAGCCATTATTTTCACCTGAGCAGATTGCAACTTGATGATGTGTAATAGTGAGAATATTGAGAAAACTGCATTACGCTAGTCCTAGAAACATGAAGTGGGCGATCCTCTGTCCAGAAATCCAAAGTGACAAAGTCCACTTCATATTACTGGGTTTTGTTTTCATGAAAATACTTGTCTTAGAAGACCATTATATTTGGGAATGTGGGCTAGAGGACAAAGACCCCAAGGGAAACTTGTGTTGCTCTCACAGAGCAGCAGAGGCAGAGTGAAATGTGCCCACTTGTAACGACACTAAAAGCTTTCAGAGTGCTCTCACATCTGCTTCTCTGGGCTCCTTTTGAACATTTGCCTGTGTTTTTCTAGTCACAACTCAGACTCCTATCTGAATATGAATTTATAATCTCTTTGACTCCCTTGCCTTACAAACTTATTGAAATTTTAGTCATCTTTGTTTGAGTCCTATGACTTTTCTTTTCTCTCCTTTTGACTAAGTCTGTCTCCAAGTCATGCCCATTTCCATTTTTTGTGAGATATTTTACCTTAGTTCTTACCTTCTTCTCTGGCTGTCACTTCAAGTCTCTATTGATACCTAGTTAAACTCCAAAAGCACCTCTTTAAATAGTATCCTTGCCTCTTACCTAATCTTCCTCCTCCCTAAACTTCCGCTGAAGTTTCTTATATCACTGCTTTAGTGTCTAATCACAGATCAAAAATCCTTAAAATTCTTTATTTTTATGAAATAAAGATAACAATCCTCAATTCAGAATTAGAGGCAGAGGCAGCAAAAAGCATTTGACAAAATTCAACATCCATTTGTGATAAAACTCTCAACAAATGGATATAGAAGGAACCTATCTCAACATAATAAAGGCAATATATGACAAACTCACAGCTAACATCATACTTTACAGTGAAAAGCTGAAAACTTCTCTAAGACCAGGGAGAAGACAAGAATGCCCACTCTTACCACTCTTATTTAACATAGTATTGGAAGTTCTAGCCATAGCAATCAGACAAGAAAAATAAATAAAAGACGTTCAGAGAGGGGAAAAAAAAAGTAAAATAGTCACTGTTTGCAGATGACATAATACTATACATATGAAACTGCAGAGATTCCACCAAAAATACTAGAATTAATAAATTCAGTAAGTTGCAAGGTACATTAATGTTTAGAAATCTGTTGTGTTTCTATATACAATTAACAAACTATCAGAAAGAGACATTAAGAAAAAATTCCTATTTACAATTGCATCACAAATATAACATAAAATACCTGAGTAAATAAACCAAGTAAAAGATTTGTACTCTGAAAACTATAAGATATTGAAGAAAGAAATTAAACAAGAAACAAATAAATAGAAGGATATATTGAGCTCTTAGATGAGAAGAATTGATATTATTAAAATGTCCATAACCCAAAGCAACCTACAAATTCTACACAACCCCTATTAAAGAACCAATGGCATTTTCACAGAACAAGGACAAATGATTCTAAGATTTATATGGAACAACAAAGGATCCCAAATAACCAAAGAAATCTTGAGAAAGAAGAGCAAAGGAGGGTATCATATTCCCTGAATTCAAACTATACTACAAAGCTATAGTAATCAAAACAACTGGTACTGGCACAAAGACAGACACATAGATCAATGGAACAGAATAAGAGCCCAGAAATAACCCCACACTTACATGGTCAATTAATCAACCACAAAGGAGGTAAGAATATACAATGGGGATAAGAAAGTCTTTTCAATAAATGATGTGGGGAAAACTGGACGGATACATGCAAGAAATAGATAAACTAGACCATTTCTTATGCCATATACAGAAATAAACTCCAAATGGATTAAAGACTTAAATGTAAGACCTGAAGTCACAAAAATCCTAGAAGAAAATACAGGCAGTAAGCTCTTTGACATCAGGCTTAGCAATATTATGTCTCTTGAGGCAAAGACAATAAAAGGAAAAAAAATCAATTGAAAAATGGGCAGAGGACTTGAATAGACACTTCTCTAAGGAAGACATACAAATGGCCAACAGACACATAGAAAGATGATCAACATCTTTAGTCATCAGGGAAAGGAAAATCAAAACTACAATGAGATACCAGCTTACACCTCTTAGATGACTATTATCAAAAAGTGTTGGTGGGGATGTGCACTGATGGTGTGATTGTAAATTAGCACAGCCACTAAGAAAATAGTATGGAAAGACCTCAAAAAATTAAAAATAGAGTTGCTATAAGACTTAACAATTCTACTTCTGGGTATTTATCAGGTGAAAATGAAAACAATTTGAAAACATATATATGTTCATTGCTTCAAACATGGACTATATTACTGCCACATATTTTTCAAATTTATTTTTCAATATGCATGCAGTGAATCTGCTACCATTGGTGTTTAGCTAGACCCTGAGAAAGGGAGCAAAAGAGACTAGACATTGAGCTTAATAAACTGGGAAGCAAGGGTCTATTTGCTTCACAAGGAAGTTACAGATTTTCTCATTGCACGGGATCATAGCATTGATCTGCCAAGGAGATTAACACTCCGTCCTTCCCCACTTCAGTACCAGATTGTTGGGGGGGTATAGAGCGAGGGGCTAAACCATAGAGGTTTGTCAGTTTAATGAGGGGGTGGGCCCATCCAAAGCCTGTGAAAGTTTGGGAAGTTGATTGGTCAATTTGAGAAAGCACTTGATCTGTCTCAAACCTAACTCCTGGCTATATGCCCAGGGGAACAAAGAAGCTCACTCTCTCTCTCTCTTTCTCTCTCTCTCTCTCGCTCTCCCTCTCGCTCTCTCTCTCTCTCACTTGTGACCTGTAATTACACATTGCACTCATCTGTTCCCTCCATGGCCACATGGCCATAGCAGCCATGTGGCTCCTGACCTCTAGAAGGGAGCCTGAACATGAAAGCGCAGTACTGGAAACACATGCTAAGCTAGCCAGATGCTGGACTACACTGTACTTTAATATGGAGCATAAACTCTGGGCAGTGGCCTTCATCCTGGCCCTACTGAAGACAAGATTGGACGTTTACATGGAAAGCTGGATGGAGATGGGACTTTTGGAGATCAAGAGGGGAAATCCATTAATTGCATGGACATCATCAATAAACTACAACACAAAGCTACATCCTCCTACATGGATCTCAAGAAATCCTTTTCCTTTAGATACCAAAAGAGCCCCACTTTTGTGGATAACAAATCTACTCCTTTGGTGTACAGTTATGTGTTTTGACAAATGCAGAACTGGATAACACTACTATAAACCAGGTACAAAATAGTTCCATTATATCCTTTACACACACACACACACACACACACACACACACACACACGCTAATACTTTATAGTTAAACCCTCCTTACCCTTTACCCTAACAATGACTAATCTGTACTTTGTCCCTACTGTTTGCTTTTGCCACAATATCACATAAGTGGAGACATACAGCAAGTGGCCTTTGAGTCTGGTTTACAGAATGCATTTGACATCACCCATGTTGTAGCAGGTGTCAGTATTTTCTTTTTAGAATACTTAGGGTAGCAAGGCACTTCTGGAACTTTACAAATATTATATTCCAAATTTACAATAAGTTTCCTATTAATGGGTGCTCCCTTACAGATCTGGAAATAGAACAAAGATGCCCATTATCACTGTTGTCATTCAGGTTCTAGACAGAGCAAAAGCACAGGAAAAAGAAGAGGCACCAAGATTAAAAGAACTGTAGTAAAATTATGATCATTTACATAAGAAAAACATCAGATCTGTCATATAATTTTCTTAAATACTTATGAGTAAGAACAACATGCGCAAATAGCATTACTCTATTTTGCACAAATCGATACAGTCACCAATCTAATATCAGCAATAACCAACTTGAAGATATAATAGAACTTAAGTATCATTCATAATAACTACAAAGTATCCAAAAGTATCTAGAAATTATCTTAGTCAAAAATATACTGTCTTATGTGTAAAGTTTTTACAGAGAAAATTTTAAAATTATAAATTTTAAAATTATAAAAGTAGATTTAAATAAATAGCGATTGTCACCTTGTTCATGGATAACATTGTAAAGGCATGTTATCTAAAGGTTAATATAGAAATTAAATGCAATTCCTAATAAAAATACCAACAGGATCAGCAGAATTATTTAAAGAAATTCAACAAATTGATTCTAAGATGTATACCTCAAAATTAAAAATTATGCATCACTAAATCCACTTCAAAAAAAGTAGATAATAGAAAACATTACATGCATCAAGATACATTATAAATATATTGTAATAAAAACGGCATAAAATTGCAACAGATATAAACAAATAAATGAAATGAAACATAGTAAAGAGTATATAAACAGATCTTTGCATACAAAAATAGATAATAGATACATGATAGAATAATAATACAAATCTATAATGGAGAATTTATGTAAAAGATATTTGGGGAAAAACAGCTTCACTATATGGAGAACAATAGAATTGAAGCTCCATCTTACACTGTATTCAAAAATAAATTCCAAACAGATTTATAATCTACATAAAAGTAAAAAATAATGCTAATAAATTAAATTAAGGAAATATTATCTGTTTTACCTTGGGGGTGAGTATGTAATTTTTAAACAAGACTGAGAAAACACAGGATAAAGCAAATATTATAATAAGGTAATTACTGACTGACTATACTGGAAATTATTTGAATTCTCAGTAGGTCACCACTGATAAGAATGAAAGGTGACTGACTCACTTTGAGAGGATATTTACAACTTTAAAAGCAGTAATACCCAGAATATGCAAGAAAGTCCTTTAAATTAACTAGACAAATGCAAAAATAATACAAAATAAACAGAGAATTAAAAAATAAAGGTCATAGAAAGAAAAAAACAATATTCATAGCAAAAAGACAATCAGAAAAATACAAATTAAAACTATCTTGAGGTACCAAGTTATACTTATTTGACTGGCAAAAAAAATTTGGATAATAACAAATGTCAGCAAAACTATAAAGAAATGGAATGTTTACTGGGTCAGCCAAAAAAATGTGTAAAACGTGTACAGCCAAACAAACAAAGCAATTTGGCATGATTTACTACAATCCTGCATGTACTGAATCTAGTAAACTTTTGTCTGACTATTGTATAGATACTTTAGCACAGCAGTCTTCAAAACGAGGTACTTCTTGGGGTTTAGAAAACTATTCAAAGACATGTGCAAGCACAAATAATTTTAAGTGAATCAGTTATCTGATCTTTAAATTTCTTGTATTCTTAAATCAATCTAATGGTTTTCTTCCTTCCCCCTACTTCTTGGATTATTGGTCTCCCACTCTAAAAAGAAAGGCATGGCCTACCTCTTACTAATCCAGAGCCTTACTGTGGTACATTGTGCCTACATTTAAAAACCCAAATCCCTAATTCAAACAAAGGCACAATGTGAAATCTGCAAGGCAATGTGTTAAATTAAAAACAGGGTTCTTTGGTCAGTGGTGTGATATTCTAAATTCAAATATATCAAAGAGCATGGAAGAAGAGTGAAGACAGCTCTTTTTATGACCTTAATTCTTCCTCCCTTGACTATTGTCAAAGAATGCATGAGCTTTAAGGAAGAGTCTTATTGCATAGCAAAGATAATGAAGTGTTATTCAAAGATACATTATTCAGATCCTGGTTGGGAGTGACTTGGGAGGATATACAGAGTCAGGGAGATACAGGCTACACAGCAAGCAAGAGAGAAGCACATCCATAGCTGTAGTGCCAAATGCCAGCCAGGTGAGTGCAGAGAAAGAGAGAAAGAGACTCTCTCCCCCAAAGTGATCAACAGCTGCACCTGGGTTGGGTGGAGGCAGGCTGTGGCCAGCCATGAACATGAGAGATTTTTGGCTTTTTGGAGAGTTGTTGTACGTGGAGAACTGGACAGTGACTCTGTACTGCAGTGGGTGTGCCACAGAGAGACATTTTAAAAGGGGAGCTGAGGCATGCTGGGTAGGGACCCTGTGCACAGCTGCCCTGCCAGCAAAGGGACAAGACTGAAAGCTCAGTTTGTTTCCACTGAATATAGCTGGGGAGGGAAATTAAAAAGTTGCACAGCAAAGGGATTTCTGGACCTCAGCCCAGTGTGGCTGGCAAGCCAGAGACTATGCAAAACAGAGAATTCAAGACTATCTACTGTGAAGACAGTGGGCTGGGGATTAGATGCGCAAGAGCTGAATGCCTGAGATTATTTATAGCCAGGCAGAACTTCCTCTCCAGCAGAGATCAAATCTCTGGGAAGGGAAGGATGTACCCAGCACCCACCTCCTGCATGACTGCAAGAACCTCATCCAATGGGGAAGTTCTGCAAAACAGGCAGGACAGGCTCAAGAACCCACTGCAGGATACGTATCTGCAGGAGAAAGACAGGGAGAGAAATGACAAAAGGGCACATTTTAAACTTTTCTGAGGGAGACAATATACACTGGTTCCAAGGGCCAGGCAAGGCAGGGCAATAGAAATCAGTGCAGCAATGGCAATCAGGGTCCCTCCCAGCCTCAGCTCTCACAGAGAGCTGCCATCAGCGCCAAGCAGGAAAGCTCGACCTTCCATTGGCCTCTCCACTGAAATGGACAGCTAGTTCATCAGAAACTATACATTATTGGAAATTAGCTAGAATAGACCAAGACAGGTGGCACAGGAGTAGGGGAAACACACCCACAATTTTCCCACAAGACTGAACAGTGTCTCCCAAGGGAGACCCAGGGGTCCTACTCTCCTGGTCGCAATAGAAGCCTCCTCTAAAGGCAGATGAAGTTGGTAAATGCAATGCTGCCAGAAGTGGTATGGCACACTCCTGGACCTTGAAATGATAGAAAGCCAGAGGCAGATCCAGAAGGAGAAGAAAGAAGGCAAACAAACTCTGCTGAGATGAATTCCACCTTGTTCTTCCTCAATAATTATCTTTTTCCCTCACATAGCCTTTTAATATTTTTTCTTTCTCTTCAGTTGTATTCCAGCTAATTCACTATGTTTAGTCTTTTATTTTTTATTATTTTTATTTATATTTTTATATTTATTTCAAATCTCACATTGTATTCTTCCCTTGTCTTACTCCATTTTCCCTTCTTCCATCCCTTTCTTATATTTTTAAATTTTATTTTCCCCCTTTCTATGCCTTGCTCCTATCCTTATTCTTATTATTTCTCCTCCCTCTATCCTCTCAAAATCATTTTTCTTTCCTTTAGTTAGCTCACATTATTTCTGCCTTTCTTGTATTCTTATTTTCTTTTACATTTCTTAATCATTACTTGTTTGGCATGGATATTGTGGCTATTGCTGTTTTTCTTCAATTTTATTCCTATTTATTCACTATTTTTATTTCGCATCTCATAGATTACTCTCCCCCTGTCTTACTCCATTTTGCCTTCCTCCTGCTCTTGCTTATTTGAGTTTGCAATTTTATTTTTTCCCTTTTTTAGCCTGGGTTTATTCCTTATCTTATTATTTCTCCTCCCTCTCAAAATCTTTTTTCTTTACTGTAGATATTTCATAGTCTCTTTTCTCTTTCTTATAATATTCTTATTCTCTTTCCACATTTATTAGCCTTTTTCATCTGTTGTTATTATTGACCCTGCTGTAGTTTTTCTTCAATTTTGTTTCTATTTTGTTCAATTTTGTTCACTATATTTTTACTTTTTTCAAACCTCATATTATATTCTTTTCTTTTTTTACTCCATTTTGCCATTTCCTTTCCCTTTTTCACTTATGTCTTAAATTTTATTTTCTCCCTTTCTTTATCTTGTTTCTATTCCTTACTATTATTATTTCTCTTAACTCTTGCCTCTCAAAATATTTTTCTTTCTTTTAGTCATCTCATATTCTTCTTCCTTGTCATATAATATTCTTAATCCTTTCCACCTTTATTAATCTTTGATGATTTGCTTTTGATATTGCTAATGTGGTAGGGGGGTATTTTTCTGGTGTGGGTTTGGTTTTTGGGGTACTTTTGCTTTGTTCTCCCAGCACCTGTACAATAGCATACAAGATCTGGTGAGGGCTGTGACTCAGACAGCCAGTTGGAGGAGAGAACTCACCAATGAATGAGCCATCAATAATCCAAGCCCAAGTACAATAAGAGTCCACATACACTGAATAAAGGACGTCCTTACAGCATGCAGTTCAGGATATCAAGGAGACTGCACCATTGAGCCCTCCAGGACTCCTACCACAAAAGGCCACCCCCTGAAAACATGGGATCAGAGAAGATCAGTCTGAGATGCGGAACAAACAAAAAGAATCACCTGAAATAGAGAGACAAAGAAAAAAACACAATCAGAAGAAACGGAGGAATCCCCCCCAAAAAGAGCTAAATGAAATTGAGGCAAGTAATCTATCAGACATAGTGTTCAAAATACTGGTTATAAGGATATTCAAGGAACTCAGTGAGAACTATCTGGAACTTAAAGGGAGCTACAAAGAACTTGGCAGGAATTACATCAGCATGAAAAAGGACATAGAAACTATAAATAAGAAACAGGAGGAAATGAAGAATACAATAACTGAAGTGAAGAATACACTAGAAGGAATTAAAAGTAGGCTAGATAAAAAAAAGAACTGAATCAGTGAGCTGGAAAACAAGGTAGAAAAAAACACCCAGTACAGCAAGACAATGAAAAAAGACTCTAAGAAAATACAGATAGTTTAAGGAAGCTTCAGGACAATGTGAAATGCAAGAACTTTTGCATCATAGGAATACCAAAAAGAGAAGAAAAAGAGCAAAGTATAGAAAACCTGTTTGAAAAAGTAATGACAGCAAACTCCCCCAAAGAGGCCCACTGCAAGACACAGCATAATTAAAATGGCAAAATTTAAAGACAGAGAATCTTATAGGCAGCAGGGAGAAACAGCTAGTAAAATACAAAGGAGCTCCAATAAGTCTATCAGTTGATTTCTCAACAGAAACACTGCAAGCCAGAAGGGATTTGCACCAAATATCCCAAGTAATGAAAAGCAAGGACCTACAACCAAGACTACTCTATTCAGCAAGGCTCTCATTTAAAATGGAAGGTAAAATAAAGAACCTCCCAGTCCAAAGAAAGCCAAAAGAGTACATCTCTACCAAGCCAGCAATGCCAAAGATGCTAACGGGACTGCTTTATGAAGAAGAGAGAGAGAAATATAGGGAAAAAAAAATGGCAATGGACAAGTACCTATCATTAAAAACCTTAAATGTAAAGGGATTAAATGCTACAATCAAAAGACACAGAGTAGCTGAATGGATAGGAAAACACAATACACATATATGCTAACTACAAGAGGTCTACCTCAGGACAAAAGATCTACACAGGCTGAAGTGAAGGGATGGAAAAAAATTATTCTAAGCAAATGGACATGAAACAAAAGCTGGGATAGCAATACTTATATCAGACAAAATAGACTCCAAAACAAAGGCCATAACAAGAGACAACAAAGTCACTACATAATACTTAAAAGTGTGGTCTTACAAGAGGATATAACCCTTGTAAATATATATGTACCCTACATAGAAGTACCTAAATATGTGCAGAAAATCCTGGAAGATGAGGAAAAGGAGATCGACAGCAATAAAGTCATCATAGGGGATTTTAAAACCACACTGTCAACAATGGATAAACCTTCCAAGCAAAGAATCAACAAGGATATTGTGGCATTGAACAACACTCTAGATCAAATATAATTAATGATATTTACAGAACATTTCACCCCAAAGAAGGAAAGTATACATTCTTTCAAATGCACATGGGTCATTTTCAAAGATAGGACACATGTTAGGACACAAAAAAAGCCTTAATAAATTCAAGAAAATTGAAATCATATCAAGCATCTTCATGGATCACAATGGCTTGGAAGTAGAAAACAACATCAAGGAAAAAACTCAAAACATTCAAATGCATAGAGACTGAGTAACATATTATTAAATAATGAATGGGTTAACAATGAGATCAAAAAAGAAATAAAAGATTTTCTGGAAACAAATGAAAATGAACATGCAACAGCCCCAAAACTATGGTACACAGTGAAGGCTGTCCAAAGGAAGAAGCAACACAGGCCTACCTAAAAAAGATAAAAAAAATCTCAAATAAACAAACTAAACCAACACCTAAAAGAACTAGAGGAACAACAACAAACAAAACTCAGAGCAAGCAGACAGAAAGAAATAATCAAGATAAGAGCAGAATTAATTTACATAAAAGCTAAAAAAACAATGCAAAGAATCAATGACTCCAGGAGCTGGTTCCTTGAAAAGATAAACAAAATTGACAAACCTTCACCATACTCATCAAGAAAAAGAGCGAGAACCCAAATAAATAAAGTAGAAATGAAAGAGGAGAAGTAACAACCAATACCAAAAAATACAAAGGATTGTAAGAAATTACTAAGAACAACAATATGCCAAGAAACCAGACAACCTAGGTGAAATGGACAAAGTTCTGAAAACATACAATATCCCAAAATTGAATCAAGAAGGAGCAGAAAACTTGAACAGACTTGAACAGCAATACTGAAGCAGTAATCAAAAAAATTGTGGCACACAAAAGCCCAGGCTGGATGGCTTCACAGGTGAATTTTACCAAGTATTCAAAGAAGAACTAACATCTATCCTATTTAAACTATTCTACAAAGTGCAAGAGGAGGGAAGGCTTCCAAACTCTTTTTATGAGGCCAGTATTATTCTAATTCCAAAACCAGATAAAGACACAACAAAGAAAGAAAATTACAGGGCAATATCTCTGATGGACATAGATGCTAAAATCCTCAACCAAATTTTGGCAATCCAGATCCAGCAATACGTTAAATAGATCATATACCACAATCAAGTGGGATTTACTGCAGGGATGCTAGGATAGTATAACATTCTCAAATCACTACATGTAATATATTATAAACAAAATGAAAGACATATATTACATGATCATATCAATTGATTCATAAAAAGCATTTGGCAAAATCCAGCACCCATTTATGATAAAAACATTCAGCAAAGTGGGAATAGAGGGAGTATACCTCAATGTAATAGAGTATCTATACGAGAAACCTACTGTCAACATAACACTCAATGGGCAAAACTAAAAGTCTTTCCCTTAAGGTCAGGAACAAGACAAGGGTGCCCGTTTTCACTACTCTTATTCAAAATAGTACTGGAAGTTCTAGCCAGAGTGATTAAACCAAAAAAAAAAAAAAAAAAAAAGGGAAAAAAAGAAAAGAAAAAAAGAAAGAAAAAAGAAATAAAAGGCATCCAGTTGGAAAGGAGAAAGTAAGATAGTCATAATTTGCAGATGACATGACAGTGTACATAGAATATCCTATATTCTCCACCAAAAAACTACTTGACCCAACAAGTGAATTTGGCAAAGTAGCAGAATACAAAGTCAATATTCAGAAATTTATGACATTCTTGTACACCAACAATGAATTATCAGAAAGAGAAACTGAGGAAAAAAATCCCATTTACTATAGCAACAAGAAAATAAAATACCTAGGAATAAATTTAACTAAGGATGTAAAAACCTGTACTTGGAATACTATAGAACACTGAAGAAAGAACTTGATGAAGATACAAATAAATAGAAGTGTATACAGTGTTCATGGATTGGAAGAAATAACATCATTAAAATGTCTATACTACCCAAAGCAATCTGCAGATTAAATGCAATTCCTATTAAAATACCAATGGCATATTTTGCAGATCTAGAAAAAATATTCCAATAATTTATATGGAACCCAAAAAGACCCTGAATAGCCTCAGAAATCCTGAGAAAGAAGTACAAAGTTGGAGGGATCACAATACCTTATATCAAACTATACTACAAGGCCACTGTAATCAAGAGAGTCTGGTACTGGCATAAGAAAGAGACACATAGGTCAATGGAACAGAATAGAGAGCCCAGAAATAAACCTATGTCTCTATGGTCCATTAATATTTGACAAAGGGAGCATGAACATACAGTAGAATAAAAACAGTCTCTTCAATAGATGGTATTGAGAGAACTGGACTTGTACATGCCAAAAAAAAAAAAAAAAAAAAAGAAAGGAAACTAGACCACCAACTTACACCATTCACCAGAATAAACTCAAAATGGATAAGGGCTTAAATATAAGTCGTGACACCATAAAAGTCCTACTGGAAAACATGCATAGTAAAATTTCAGACATCCCACATAACAATATTTTTGCTGATATATCTCCTAAGGCAAAGGAAATAAAGAAAAAATAAACAAATGGAAATACATCAAATTAAAAAGTTATTGCACAGCTAAAGAAACTATCATCAAAATTAAAAGGGAACCATCTGTATGGGAGAACATATTTGCCAATGATATATCAGGCAGGAGTTTACTCTCCAAAATATATAAAGAACTCATATGACAACACCAGGAAGACTAATGACACAATTAAAAAATGGGCAAAGGACCAGAATAGACACTTCTCTAAGGAGGACATACTTATGGCCCATAGACATATGAAAAAATGTTAAACATCACTAGCCATTAGAGAAATGCAAATTAAAACCACAATGAGATAGCACCTCACATTTGACAGAATGACTATCGTCAATAAATCAACAAACAATAAGTGCTGCCAAAGATGCGGAGAAAAGGGAACCCTAGTGCACTGTTGGTGGGAATGCAGACTGGTGCAGCCACTGTGGAAAACAGTATGGAATTTCCTCAAAAAGTTAAAAATGGAACTGCCTTATGACCCAGTGATTCCAAAGCTGGGAATATACCCTAAGAATCCTGAAACACCAATTCAAAAGGACTTAGGCACCACTATGTTCATAGCAGCGCTATTTACAAGAGCTAAGTGTTGGAAAGAGCCCAAGTGCCCATCAGTAGATGAGTATGTTAAAAAAACTGTGGTACATTGACACAATGGAACACTACACACCAGAAAGAAAGAAGTCCTACCTTTTGTGATAGCATGGCTCTAATTGGAGACTATTACAGTAAGTAAAACAAGCCAGTCGGAGAAAGACAAATGCCATATGACTTCACTTATAACCAGAACCCAATGAACAAAATAAACAAACAAGAAAAATAGAATCAGAGACATGGAAACATGGAAGAGACTGATAGCTGTAGGAGGGGAGGAGGGAGAGAGGTAAGAGTGAAGGAAGGGGAAGGGATTAGTCAAAGAACATGTATGAATGCTGCACGGACATGGACAATGGAGAGGGGATTGATTGTGGGTGAGAAGGGTGGGCTGGAGAAGGGTGGAGGGGGGCAAAAGGGGAAAAAATCAGGGCAACTATACTAGAATAAACAATAAATAAATAAATAAATAAATAAATAAAATCTGTAAAAATATGCTAGGCTATTAATCTGTTATAAAAGGCCCCCCTCTCCGCCTTTACATTATTCTGTATGAGGAAAGACTAGAAAAATATTTTTATTTTCCCTTTCTAGTTGTCTTCATCAGTTTCATATTTTGCATGATTTCAAGAAAAAGGAGGGAAAAGTTCCTTTTCTCCTCATTAACATTGCATCTTTATGTTAAAAATCTTTCATAAGAGATGTTTTATGTTTTGAACATCTATTTAGATCCTTAGGAAAAATGTGTTTATTAACTTTTATATGAAGTTTATATAGTACACAAAAGCATTTAAGACAGAGAAATATGATTGCAAAGAAAAAAACTTTATAATTTATATATAATTTTTGTTGCAGAGACCTCTGATAAAAAAATCAATAACATAGTTTTGAACTTAAAAAAAGTATATTTCATTAGAATAAATTTATGTGAGGGATATGAATGAAAAAAGTTTAAGGAGAAAAAGAACCAACATAAAATTGTAGACAATTATACTTTTTGTTTAGGTATTTTTATCATTTTTTAGAATTATGATGAATATAAAACTCTCTGCTCAGTTCATTATTTTCTCTAAATATTATTTATGTTTCAAACAAACTAACAACAACAACAAAATATCCTGGTCTTTTGGAAAAAATAGATGTGATTCCACATTGGGAGCAGGACAAGGATGAGCCTTGCTAAGCATGAATGAAATACAATATCAAAGACTAGTAGGGTCATATCAAAGAACACACACAAAAAAACCAGCTTAAAAATGCTTCCATGGTCAAAAATGGGATAATATAAGCATAAAAAATGACTGCTTTATATTGAAACACATATAAAAGTACAGAATTCACAATCATATTTTTTAAAAATCCTCAGTCATAATCCTTGAAGGTTGCTAGGGCAACGTCTCATTATTCTGAAAACTGATTAAGGTAAAAGATCAAGTATTTGTCTTGCCTTTCCTATAGGGTTGTTTTTCAGACTAACGAAATAGTTCATAGGGAAAAGGTTTTCTTTATAAAAAACCACAGAAAATAAATTCCAGAAGACTAATGGAATTAAAAATAGAATTACACAATTTTTTAACCTTAATGAAATACTGGATATAATTATCATAGCTGCTAAAACTATTTGACTGGATTATGGTGAATTTTAAATGGATGGATCAGTTTGACAACACCTGAACCCATTTATGAATTTTTTTTTAAATTTATTTATGTTTAAAAAATTTTTCACATACATTTGTTTCTATTTTCCCGCCGCTACCACCCCCCGCCCCAACCTTCCCCACTTCCCCCCTCAATCCTTCCCCACCTTGGCTTCGTCCATGTGTCCTTCGCACTTGTTCCTTGCTCTGACCCTTCCCTCTCCCCTCCTTGCTACCCCCCTCCATCACTCCCTCCCATCCCTGTAGGTTTCTTCTTTCTTTTAATGTTAGTCATATTTTCCTTGCCTGCTTGCTTTGAATTTTAATACTACTTATAGTAAGACAACCTGCTATTAGGTGCCTTTCAATGTGATGCACTAAAAAAATCACCCATGAAGTATTCTTTTAAAAAAATTCTTACTGAATTTATTGGGGTGACATTGGTTAATAAAATTATATAGGTTTCAGGTGTGTAATTCTATAATACATCATCTGTATATTGTATGGTGTGTTCATCCCCTAAAGTCAAGTCTCATTCCATCACCATGTACCTCCCTTTTACCCTCTTCTACCTTCCCCCACCCCTCATCCCCCTCTTGTAATTACCATAGAGTTGTCTGTGTCTATGAGTTTTTTGTTTTTGTTTTTGTTTTTTTGTTTTTTTTCTTTTCCCCCAACCCTCTGACAGCTGTATTCTTGAATAAAAAAATTAAAGAACACACACACACACACACACACACACACACACACACACGTAATTCTTAACTTCATTAATCCACTAGATCTAACTTTCAGGGAAGAAAAGAAAAACATGTTAAACAATACCATGAATATACAATTATAAAGATTCATTAATCACATACAGAAAATGGGAATTTATATAAGAAAAAAGATGCAACTTCTTCAATAAATAAATAAAATACATTCAAATTAAATATAAAAGTGAAAGAAACAAAACGTGTTTAAAATAGAAAAAGTTATATTTTCTATTTTCAAAATAGAAAAAGGACGATTTCAAAAGGGACTCAAAGGAATCAACCACAGGCAGTGTCTGGGCCTTTTCTGGATCCTGATTAAAATAAACCAGCAAAACACACTTATTAAACAAGTAGAAGAAATTAAACACATACCGAGTATTAGACACTATTAAGAAATTATTGTAAATGTGCTAGTTGTGATATATTGGTATTGTGCTTCTTGTATCAGATATATATTCTAAAATATTTATGAATGATATATCTGTGATTTGCTTTGAACTACTCCAACAAGTAGAAAAAAATTGAAATCACACTACACACAATTATTTAAATTTAAAATAAAAACAGATTTTAGTGTGCAATTAACAATGTACAATTGCTGTTGCAGACAGTTACCATTTTTCCAATGATTCTTTACTGGTACATGTGCAAAAAAGTTTGCAAACTTGTCCTAGAGAAATTCTTTTCCAGATACATGACCCTTCTTCCCACCTGAGTCAGTATCTCAAAATAGAGGCTTAAGAAAATAATCTGCTCACTGTCTTAGCCTCTCTTTCATTTGTGGCTAGTCATGTGACCCAATATTGACCTCTGAAATGAAGAGCTGGTATTTCTGGGCATTCTGCGAACATTTTCTTTCATAGTAAAATGAGATAGAGTGCTCCTTTGTTGCCCCTGACTCCTACACCCTGTCGGCATGACTTCTGGATAGCACCATAGAAGGACATGATGCCAGAAACTGCTGCAGCAGTCCTGTGACAAAGGAGGGAGACAGTGTCTGAACATGACAGAGAAAGTTGGAGGCTGTGCTCTGCAGTAGCAGGATTAAGACAGTGTTTGGGGATCAATACTTATGAAAAAAAATTGGAGGAAGTCGAGGGAAAAACCAAACTCTAATGCAAGTCTTACAGTCACAGCTAAAATGCAGTAAACTCTTGAATAAATGATTTGCAAGCAGAGGGTTGTATGTGTGGGCCATACCTTTAAACACCAGCCTGAACCCTGCTCAGTCACTAGAGGCAAATTTCCCTGGGAAGAGATGCCCGGGGGGGAGGTGGTTCCCTGTAGCTGAGGCTGGCCATCAAGGAGCTGACAAGCTAAGGCCGTCTGCTGAATGCATGCTACCCAGCTGGGCCGCAAGTACTTCCTTGAAGGGGGACTTTCCCCTTTATCTACCAGAGAACCTGAGTCCTTGATGTTGTTGAGCCTTTAAACAAATCCTGGGACCCCTATTTCTGATATTGGCCAGTCAAGAGAGGTGAAGTGAGGGTAGGAGTGGTTTCAGGTTAAGGGTGGCAGACTTATCCTGCTTGTTCTGAAGGATAGGTGTGTTTTGAAGGAAGGTTATGAGAGTAAAAGGTAAACAAGTTTTGAACTCCAAAGGGGCCTCCCTATATTACTTGATAAGTGGTTAAGATCTCTTCCTAAGTTGTTAAGGTCAATGGGAATCAATTGAAGATTTTTAACCAGGAGAGTCAGATCAGATTATCAATTTTGATTAGCTGACCAAGGGTGCAGACATAATGTGTAAGATCTGCCAGAAGAGAAATACTAGAAGCTGGTGGTAAATGTGGAACACAGTACATAGTTTGAAAAAGAAACATAGTTCAGAGGATTATTGGAACAGGTGATAATCAGAATGACTTCTGTTTATTTTATCTATTTTTTCCAAAATGCTAGAAAAATTGTGTGTGAAATAAATGCATCTATGTGTATGGGAAATTTATAGTAAGGGCCTGTTATGTGGGTTGATCTGGGCAGTTTAAATCAGCTTTGTTGTTTGCAAGGAGCTCTGAGAAAACTTGCTTACTTCTCTAATCCTCAATACCTACTTCAGAGGTCTATTGGAGAATTAAGTGAGAAAAAGTTATATGAAGTGTCTAATATATAATAAATCCTAAACAGATGGAAGCTATTCTTATTACTTGTCTCATCCAGGACATAGTAAAATAATTTTTTAAAAAAGATAATCAAATTAGCTCTATAAGAAGGAGAGATTTATCAACATTTAAGAGCATAGCCAAAGGAAAAAAAGATTTAGGACTAGTAATGCATACTCGAATGCCCTATTACTTACAAAGAAAGGGTGACTCTAAAATTCATAAATCTGACTAAAGTACACATGAACCTTTCAGATATGTTCTAAGAAATGATTTGTGTTTACAAGTGCCATGCAAATTTAATATACTAATACTATTCAATTGTGTCCAATTAAATCCTATTATCTTTATTTTTATACCGGGCTTATTTGTTTTCATTACAAATATGCATTCTAGAAAACTTGTTTGCTAAGGATCATTTAAGTTTAAAGTAAAGCTATTTATTTACAAACTTCAAGCTGTGTACAAAGTTGATAAGATAGGAAAGTAATATATTGGACTATGAATAAGAGAAATACTCATAGGTCCCTAATATAACTAGTGAAGATATGTTACCACTCTTTAACAAAAAGAATGAACTGTACATTCTTTTTACTCTCTCCCTTATGTCAGCCTAGAGCAAGAGCTCCAAGAATGTGCATTCTGGGACCATATATTGTCCATGCTATTGTACATTTGATTAATATTTTAGACACAAGTACAGAAAAAGGGGCAATCACATTTATACAGGACACAAGACGGGAGAAACCATCATACAGGATTCAAAAAGACTGTGACAGGCTGAAAAATGGGTGCAAAATAACAAGATGTGATTAAGTATGTATTCATATAAAGTTCTGCTTTAAGACTTATGGTGTGGGGAAAGCCTGATTTAATATATTTTTAGGGGGAAAAAAGGCTGATTTTGCTGACTATACAAGAGGAAATAATAGTACCGTATTATACTATATACTGTATTTTAATACTGTTGAAAAAAACTTATTGTCTCTTGGAATACATTTATATAGTAATTCACTAAACCAACCAAAATATTATTTATTATGTGCATGGCATTGTGCCACTCTCTGTGAGAAATTCAAAGACTGTGTAGAAGGACTTAAAGTTTACTAGATCAAGAGATGAAACGGTCCTATGTACCCTTCATATAATTATTGAGGCTATGGGTAAGTCATGGTAATAGTTATATGGTGGCACCAGATTAAAAAGACACAACCAATACTTACAGCATTTGTGATTTATTACAGAATGAGGAGAGAATTTTCTTTAATTTTGAGATTTCAGGCTTACTACAAACTACAGGTGCTCAGGGAAATCCAGATCAGTGGATGAGTTAATCACATACTCACATATCCATACACACATACGTTCCTGTACAGAGAAGTCATAGTTAAAAATTCAGGATTTACCTCTGACCAAAGTGAAGAGGGTGGCTGCTTCACCTTTGCATCAGTATGAACAAAAATTCCTAAAGAAATTCTATATACAATTCTCAGATCCTCAGACAGTCTAGTCTCTCTGATTGCCCCAGATCTTTTTTCTTTCTTTCATCATCAGTTCTTATTTAATAAAGCTGATTTCTGAATTGAGTTTTACTTTGAGAAGATTTGATCAGTTAATCAGGGAATTTACTTGATTAATTGACAAGACAAAGGCCTAAGATAGATTATAACCCCCGTTCTTCAGTGTAATTTTTGTTGTTGTTTTGTTTTGTTTTGAGGTGACAATCCTGTAGTCAGCTGAGTTTTTTGGCAGCTCCATTGTAATCTTGACTAGATACACTTCATCGATCCTGCTGTCTTGGACCTTGCTTTCAGGCAACTCAATACACATGCAAATTCAGTGTGCAGTCACTCTGTATACCATCCTTTCTTTTCCTTTCACTTTTTATCTACATAGACTTACTGATAGCAAAGTGCTATTGTCATGCTTTATTTATAAAATTGTGCAACCATCCCTGTAAGCACTTACACATTTTATTTTAGCAATTGTAAATAATAATGGCCAACATTTACATAGCAGTTATGCTTATTACAGACCTGGAAGTCTTTGAGTACTTTACATAGAATAACACTTAATCCATCAAATAAGCCTATAATGTATTCACTATTGCCATACAGCATTATCTCCAAATGCTATTAAAATGTTCTCTGTTATATTCTGATCCGTAGATCCTTAAATAACGGAGTTCTTTACTGGAAAGCTAAGAAAAAGATTGTTTTTTACTAAGGGCATTGTATAGGCTTCCTGGAGAAGATGTCATATGATTTGATGGATGTCAACAATTTTCCAAAAGAGGGAAAAAAAAGGTAAAGAGAATGAGAATGTGAAATTCACATTTCAGGTACAGATAAGTATGAATAAAGCACCAAAGTAAGGAAACGCAAGGTGTGTTAGGAAGATATCCAGAGAGTAGGCTGGAAATCAATCACAAAAGCTTTCAATGCTATGTTGAAAACTTTGGGTTTTAATCTGTTAGGAAATTGAATGCTTTCTCCTCTCATATGTAAAATAAACAGTGAAAAACAAATATACTCCACTGATCACCACCTCACAGAATATTATATCTACCCTTCCTGGAGGAGTCTAGGCCTGGCAAAATTTCCTTAGTAAATGCTAACATCCAAAGATCTAAAAATCTTTTGACCTTCAAGCTGCTTCACTGATGAATGGCTCCTGAGCAGCATGACAGCACGACTCAGCCAACCCAAGCACACCTTATTCACTGAGCAGGGTACTGAATGCCCAAAACCACAGTTCCCATCCACATTTCTGGTAGCTGGTTATACAAAGTCTATATGAACTTATGTTTGTGAGTTTTGACTATATGAAAAAAACGACTATTTTTACAATCAGGCTAGAACTTGTACTTCCATGTGTGTTATACTTCACGAATAATAACTTGCACTTGACTCATGATGCTCTTTTCAAAAGTCTGCAGAGTGCAGTTCAGTGAATTGAGTTCTGACCTGTGAACCAAAGGGTCACCAGTTTGATTCCCTGTCAGGGCACATGCCTGGGTTGTGGGGCAGTTTCTCCAGTAGGGGATGCACGGGAGGCAACCACACATTGATGTTTCTCTCCCTCTCTTTTGCCCTCCCTTCCCCTCTCTCTAAAAATAAATTTAAAAAAAATAATAATAAAACAAAACAAAAAACCCTGCAAAGAATGACTTTAAAACCCAGGTCCCAAGCCACATAAGAAAGGCACTTAATTTATTTTACCAATGTATTTTGTTACTGAGGTCAAATGGAATTAAAATTGGAATTACCTATCCTATTCACCCTTCTTAGTTCCAAATGGCTTTTGCCTGTTTGGAAAAATAAAATTCATATTCAAAATATGGAGATTCACCATCTGCATAGGAATAACAGCTACCATTATCCAGCAATTAATTGTTTGGAAACTATGGTGATAAGTCATATAGTTATATGATTTATTACATGTCTTAAACCATGAAGTAACCTTCATTTAGGTGGGTGAAATATCAATTAAAAAATTACACAGTAAGACATAATGGAGTAGAGGAAAAACACTCTGTGACATGGAATGTAGAGTATTTAAAGTGAATATATATGTAGCACAGTGGGTAAAATTTGGTGACATGGGTAAATATGTTTGGATTTAAAATCTTGGCTCCGACAAATGATTTCTGATCTTGGGCTGGTTATTTGTAACCTGCCTTAGATTCCTTATCATTAAAGTTACAGTAATATTTTTGTGCTATACTATGGATACGTAACAAGATATTTGCTGCTGGCCTTGGCAGGCAGACTTTGGGAGCTTCAGCTGGGAGGCTCCATATAGCCTCCCATCCTTCAGAGGCCAGACTGGGCTTCTTCAATGTATGACAGGTTCTGAGAAGGAGTCCAAGGAGGGAAACAGAAGATTCAAGGCCCCTTGGTGCCTAGGATTAGAACTCCCACAACATTATTTCACCACATTCTTTTTTATTTTTTTATTGTTGACACTATCACAGATGCCCCCACTTCCCCACTCTTTGACCTTCTTTCACCCAGCCCACCTCCACCTTTACCACATTGTTGTCTGTATCCACAGGCTAGACATATATGCACATATGTTCCTTGGCTAATCTCTTCTAGTCCCCCCTCCCCTTCACTCTCACGGTTGTCAGTCTATTTCATGTATCTATGCCTGTGGTATTATTTTGTTCAGTTTATTTCATTCATTAGATTCCACATGTGAGGGAAATCATAAGGTATTTGTCTTTCTTCTGACTGGCTTATTTTGTTTAGCATAATAATCTCCAGGCCTTTTGGTCAGAGCATCTCCCAAGTTCTGTCCAGATTCAAGGGGTAAAGAAATAGACTTGACTTCCTGATGAGAAGAGCAATAGTCACATGGTCAAGGAGCATGCGTACAGAAAGAAATGAGATTTCTTTTTAAAAAATATATAATATACTCCAGTAATGTTGTTGGGACCTTAGGAGAAAGAGAATCTACTTCTGAAGGATATTAAGAGGGAAATAACAAGATGATCAAATTCATTTTTAAATGATTACTCTGTCTAAAGTGTGGAGAATAGCTAGAGAGAGAAAAGTCTAGGTACAGACAATCCATTTGAGGTTCAGTTACAGTAACCCATTTCAGAGAGGATGGTGGCCTGAGATAGACAGTGGCAGTGGGACAGGTGAAATTGGACAAATGGAGAAGCTCTTATGAGATACAGAATCATGACCTGGCAAATATAACTGGCTCTGGGAATAGTAAGTCCTGTTAACTTGCCATCTTTCTCATCACCTGAGTTAATGAATCTACAGCCAAACTAAACAAAGCCTAGGTGCTGCCAGCCATGGGTTTTAAAGGAGTATGAAAGAAATAAATTAAAGTTTGCTGAAAGTAGAAAGACTCAGCTGCTGGTGACACTTATTATTGTTCACGTGTCCAGTGATACTGCAGAATGGTGGAAAATCTATTAAGAATCACTTGATAGAATCTTTTTACAATGTCATTTCCAATTGGAATTTAATTTATATTTTTTAAATTATTCAATATATTATAAAGTAAGTAAAACCTTATAGTATTTGAAAGTGCAACACTATATTTTTGGCAGCTTAAAGTTTTAAACATGGAATTTCACATTTTCTGATTCAGTAATAAGCTTTCAAAAAGGTGAGACCTGTGGAAATGTTGAAATGAGTTATTCCATCTCCTTGTCAATTTTTTAAAAGCAATTTCCACATTAAGTACTGTTCACATACAAACCATAGTGGGGTGTCTAATATGCCTGCAGTAAATGCTTAAAGTAAGTTAACATTTAATCAGGAATGTTTGTTTTAATCCTTATAGAGATATTAAAGGTAAACAGTGCAATGACAATTGAAATGGACTCTATTTGTAAGAAATGTGTACATTAAGCCTGGGAAAGGGGAAGAGGTCCCTTGTAAATACCTCATTAAAGTACACTGAGACTCAGTAAATGGAACTTTTTCAAACAAGATTGACACAGCCCCTTTGGATTTGTATAGGCCTGATGTGGGCCAATCTCACATGAATGGAGGAATTTAATTACATGGCAGCTGACTCTTCCCAAGAAGCACTGAACTTACTGTTTTGGTGCATCAAAGCCACTGTGTTGAATCAGATTAGCACAGTCAAGAATCTTCACATGATTGGCACTGTAAAATACCAGGTGGTAAATGGGTGGTGGGCCCTGATCTGCTCGGTGTAGTCTTCTACCTATGTAGACCTGGTTTACAGCCTCAGTTTTGTGAGACTTCATTGCATTTACAATGATCTCCAGAGAGGCCAAGAAAGTCTCCATTCACAATATTTTTGATTCCCTTAAAATAGAGCTTTAAAAAATGATACCAAGTATAAAATAATAAAGTAATGCATCTTTTAACACTTTGCTTTCACTTGCATACAAGCCTCCTTAGATACTGAGAGTCAGGGTAGGGAGAGTTATGAATTGCATGTGAAAATTTTATTTCATCCAATTGCACTTTATGTGGAATCAGAATCGAGAGGAGAGAGGTAACATATGTATGTATCCAGATAATATGCCAGTCCATAGTATGGCCATACATGCCATCTTTCTTATTCTAATTGTTGAAAGAGACTTCATGAATGAGGTGAGGAGAGATTTTAAAATAACTCTATTTAAAAGAAACTATGAAGTCATTATGAAAAATGAGAGCAGTTGTTATCCCATAGCATGTTAGTCATGACAAGGGATGCCGTGATAAGAGACAGCTATTGGAACAGAAGAGGAAAGATAAAGATATAACAGTAATGGGCTAGAGACAAAAGTTTTTTTTTCAAGGCAACTTTGCAAGGGCTCATAGACCCTTGGTAGGGCTGTATTTCAGTTGGCCATTGAAGTGTTATGGTTGGATAGCATAAGGCCAACCAGACAGGGCCCATTCACAACAAACCAATGGGCAAAAGTAGGGACAAACCTGGCTTCCTGCTTCATCAAAAATGTGTTAAGGAGTCATTGGAACATAAGGCCTGATTTCCCTCTTGACATAATAGTCTCTGCATGATGTTCAAAGACAGAGTTAAAGTTTAAGGAGTGGTATCAAAACAGACAACATGGAAATGACTTTAAAGGTAGTAGATGAGGAGCAGCCAAGCCAATCTGATGTTAGCTCATCTTTTCATCTATGTTCTTCTCTTCTTCTGAACTTTTCAGGCAGCCAGTTTTGTCACAGACATTCCTACAACTTCAAAGTGAAATGTGGGGGAGTGGAGCCTATTCCTTAAGACTTCCTCATGCCCTTTCTCCTGCTAACACAATGTGATCTGAATCCCCTCATAAAAGAGAAGTTATATTTAATGAAAAAGGGGGAAGAAGACAGAGATGAAACAGGAATCATAGTGGCACAAAAACAAAAAATGTCATTTATTTGCTTAATATTAATTACAAGTGCCTGCCAATTACCTTTTAAAGGCTTTTGTATGTGTCCTGTGACTTTAGTCTTTTTCATATCACACAAGTCTATGAGGTTTATCTGAAAAAAGTCCAATGACTATTAACATAATGAGAACGGTTTGTGCAACATTGATGTAACCTGGTAGCCAAGAATGGACTGGAATGCTCATGCTGAACAATGACTTCACTGTACTAGTCAGTGGGGGTGGTAGGTTCTGTTGAGTGATCATGTGTACTGTGTGGCCATTGCATTCAAAATGACTGAGCGAGTAGAGCAACAAACCTGCATCAAATTTTGCCTTAAGCTTGAACATTCCTCCATGGAAACTATTCAGATGACTCAAGAGGCCACAGCTATGGGCACCTGGTGATTGGAAGCCTCATCACGACAATGTGTCCACTCATGCATCACTTCTCATGCAAACATTTTGGCGAAACATCAAATCACTTAGGTGACTCACTGCCCCCCCGCCCCCACCCCCTCCCCAGCCGCTCATAGCTCAGATTTGGCTCCCGGTAACTTCTGGCTTTTCCCAAAACTCAAATCACCTTTGAAAGAGAAGAGATTTCAGACTGTTGGTGAGACTCAGGAAAATATGATGGAGCAGTTGATGACAATTAGACAAACTGTGTGAGGTCCCAAGGTGCCTACTTTGAAGGGGACTGAGGTGTCATTGTCCTGTGTACGATGTGTCTTGTATCTTCTATCTTCTTCAATAAATGTATGTTTTTCATAGTACATGTATGTTTTCTGGACAGACCTCGTATTTAAGCCCTTGAAGAAGAATGTGTCAGGTAAATGTTGATTTACATGCAAATTGCACTTGTCTTTAAGTGAAAAAATTGGAAATTCATTTTTTCTCATTAATTTGTACTTTTTATAAAATTCAAATATTCGATGTCAGTTGTGAATTAAAAAAAAAGAGTTTGTGGATCTTTTGTTTGCTGCATTTGTCCCTCCCTGGCCTTCTAAGATATCTGTTGACTGAAGTCAACAAGAGCAATCCCTTCATCAACTTGTTTTTCGTCATCTCCTTTCTGTTTACAGATGGACCCTGGAAGGCTAAACTAATCCGTATTCATGAGTTTGGTTTGCACATATCTTAGGAGAGTTCCACTACAGCTCCCCAGAGAATACCTGTCCAAGGGCTGGACTAGGAAAGAAGAAGTCAAAGAAAGAAGGAGTAGGAGGAAGAAAGGGTCTAATAACAAAACTGATGATTTGAAAACCCCATGGTTAAAAACTAGTTTATTTCCAGTTTTTCTTCCACTGGGAAATTTTTAAGTGTCTGATCTACTGTGAGGAATCCCAAAACCTAGACCATAGTTAAGAATATTTGACAAGATTATGTAAGAAGTTATTTCACTAACAAAGTAGTTTGTCTTCAAGATTTTCAATACAGGGAGGAAAACACCGCTCATCAGAGACAGATGTGAACTTGGAATTTTCAGAAAGTTTTAGGCTGTCATTTCTAACCCTTTCTTCTTCCTCCTCACTACCCTTTACACATCTTTTCCGAAGGTTTTCCTACAGGTAAGAACCAGGCAATTTGTTGATAAGCTATTGGTTTGAAGACTGAAGGAATCCCTTCTGGGCAGAGAGCAAAAGAAATGAGCCTATATAGGTGACTGCCAAAAAAGAGATACTGAAATATGCCCAGAGCTTGGGAGTAAAAGAGTAATTACCAGGGGACAGTTAACACCATGAAAACATGGAGTTACTATAAATAATCATAACAATACCACATGGGTGAGCTAGAAAGTAACTACAGTATTTTGGAGTTGAAAAAAATTATAGTTGCCTGTTTTCATTTTATAGTTGAGCTTCACAGCTGCAAACAAGTGTTTAAAAATGACCAAATCTTATCTTTTGATGGATTTATCATAATGATAATAAAACTTAAGTTTCCAAGTTTCTTCCTTGCACAGACCCTGGTGAGTGTTGGGGATTGTGTGATATTATCAAGTGTGTGAAGAGGGGAAGGGAGGCAAAGTAGCAAAAATGGAGGTGTTTGTCTCAACGAGTTTTTGGGGAAAATGCCTGTAAAGATTATAGAAACAAGAGATGCGGCTCTCCAAGCTTTATATAATCTGTAGTTATTTGATTCCAAATTCAAGATAAATATTCCATTTCAAAAATAATTTTGTATTATTAAGAGCTTCCCCCAATTTTATAAGCTTCCAAGACTCAAAAAGTCTTTATCACTCCAGCATGTTCCATAAGAGTTGATCAGCCTTATGTGTTTAAACTAATTTAAAATGGTTCATTTTTGATGATTGCTTCAAATGTTTTAGGTTTATCCAATTCAGTGAAAGAACTATATTTGTTAAGATACAGAAATATATGGTGACTGGGTAAAATATATATATATTTTTTTATTACATATATTTTTATATATATGTATATATATATACATATTTATATTGTGGTCATGCTTCCTTATCACCACCTGGTGGCAATATTCCTAAAAAGCAGAAAAAACAAATGGTTTCACTTGCTTCAAGTATTTAAACAATGTTTGTTTGTTTGTTTGTTTGTTTGTTTGTTTTGGGGGGATGGTGGCTTGCACAAATAAAACAGTAATAACTTGTGATTTATTAATTTGTATTATGACAGTCCTCTACTAAATCAATCATGAATTTGATAGAATGTTTTGTATTTGTTTTTGTTTTTACTTTTCAGGACTATACCTGGCCTTTTTATTAGGTGTCTGGATGCCTTTACTAGAGATAAGTTCTAGACAACAAGAAATACTATACTTGATGCTTATCAATAATCCACAACTTGAGGAAAGGGGTAGGGGTGAGCTGTGTTCCTCGGGTGGAGCATACTTTAAAAGTATGTTATACTTTTAAAGAAAACATGAAAAAATACCAAATTTTATCATTTATTGTACTATTGCTGAGATGATTAGGCTTTCTTTATTTGTTGAACTATTTATAATTAAATTTAAATTTGGATATATTAAGAAGCTTGCTAATCCTACACGTTATAATAAATCAGATATTACAATTTGGGAATAATATATCTCAGGCCTTTGTCAGTGTGTTGCTGATTTTCGTATCCTGCTTTGTGGTAGGTTGGACACCTTTGTAGGGCTTTAACATAGATCCACTAGACTTTCTGGAGCAAAATAGAAACTCACAGATTCTCTGTGTACTAAACAGACCGTTGGCAATAGCTAAACAGCTGTTGGCTGTATGATACATATTTGGCTAAAAGCAAACCCATCTGTATTTAATGCATTATTGCCAAAGTGTAGCAACATGCTGTTTCCAGTCTGAAAACATTGGTACCCTCATGTGAGATGATCAAATTGAAAATCACACAACATGGATCCTGCATGTCTTGGCTATGCAAGCGGAAAGCCTAGGAGTGTGCCAGAGGATGGCAGAGTTAGTTCCCCGAGGCTTCTGTTTTCAAGGCAGCGAGGATGGCAATGGATAGGCACCGACTAGATACTTCTTTTCCTCAGTAGATACTTTATTTTATATTACTTTTCAAAAGAATTCCTTAGTGTCTATTACTTCCTGTAAATGTATTATGTAATCTTTATTTTAACCAATTAAAAAAGTAATGTATTTTTAATAGTAGAATCATTGGAAAGTGCAAAAAAAAAAAAAGATGAAAATAATTACCTTTTATTCCAACCACAGAGCTTACTGGGATGGGCCATTTTTGGATAAAGTTATCATTTAATGCCTCTGGTGCTTAACATGACCCAATCAATCCATTTACTGGGATCATTGTGCTTAGGTGACAAGAAAATAGAGAGAGGTCAGGCAACTTTCTAACATTATTTTTCTCTTAAGTGTGCAAGCAAGAATTTGAACTCAGGTTTGTTTAATTACAGATGAGAACTGGGGCATTCCTCACTTACAGCACACCACCTCTTATGAAAATTGCACCATTCCAAAAAGGCATCCCTGAGGTCAATGGTTAACAGAGAACAGTTTTATGATATTTTAGACTACTCTGGATTTTAAAAACTAGATTATGTAATAACTACAACTGAAAGCAACAGCTTAGTTTGGTCACAAGTAAAATATTCCTAAATGTGCTACACTGTATGCGTAAACAATTAGATTTGGGATCTCCCAGCACCTATCACTTAAGGGAAAAAAAATATGTTAGCTAACGAATTTTTTTTTATGTTGATTAGCATAATGGAATGTTCCTCTAACTACCAGCACTTATTTTATTTAATAAACCACTCAACAATTTAAGGGAATTTTTGTAGTTATTTTTCATGATTTGAATAATGCATAGTTTTTTTTCCTCATAATAGGCAAATGTTCAAATCAACCTCACAGAAATCTTCACCTGGAAAGCTTTAACTAATTGAGCATTTTTCTCTGCCTACTGCTAGCATTCGCTTCTGCAGTAAATAGTCAACAGCTGGAATGGTAGCAGAGAATTCTCAGTGCAGCTACAAGAGCCCTGTATTTCACAGCTCAGAGACTGTAAAATACTTTTTTAGAAAAGAAAGTATTTACAAAAATCTTCTTTGTTTGAGTGTGGACCCAAGAAATGGTTGCTTTAAAGGAATACACTCTTTGCACTAATAATTAAGTTCATAGAACTGAAAAATACAAATGTAGATAATTTATAAAGTGACTGGTTTTGCAATGTCACAAACCCATCAAAACAACCAAGATATATCTTGAGTGTGATTAAATCTAACAATGAATTATTTGTAAGACGCTATTTTCCCTGACTTCTCAGATAAAAGAAAGAAGAGATGGCAATATTATCTATGGAAATGTTCAACTAAATGCTATAAAAATGCATGATACAGAGAATATATTAGTCCCAACACACTAGTGCATCCTTGAAAATATATTTTTAAACATTTTGACAAATGCTACTTCCCCCAGGAAGGCAGTTTAAATAATTCAAATTAACTATAAAAAATGTTTGTTGAGTCTTTTGTTTAATTCAAGTTTCTCTCTTGCTCCCAACTGATGTTCGGTTTTGCTCAAAAATATTTAGAAGAAATACTGCAGACAGCTCTCAGGCCTGCTACTAAGTAAAATTTGAGGACAGTTGAAAAGAACTGGGCCAAACACAGAGTCATATTAGAGCAGAATTTGTGTACTCAGAAGAGAAGAGTGACAGAGAGGAATGTGATAGAGGAAATTGAGGGAAAGTGAAGCATGGAAAGCTTAGGGAAAGAGAATTGAAAGACCAAACACTTAGAAAGGTGGACACAAACAGAGGAGGAGAGAACAGGAGAGAGGTGTTCAAGCTCTAGAGATAAGAAACAAGCAAGGTAGAATAAGGTACAATTCTAGGTCCACAAACCAATAGTGTAAAGAGTTATCATTGACCTTCCTGACGTAACACTGAGGAAAGAAGATGGACATGAAATTACACTGAGCTCTTACTAATTGTGCCACCTTGGTCAATAATCTCAGAAAAGTTGCTTTAAAGGTAAAATAGAAATTTTAATCCTTAAACTGTATGAGCTAGCATATGCAGCAGTATCTAATACACTTAATGCCTTTTAGATTAATAAATATTTGATTACTGATAATTTAGGCTTCACTTTACAGATTAAACACTGTCCTTTAGAGAGTTCAAGGGTCCGAGCTTGGAAACTTGCTCACTTTGTTTGTTTTAAATGTGTATAATGCACAGTCCTAGCCTATTGCAAGTCCTCGCTAAATGGTTGCCGTCAATATTATCCTGCACTTTACTCCAGGGTTTGACAGGGGTCCTTCTCTTTTCATCATTCAGAAGTCATCTGGTCATTGTCTGAAGAGAATTAAGTCAAGTATTGCTGTGAAAATTTATTCTTCATTAGAACATAAAGAATTTAGTTTGCAAAAGTCAAGGTGACCTATTATAAATACTCCATAATAGGTTTCAAAGGTACATTAATACTGTCTTGGAGAGAGAGAGTTTAACAGTTAAGATAAACTGAAATAAACATGATCATGGATCTTGAACGACATTGTCCAATAGAAATGTAATGGGAACTAACCCAGTGATACTAGCTTTTCTAGTAGCAACATTTTTTTAATAAGTAAAAAAGAAACATGTTATATTAATTTGATAATCTGTTTTGTTTAAGCAAATGTGTCCAAAATATTATTGTAACACCTAATCAATTAAAAATGACTGAGATATTCTATTGTTTAAAAATATTTTTGTACTAAGCCTTCAAATTCCTGTGTGTATTTTAAAGTTACAGCACACCTTAATTTGGACTCACATTTTAAAGGCTTAATGCCCACCTGTGTCATTGTAGATATAGAAGAATCTAAGCACAGAAATACTATAAGAAACTGGTGTAGACACTAAGCTTCCCCCTGCCCCCAGGTAAGCTAACTAGAGAAGCAAACCCTCTGAACTTAAAAACCTCTCTTTCATCAAATATTTACTCTAGCCTGGAATATTGTATGGCTTGGCTTTCCTGAGAAGAAATCAAAGTCACAAAGTGTAAACTTTCTTACCTTCTTCCTCTCCTCAAAATGTCTCTGTAACGATATTCTCCTCACAAATTCTGAATAGCCAAGGGTTTTATCAATTCTCTCCTTCCTCACTTCTGTCTCAGAGGAAAAGTGTTTTGTGTTTGTTTGTTTGTTTTATTCTAAGAGTTAAAGCCCCACCACTCTCATTCCCCTGCTTTTCTCATTGTCTCCTTCCATCAAAAACTGTCTTGCAGGACTTCACCTCCTACATCATGAGGTTTACAGGATTTTCTTAGTCCCTCTTTCTTAAAAACAAACAGACACACCCCACAAGGGCTGTACAAAGACAACCCCAAAAGCAGTTTTAGATTCATAACAAAAGTAAGAAGAAGGTAGAGATTTCCTATAGTCCTCCTGCCCCCATATATGCACAGCTATCAACATCAACATCAACATCCCACACCAAAGTGGTACATTTGTGACAACTGATGATCCAAACATTGACATGTCATCATCACCCCAAGACTACCATTGTAGGGAATTTGACAAGCAAAAAAACACCCTAAGAGTAGGTTCACTGCTCTTAAAATCCTCTGTGCTCTACCTATTTATCTCTCCCACCCTCTTTAGCCTGTGGCAACCACTGATCTTTTTAGATGTCTCCAGAGTTGTTTTTTATTTCCCAGAATGCAATATAGCTGGAATCATACAGCATGTATGTAGGCTTTTCAGATTCACTTCTTTCACTTTGTAATATGCATCTATATTTTCTCCATGTCTTTCCTGGGCTTGATAGCTCATTCCTTTTAATGTACTATACTCCAATTTATTTATCCATTTACCTACTGAAGAACATCATGGTTTCTTTCAAGGGTAAAAAAATAATGTAAATGGAGCCACTTTAAAATGGACTTGGAGCTGCCAACTGCCTTGAATGTCTTATACCTCAAACCTTTGGAATGTTAAAATAGGGCAAAATAACCTTTGCACTGGGCCTAAAGCAACACTGTCTAAGGAACTATTTGCAAAGATGCAACCAAATAGCAAGTGGGGTCCTGTTGTCTGCTGCCACCTTCTTGGCAAAATTCTGGAAGCAAAGTTTTGATAAAAGAGGAAAGGAGTCTTTATTCAACAGCTACACAATTTTGAAATAACAGCTTTCCACATGCATTAGTCACTGAAGTCTATTTAATTAAGGCTAAATTCTTTAACTCTTTAGTTACAGCTTTAATCACTTAAACCTATCATTTAAAGCTGAACTCTTTAACACCTGAGTTATCCTATCATTTCCCCGCTAGCGTTTAATTATCTTATTTCTATAGGGTTAGTTTACAAAATAAAACAACACAAGATACAAAAGCTATACAATTTTGGAAGGATAGCAGGCTTCTTCCTCAAAGCCTGTCCCCTCTGGAACATCCATAAAAGGATAGCACTGCCACCCTCTGCCAGGCCAACCTGAGCCTAGGCTGCACCTTGGGTTTCTTCCCATCCAAAATACCATCCATTAGGATACACAGGCAGGTGCAGTGTGATCATCCATATATCAAGGAAGAGAGTCCCAGAGCCTGTCTCTACCCTCCTTTTATTTTAAATCTTCTGGCCCAGAATTCCATGTGCTTTGGAAGCATTCAGCTTTCTCAGCCAATCGCATGCTAGACTGCTTACCATTGCCTCAGGAACCTTTTCCTCTGGCCCCTGCCTACTCCCCAGCATACTGATCAGATCTCTGTATCAAAAATAACAAGGAAGCAAATATTATGCTTACCAAAATGATGACTCCCAGACTGAAAAATTAAAAAAACAAGAAACAGTCTTTAGAATTAGAGCCACCATGTTAGTTCATCTGCACCAATAGAAATGACTTCCTTCAATTGATATAATTGTTCCCCTTCCCTTTCTCATAAATACTCCATGCTTTTGTCTCCTAATCAGAACACTCTTTGGGCTGCAGTTCTGCCCCAATGAGTGTTTCCTGAATAGCCATTGTTTCTATCTCAAATAAAAGCTTGTTTCCTCTCACTTTGCCTTTTATTTTGAGGAAGAAAAGCTCAACCTGACAAGCTCAAGGGAGGTCTGACAAGCTCAAAGGAGGCCTGTGAAGCAGCCTTACAAACTCAGAGATCTAAACTGAACACAAGGGGTAGTCTCAAATTAAAACATTAACTAGAAGCTGTTCCTGGTGTGTAGTCATGTCCTTGGCCAGTAGTTTTCTCTAACAAAAGTCAATCTTTACCTTAACTAAGCCTATCTATTGTATTTTTGCATCTATGATAATATACCTTTAGAACATCGAGGTAATTTTCCACTTTCCCCGAAACCCTTGAGCGCAAGCTGAGACTACAAATCCCCTCATTGCTATTGTTATCATGTTCATTGTTGACTGTTAACTATCCCTTACCCACCTATGTAAAAGAAGGTGTGTCTATCATTTTATCTTTTATCCAATTCCAGAGGTTCCCCTACCCCCCATTTTGCTTTCTCCTGCCCCCTTAATCTATCACCAATGAACTTCATGTAAACCCCTTATGGCTGTTTCGTTGATTCTAATATATAAAATAAAATGCTAAACTGCCATTCTCTGGAGCATGCCATATATGTTGAGATATTGCTTCCTGGCAATTGTCATCAGTTTGGCTCAAATAAACTCACTAAAATTTCTCTACAGGTCTGAATGTTTCTTATATTGACAATTTTTAGGTTAACACAAATTTGGGCAACTATAAATATTGCTGCTATAATACCAGTGTACAAGTTTTTGTGTAGATATAAGTTTTTAATTCATTTGAGTAAATGCCAAGGATAATAGTTGAATTATATGGTAAGAGTATGTTTAATTTTTTTTAAGAAATTGCCACGCTGTCTTCCAAAAAACTATACCATTTTTCAGTCCTACCAGTGATGAATGAAAATTCCTTTGGCTCCACATCTTTGCCAGCATTTTGGGTTGTCAGAGTTTCTTTCTTTTTATTTTCTTTTTTGCCATTTTAATAGGTTTATAGTGGTTTCTCATTGTTGTTTTAATCTGAAATTCCCCAATGACAGATAATATTGAGCATCTTTTCAAATTCATTGGCTTGTCACCTGTATATCTTCTTTGGTGAAGTGTCTGTTCAGATCATTCGTCCATTTTATAATCAGGTTCTTTGTTTTCTTATTGTTACTCTTAAAACCCAACAATAAGAAAACCTGAGTTGTTTACTTTGGATAATAGCCCTGTATCAGATACAGGCATAACTCACTGCATTGCACTTTGCTTTATTGCATCTTCACAGATATTGACATCCACTGAATTGTTTATGGTACTTATTGTCGTGCAAAATCATAGTTTAAGGCCATGCATCAATTCAAGTTTAGGGAAAACTCTGTCACGCCACATTGATATTTGCCCTTCCCCTTTGAATGTCCTTTAAATTAGAGCAGATTTTAAAGAGTATTATTCTAACTTGTCTGCCTAACCTACTTTAATTATACAACTGCATAGTATAGTTCTCAGGAATAACTTAGATATCGTCAAGGATTTACTTAGACCTTGTTCCTGATAGAAACACCACAAAGGTTCTGTAACAGGGCACAACCAGGGCCCCCGCACCCCAAGGGTATTTTGTAACAGGATCCAGAGATTGGGGTGTCCAAGAAAAATAAGTTCTCCCCACCCCAAGATGGGCCACCAAGGGGGATGGGAGCCTTGAGCAGAGCCATTGAGAAGTCATTTTGCATGTCAATAACAGGATAGCTTCGTCCCTCATTTGCAAAGAGGATTCTTTTGCATATCACCAAAGCTAATCAGGAAGGTTTAAAAGACTTAATACAGATTGTAACTGAGAGAGGAAGAGGAGAGACAGGGGCTTGCACGAGAGAAAAAGGGACGCAGACTCTGGGGAACAGTGTGAAGACCACGCAGGAAGGAAGAGGGGAGAAAGGACTCTTGCTAGTGGGCCATGAGAAGGTGCCACATGGTTATGGATTAAGAGCTGGAGATCGCGGCGACGTAGTAGATGGTGCTGAGACCCGCGAGAGGCCTGCCTAGCCGAGCCCCGGACTTCTGTTCTTTTTCTTCTGAAGGATGGTACCCCTGACTGGCCTGACTGGCCTAACTGGGCAAAGAGGGAAAGGCAGGACAGTGTGTGTGCTGGTGATTTTTTTGAAGGGATTTTGAGGTTTAAGGGTGACATTTAGCCATTAATCAAACCTGTATAACTTTTGAATAAATAGTTCCTTTTCCTTCTCACCAAACTCTGCCATTCAGAGCCAGAATTCCAAGGGCGGCGGGCAAAGGACCCACAACCGAGGGGTCCCGGGTGAGGAGGGTGTCGTTGTTTCGGTAATAGCATCCGGGCACCCCCGCCACGGGTCCTTTTGTTCGGTAACAGTTTAAGGCTAGCATTGCTAACATTTATTTTACTTATCAAGCACATATAGAGGACAACTATGTGTGTGGCACTTTGTATACACATGGATTTTTACAAAATAGATACTAATATTTTAGTTCCCTTTTAATAGGTCGGATAACTTAAGCATAGGGAAATTCAAAAACATAAAAGTCACACAGGTAAGAAAGTGTCGAGACTGAATGAAAACTCAAGCAGTCTGGCCCCAGAACGTAGGCCATTAACTACTAGGTCACACTGTTTCTTTGGTGGGAGAATAAGTGAATACACATTTAGGAAGGCTCAATTTTCTTGTATTGGCCTTTTTGTCATCTATTTGCTGTTGCCTAAAATTCCAGGTCAGAGCCTAATCTCTTTAGTGAAACACAATGCTCTCTTTTCAAATGCAAATATAACCTTATCTGTCCTTTATACCTTAGTACAAATTGATTTAGCAAGACATTTTGTGACAGCAGGTTTTGATGATGGGAGTGTCCAAGGAGACAGATTATAAAGCAGGAGCATTTGGAATAGAGAAGAAGAGGTGGTGGGAAAGGAGATTGAAGTGGTGACTGGCATCTCAGGCTTGTCTGGATCAGCTATTTAGATTGAGGGGGAGTATTTTGTTTTTCCTTAGTGTACTGGAGATTTCAATATGTTCATCTAAGTAAGAAGGTTGAAACAGACCTAATTTTCCCATAGAACAGAAAAAAATAGACATTTCAACCTAAGGGAAAAACCCTCTAGGATGTTGTGGAATCATTACAAGGTAATCCTTGAATTTATATGTTCACTAAGCATTGCCTTTGAAGTGAATAATAGTAAATAAATAGTACAACACTATTTCTAAAAACATAAATTCTAAAATATACTTTCATTTAGAAATAAATTCACGGTATTTTTGTCATAGATTTTCCCAAGGAATTTAGACTTAGATGGGCGAAGAGTCTGAATCATTTTTTTTTTTAATGATTTATTTATTTTATTTTTAGAGAGAAGGGAAGGGAGGGAAAAAGAAGAGAGAAACATCTCTATGTGAGAGAAACATTGGTTGCCTCTCGCATGCACCCCAGCTGGAGACAGCTTCTGCCACCCAGGCATGTGCCCTGACCAGGAATCAAACAGGTTGCCTTTCCCTTTGCAGTTCAACACCCAACCAACTGACCTACACTGGTCAGGGAAGAGGCTGACTCTTTAAAAATCAGGTCTGAATTATAAAGCACAGGTATAGAGCATATATCTGGAATCAAGTGGAACAAGTCTGGTATTCTTTTTTGTGCCTTATTTACTTATATAAACGATGATGCTAAACTCAGGATAGCATCTTTTCATCAGCATCACATTAGGAGCTAGCAGATAGAAACTATACCTAGGAAATGAAGGATAGGGGTATCTGGGTCAGCACCCTGGGTAGTGCACACAGCCAGATGGATGTGTATATGTGTATTATTGAGCTGTACTGCTACACATAGCAACTCAAACTTTTCTTGCACTCTTTTCCATTTGCCTCTTTAATTCAGCAATTAAAACATTTGTAATGCCAAACAAATCAAGCTGTGGTTTTCTGACAATTATATCTAGATAGAGTAACAAGATCAGTGAAGATACTTTTACTGAAATACCCATTGGGCCGCAGAAATCAGCTGCATTTGGGATCAAATCAGGCTATTAAACCATAGGCCAGAGAGTCTGTGATTTGCATGAGTAATTAGAAATGATTAATAGAATGCCTTGCTTAATTAAACTTATCTCATAAGGGCACCTCTTGAAAATGCATAAGGGGTTGACAATTCAGAACCATTCTCAATATGTTGGGTATAATATTTTTGCCTCTGATGAAGGATTTTTTTGACTATTTAAAATAGACATGATATAATAGCACAAGCCACGTTGTCTTAGAAATTTAAGATGTCTGTGAAATTTAAGAATTCTACAGAACAGTGTAAAAAACAAAAAAATATGATGTTTCAGGGAATATTATAATTAAGAAAGGAATACAGATTGTTTTAGTGAGGCTAGCTGCTAAATAAGATGACTAGCTCTTTAATATAGAAAAAGGGACATTTAAGAAAAATATTACTGTTTTAGTTGGTTTGGACGGTATAACAAAATACCCTAGATGGGTGGCTTCAACAAATGTTTATTTCCCACCCATCTGGAGGCTAAGTATAAAATCAAGGAGTTGGCAGATTCAGTGTCTAGTAAGTGACCTCCTACTGACTTGTAGGGGGCTTCTAAGTGTAACCTTACATGGCAGAGAGAGGGAGTTCTAGTTATTTCTTCCTCTTTTCATAAGGGTATTGATCCCTCAGTGGGAGCTCTATCTTCAGATCTTACCTAAACCAATTACCTTCTCAAGGTCCCACCTCTAAATACCACCACATTACAGGATTATGACTGCAACATATGAATTGAGGGGGGAGGGGTACAACCATTCAATCCATAGCAAATCAGTTAAATGTTTATTTAGTTCCTAGTTCAATAGTTAGGATGAAGCATGAGACAAAATCTGTTAAGCACTTGTTGGGTACAAAGTGACACAGTGAAAATTACCATAAATACAAAACAGAACAAAGATTATGGTCAAACTTAAAGGGCATATAATAGAATAAGAAAAATACTTTAAAAACCCACACACTTATTTGTCAACTAACCTAGCTATGATTTTTGCAGTCAGGGAACATGAGTTTAGAGCAAAAATATGAGGTGAAAGACACTGGAAGACAGAATCTGAGTACAAACTCTCTTGCTAATCGTTTTGCCAATATTTCGCCAATATTTCTCATACTCATTGCTAGCATTCTTTCTTGTCTTTCAGAGCAACCACTTCTTAATTCTACTGATTTTTGGAAGTTCTCTCTTCTTGCCCTTCTTGTTGACTTCTACTGTTTTTAATTACCTTCCCTACTTCTTATCTGGGTAAATGCTTGACAATACCAGACATATCTGATGGTTCCAGTAGTTACTGGAATATAACATACATATTTAATCTTCTGTACATAACATTAATTCTAAATAAAAATGACAAATCTTTAAAAAAACACTTCCCATAACTATTTTTATCATTTTTTAAAATTTTCTGTCATTTTTTCAAATAGGTTTTTAATTTCTCACTTTCTCTCTTTTCCTTCTGTCACCCCTGTGAGGTGAACGCTTGCATGCTTGAAGTTGCTCCATAGGCTCCTTGGATTCTTTTTCTTCTTGTTCTAATTGGGTATTTTTTGCTTCCTTATATTACAAATCATTGATTTGACTCTTGACCTCATCTATTCTATTGTTGATTCCCTGCAAATTATTCTTCATTATAATTAGTTTATCTTTCATCTCTGACGGGTTATTTTCTATGCTGTTCAGGTCCTCACTAAGTTCATTGAGCATCCTTACAATTCATGTTTTGAACTCTGCATTAAATAAATTGCTTTTCTCCTTTTTATTTAGTTCTTTTTTTTGGAATTTCATTGTATTCTTTCATTTGGGACATGTTTCTTTGTCTCCTCATTTTGGCAGCTTTCCTGAGTGTGTTTCTATATATTAAGTAGAGCTGCTATGTCTCCTGGGCTTGGTAGAGTGGCCTAATATAATAGATGCTCTATAGGGTCCAGTGACATAGCCTCCTCATTCACCTAAACTGGGCATCCCAAGTGCATACCCTGTGAGGGCTGTGTATACCCTCCTCTTGTAGTTGAGCCTTGATTGCTGTTAGGCTGTCAATGGGAGGGATTTACCCTCAGGCCAATCAGCTGCAAGGACTGGCTGTGACTACTGACCACTGATCTCTGAGACCTTTGACTACTGTGGAGGATCAGCTAGGTTAAGGCCCACTCCACAGAGCAGGCCATAGTTCAGGACTCAGCCTGCTGAGTCTACTTGAGTGTGCCACTTGTGGAGGTGGTTGGGTAGTGGTGTTTTGGCATGGTCTGAAGCTGACCACTGGGTGCACTGGCTCTGGGACCTCTCAGGAGGTATAGGCCAACATCAGGCACTGCCTGTGTTCTTCCCAGAACACCCAGCATGAAATACAAAACAATCTGCAGATGGCTGCTACTTGTGTTGGGCTTGGAGGTGCCCAGGCAAGGCCAAGTTGTGAACCAAGGTGGGCTGCTGCTAGTGCCAGAGCCTCTAGCCACTTAGTGAGAGGTACAGGGCTGGGTGAGGCTAGATGCTGGTTGTTTGAGAGATTTTAGAAAAATCTGAAGCATAGGTCAAGACAAGCCATGTGTATGAAAAAGTCACTGCAAACAGCTTGGGTGGGCCCAAAAGTTGGGTGGGGTGGGGTCTCAGGAAATCACCAAGGCAGGGTGAGTTGATAGAGTCTTAGATATGGGTGTCCACCTGCTGTTTCTGTGGCTCTGTTTAAGGAGGGCTCATCAAAAAAAGAATGAACTCTGCCAGTATTTCTCTCTGAAAGGAAGGTGTCCTCCACCCCACCTCTCATCTGATCTAGCTCCTCCCTGTATGTCTCTCATGTCCTTCAAGCTGCTGCCCCAGAACTGAAACTCAGAGGGAGTAAAGTCCAAGTTAGTCTGTGCACTGGCCTTTAAGAGGAACTGCCTGGGACTCTGGAAGGCTTTGTCTCACTCAGACACAATCTCTGCTGGATTTTACAGCCATAAGTTATGGGGACTTTTCTTCTGGGCACTGGAACTCTCGGTGGGGGTGGCTTGATGTGGGGCTGAGACATGTTGCTCCTCAGGGTGGACCCCTGAAGCTGAGATACCCCTTTTAATTTTTATCCACCACATGTAGGTGTAGGACCAGCCCATTCTGAGCCTTTGCCCCTCCTACCAGTCTCAATGTGGCTTCTTTAATTCCATCGTTGTGAGACTTCTATTCAGCTCAATTTCAGGTGGTTCTGAATGATGGTTGCTCTGTTGTTTAGTTGTAATTTTGATGTGGTTGTGGGAAGAGGTGGGCGCTGTGTTTACCTCCACCACCATCTTCCCCATGACTATTTTTAATAAATGCTTTTTTGTGGATCTATGGGCAGATTCAGGAGAGAACTGGATAAATGAGCATTGAGTGCCATTATAGTCTTCTAAGATAGGAGTGATGAGATTACCCATGAAATTGTTTGCTTATATGTTTAATACAATGGTTGATTGCACACACTGCTCAGATATATATTCTATACTGTACCTGAATCTGATGGCTAGAAAAATCTCTTTTAGCAAACAGTAAATTATTGCTCCAGCATGTGGCAATTTGGAGTTCAGAGAAATCCTAAAACAGCCATCTGTGCCCTTAAGTGATGAAACTCAACTGCTTAGCAAAGGTAAATGCATTTGTCATGTGTAACATAGCGGCTTTTACTTCTATTTCAGAAAGGCATGCTACTTCAGAGGTTATTTTTGCAGAAAGAAAATAAAATACAATAGTAACACAAATCATTTGGATAAAAGCAAGGTGTATATTTAGATCTAAGGTTTATATTGTTAATCTAAACAACTAATGTGCTGAGAGTTGTCATTCAGATAAGTCATGAAGTGAGTTTTGATGAGGAAACAAATATATAGGGTTTAATTAATCCATTTTTGTCATGACTGGTGCCAGTTTCCAGCTCTGAGTCTTCTCTTTCTCTTCAACCCATGCAAATGTGATTTTAAAAATGCACTCGGAACTCCGCAAATATTAAAAGGCAAGTATTTCTTAAACCTCTGTATGTGAAGGTATATAAAGTCATAACCCCTGATCTCAAGAAGTTTTAAAGTTCTATTTGAGAAGATAAAACAGAACACAGTAAATATGCTCAAGGAGGCTGACTATGATGATTACTGGAAAAGGAGACATTTAGTCTAAAAATTGTGTTTTTGTGCATTGTTCTACAGGGTGTATTCTGGCATTGCTATAAATGTTAATCTGCCCACATATATTTAAAAAAAAAAATGCATTTCTAAGCCTAACAGACTTGTTATAAGATCTCTAAGGGGTTTATAAAACTGCCAAAGCCTCTGAACCTGGCTTTTGAGTTAAGATCCCTTAAGACTCTGTCCTTTTCAGTTTTGTATCTCTTGTTGTGCTAGTATATACTAGGGGCCCAATAAACACTTGCTTAGGATAGTTGAGATAAGTTGAAACCAGTTGAATGCATGATTGTTTAGAACCAAGTATTTCTCCAACAGGCATGGGCATACTGTAGGTTCTGCACATGCTCATAGATATGAGGGAGAAGGGGAATAGATCATTGGGCTCAAATGTTGAGGACCTTATGAAAGACTAGAGTATATCTGTAGGGGAAATAATATAGATTGTAGTTCCAAAGACTCTTTTGTAAAATAGCTCATTTTCATTGTACTTTTTTCCATTACAAATATTTCCATTTCAAATATTATCTCACCTGACTGTCACAACAGATTGAGGATGTAGACATTACCTCATATTACAGGTGAAGGAATTGAGTTCTATGAAATTATGCAATTTGCCCAATGTGACCAAATTTAAAAGTAAAGATGAAATTATAACCTACTATTCTGACTCCACAGTACTGTCTACTTTGCCTAATAGCCTGTCACCACCACCAAAGCCACACTTTGACCTTTCAGTGTAACTTGAGGTGGGTTTTTCTGGATATAGTGGCATGTCAGGGATAATGCCCATGGGCCACTCAGAGAACAATTACTACTCGTCATGAACAATATGATCGCGGGCAGTGGGAGGACACAGACCTATAATACTTAATAGTTCAAACTCTCCAGGGGCACACCTGGGGGAAAGGTCTTCTGCAATTACTCCCAGTGAGTCCATATACAGCATATTATAGGAAAAAAAGGAAAACATAAATAATATGTTTCCCACACTACGAGAAGTTCATTCTTTAAACAGGAACTTTTATAATATGTTTGTTTTAAATATGTGAAACCAATATCTTTTCAACCACTTACTTTCCATGAACTTACAAAGCTTGCGGGATTACTTAGCTTTACAACTCTTTGAGAAAAATTTCATTCTTATTGTACAGGTTGGGCAAGTTGTTCATATGGAAAATAATACAATAATAAATATTATACCATATTTATAATTATACAAATACAATAGATAAATACAATAATATTTACAATATTATTATTACATTATTATATATTATTATATACAATAATAAACTTTGTGTTTTGCATACTCATGACTGTAAACCTACTTTTGCTGTACCCTGTATAGAGAGGAAATTGATACATTATGAAATTATTGACTAGAGAAATCTTAACAACTTAGTAGTTGCCCAGGATTCAAAGACAGGATACCCCAATTCTCTTGTTTCATAGCCTATTACATGCTTTCTAGAATCTGACTGCTGTATCCCCCCTGGCTTTCGGGTAGAGAATAATATGAATCTCCATAAACATAGTTTTTCTAATGGATCAAAAAAATTATAAATAAAGCATAAAAAAAGGAAAAATAATCAGTCATAGCTGGATAAGGAACTTTTGGACAAAGTTACCCTGAGCTAAACATACAAAACTTAATATTTCATACTTATAAGTTCAATTAAGAGAAAAGGGAATTTCAATACTGATTTTTCCCAAAGTGAAGTTCTGCTCCCAAATGAATAATTTCAAAGAAAATAGTGAAGTAAAAGTTTATTTTGCATCTTTTTAAAATAAGAAATTAGCACATCTTCAAATGTAGTAACCAAACCATAGGTCCAAGGCCTACACTTTGACTGCAAAGAATGCCATCACCAAATATGAGGCAATTGGCCTTAATTGACTGCACTATATTTTCCACATGAATAAGTGTATTCTTTGTCCCAAAATTCACATAAGAAGAATGTGTTGGAGGTGATTAGAATAGGGAAAGAAGAAAATGACTACTAGAGGATTCAGGCAATGTTCTATGCCTCACTTTCTCCATTTGTAAACTAGGGCTAATTATTCTTATTTATTAATGAAGTGCAATCTGGATAGACAAACTCCCTTTTTTTTTTGGACAAACTCCTTTAATACATTTCAGTTAAGTGGTATCTGTTCCAGTTAAAAAATTTGTAAAGAAGCTTTTGTTTTTTTCTTTGTCTTTGATTTTCTAGAACTTGCCTTTGAAAAAATGACTCTGAACTTGAAAACAGCCAACCCTAGCAAAGAGATAAAATGACCCTATGTGACGACTGACTACAAAGCCCAGTGAAACACTAAGTAATGGTTCTAACTTCTGCCAGACTTACCCATTGAGAGCATCTTACAGTTGATAGAGGAATGGACTCAAATCCAAAGTCCAGGGTCCTGCTATGGTCTCTTTCACTGAGTTTGTTTGGCTTTGGCAATTAATTTAACCTTTCTAAGCTTGACTCCTTATTTGGGGCCATGGCTCTTACCTTGCCTGCTTCACAGGGTTGCTAAGAGGATCAAATAAAACAATATATGAGAGCATGGAAAGTTAAAGTGCTACAAAAATAGACAAATTGAACACCTCGTCTATAGGGTATTTGACACCATTCTATCTCTTTAAAACATTCACCTTCTGAATGGTGACTTCTTTTCTTAAAAGGAAGTATGTATTTATCTATTGATTTTCAGAGAGAGAGAATAATTTGTGTTCATGCATTCATTGGCTAATTCATGTATGTTCCCTGATGGTGTACTGAGATGATACTCTAACCAACTGAGCTGCCTGGCCAGGGTCCTCCATGGTGACTTCTGAAACTTTTATTTAAAGAAAGGATGAACAGAATAAGACCTACGCCAGGACTGTGACTTGCTGCACACGTGCATGCCTATAAAAGATTATTATAGCTATCACTATGAGATACCTGCATGACTCCCCAGCAGAACAAAATGCATTCAACTTTGTGGTAGTCTTTATCCTAGAGCTCTCATCTTTCAGCGTTAGGCATGGGTAAGACTAACACTTCACCCACATGGTAAAGGCATAGAAGAAATGGGAGTGAGAAGCAGGAGAAATTTAAGATCAGATAAGTGGCTGCCTCATGTCCCTTTCAACACAAAGCTAGAGTCAAATAGTATCAAAGAAACACTGAAAACAGATTTCAGTATTTATTAAAATATTTGAAGAGGGGATATTCGCAGGAGGGAATTAGAAAGATCTACATAACATCCTTTTCAGGGTAAGAAACTCTACTCAGTCTCCCAAAGTCCTCCAAGTAGCCTCTCAGAATAATCAAACTAGCAAACACCCCCTATCTCTTCCTCCACACTGCGATCACCAGCCCCAGCTGATCAGTTCTACTGATTCATCCCCTCTCATCCATGTACTCTAGTCCCTCTTCCAGAGTACTTCAAGCTCTATTTTTTTAAATCAATCTATTCTCTCTCTCTCTCTCTCTCTCTCCACTTTTTAATTCTAACGCTCTAGGTTGTTTTTCCAGCAACAAAGTTTCTTATTATTTTAGAAAGTTGGCTGCAGGGGAGAGGAAAAGAAACTGTGAACATATTTATACCATTACATTTCCTGCTCCATATGGCAGTTGGAAAAAGTCTGACTAATAGAAGACAAGCCCCCATTGAAACATACCCCCATTTATAGGTTTGTGGAGTTGAAATATACTGAACACCAAAGAGAATGTGTTTATTTTGGAGATGTGGTGTACCACAGAGGTACTGTGGAAGTTCACGGAGCTCAGTAGTAGAAGAGCAGACAGTCATGCTATGATCCTTGCTTCCCAAACCATTGATTCTTCCTCTATGTGTCAGTAACAAGGAGCTGACTAAAATAAACACATGCACGCAGGTGACCTTAACTGCACAGGTTATAAGATACTGTCAAATATTGATTTTCAGAGTTACAGGAAATATGATATGACTGGAATAATTCATGCTAAAGACAGTTCATTCTGGTTCATTCTAGAGGCCATTTCTATGCTATTTTTTTGGTTGCACTTTTATAAGACACTGACTTTTATGGAGGTCATAGTGGAGGGGAGCAAAATAGGGCAAAGACAGGCAGGCTGTCTTTGGTATTATTATATATATTATTATGTTTTGGTATTATTATTATTATAATATTATTTTATTATATAAAAATAATAAGCACAATTAATACAACTGTGATTCCATGAAAAAATAGTTTCCCTTAAGGTGATTTTGAATAAAGTTTTATATTGTTATGGTTTTACTTTGTTCCTCACATTACAACTGAAGTTCTGGCTTCTCATTAATTGGGTCAGTAAGCAATCGCTAATGAAAATAAACAAACACCCTCATTAAAAAATGATCTATCCTCATGAATTCTCAGATTTTGAATTTTCCTTATCCTCAGCAGTACATAATAGTATGTCTCTGCAATGTTCTTTCCTGTCCTGTGACTAAAAGTGATATCAACTTGGTCCCTGAGTCATGGTCTCTACTCTGGCTCATTCTAATTAGTCAGCAGCACAATCCCTAGAAGCTCTGCTTCAGTGACTTCTGAAAAGTGGGACAGAAAACAGCCAGGTTCCTTTGCAAACTAGAACGTGACACTGAATTATTACTTAGCATTAATTTCCCCTTCTTCCCACCTTATCCCATCTCCACCTGCCAAGAGCCCATTTGAAGTTTTTATAGGATAAGATTATAGAGAACTAGTTTTCCTTCAAGATCACTCACAGGCACAGGAGAATTTTGTGCTCCCAAACCACATAAAAGAGGGCTTAAATAATTTATCTGGCAATAGGCTGAGAGAATAACGTGTTGATTTTCAGAAACCTGTAGGACAGAAAAGAGGAACCTACAAACCAGAAGAGGAAAAAGATCCTTGGTTTTTCAAAGACTCATGGATGGCTAAACTTAGTGCTGCATCTGGCATATAGAAGGTGCTCAATAATTGCTTGATGAATGGAATTATGCTACCTGGAGGTCATAGTGGAGGGGAGCAAAAAAGGGCAAGGATCTAGGTTTCAAGGCTAAGAACGGAGCTGGCTGTCTTGATGGGAATTGAAGAGGAAGAGCCGAAGGCCACATAACTAGTCACAACAAACTCAGAAGTCACATTTTTTTCCCCTTACGCCAAATTATAATGTCAAGGCATGCCTAATTCACCAACTTCAGAAATTCAGGAATTCAGAAAGAATAAATCTGAGGTTACTGTCTTGATTTAATGGATAGACAGGTACCTGGGCATCGGGAGCTCTTGTTCAGTGTTTCTGTCATGGCTCAGCAGCTGGCTAGCTAGCTAAGTCATTTCATCCCTTCAGGCCTTCAATTCATTATCTGAGGTGAGTGAGCTGGAGTAAATGGATTTCTGGGATCCTTAAGCCTTAAAGTTTTCTTACACATTACCGTGGGAAAGAGTAGGAGTGCCACAGCTTGTGTTAAACTCTTTCATAGGCTTCATAATATTTAATTTTTCTTCTTTTTTTAAATCCTCACTTGAGGATATATTTATTGATTTTAGAGTGAGAAGAAGGTGGGAAGAGAGAGAGAAAGAAACATTGATGTGAAAGAGAAGCACTAATCTGCTGCCTACCATACATGCCCCGACTGGGAATTGCACCTGCAACCTAGGTATGTGTCCTGACTGGGGATCAAACCTACAATGTGTGTGTGTGTGTGTGTGTGTGCAGGATGATGCTCCAACAAACTGAGCCACCCACCCAGGACCATATTACTTAATTCTTATATCATCCCATTAAATTATATATTATTGTCTCCTCCACACTTTTTTAAAATAGGAAATTCAAGCCATATAATGGTTATAGAACATGTTCAAGGTCACACCGCTAGTAAATGGCAAAGCTAGGAATCTAACTCAGAGCATATATATTTTGCAAATTTTGTAGACAGTTAACAGGAGGCAGCCTCAGTTTCAGCCTCAAAACAACAATAAAAGAATGATCACCTTAGATTGCATCCTGGTGCTTTAAATAGGAATGTCACATGAATTGTCATGAAATGATTATTTTCTCCTTGTGTCAAATGTAAATATGTGGGAACTGTGTCTAAACCTGAACAAAATCCCTGTAGGGTTTTGAAATTATCATTGGATATATAATATAATGGTATTAAAACTCCATTAACTCTTGTTTTTGTTTCAATCAACAAAACTTTATTGAGGCATCAAATGCAGGCTAACTGCTGAATCAAGAACTCTAGTCAGCTTATCTTAAAATATTTGTAGCATATACAGGGAACAACACAAGCAGTTTATGTTTATGAAAATAAAAATAGGTAAGGGAAGATTTTAACTTGACTAAACGAAAATAAGACTGAGAACTATAAAAATCCAGATTCAGGATATATATATATATATATTTACATATATACACACATATATCAGAATTTATATATATGTATACACACATGTGTATATCAGACTATATATGTATATTTATTATTTACAAATATATATCCATCTATTTTTAAGACCACAAAAATGTTTATATGTTATATAAAAAAAATGTCAGGAGCAGTAAATAAATACATTCTTAAATGCACTTAATGTGAGAAAATTAATCTTAGGTTGTCCAAGAATAAAGGGAAATAATTTCTTTATTGAACCACTTAATTTCTAGTCATGTCCTTGCACACAAACACATACACATGTATTCAAAATTTTAATTAAATTTTATTTGTTAGGTCTACCTAATTTCACTGAGTACTAATTATTATTAAAACTATATATACTTTTATATATATAAAAGTATATTTCTAATACAACAAATAGCATACTTGTATATACGTTTATCTATCGATCTCTTTATCCATCTGTTAAATGTATTTCCCACCAAAATAGGGTGACTATAAACTGGGAAGATTGACTTAAGTCCTTTGTGTTTTACAGACAATCATGAAAGTATTATTTAACCTCAAACTTCCAGCATGTGAGGAATCTGTCAGACATAGGATTAATGAAAATCAGAAATGTTTATTGCTATAATAGGCACTAACATCAAACAGACAAGACTACACTGCATTCTGAAGTCTTCAGCTTAGACTGGGGAAGCATTAACAATACTGGGGAAATGTCTGAAGAAATGCTGACAAACTGCATAGTCTCTGTAGGACTTTCAGGTCTTGCCCAACAGTGTTCAGTGACCTTCCCACTTTTTTGGTAAACAGCAAGAATATTATGTCTACTCAATCTTTCAGCTCCTTTTGAGAGTATAAACCACTGCTGTCTTGAATATGGGCTTCCCCAATGAGGAAAATATGGCTCCACATGGAATTAGAGAATGAAAGGATAGCTATTTTATAGACACAGGACGGCAGAGGTTGTCACATTGCTTTGAAGAGTTATACCCAGTTACTCAGCCTTGCTAAAATCCTTGCAGAAACTCAGGCTGTGTCAGGATCAATCACTTTCAGGGGACTAGTTTTGTGTCCTCAACTGCAATAGTCATCTTTGTTCAGCTTTTTTCCCTTGGCATCCTATGTGTCTTAATTGCTACATTTCTTATAACAACTCAGTACTGAGGCTTCTTTTTGAAGGTGCTGATTAATTGGTCCTCATTTGAATGAATATTTTACAATCAGATAGATAAGCAGTAGCATTATGCAGAATATTGCTTTTAGTGTGTCTTTCACTATGCTCCCCACAACACACATCCACCAAAGGGCAGGGGGGAGGTTTCATAACGTGTTTTCATTAATTCTCAGCCATCTGGATATTGTCATAATTTCCCATATCTAATGTCAGAACATAAATCACTCTTAGACTGAAGAGGAAGATCTAGACTTTCTTATAACACTAACTGAAACAGTTAATTAGCTACACCTCTGATAGTACTGAAAAGGGTATCTTTAATGTTATTATTTTTCATCTTAAAGTTTATCAAGGCAATGGCTCCCTTTGCCAAAGGGAATAGAATATGATTGTTCCTTTTGCTACTATTAACACAAATCAAAAAGAGAGCATCAGTGTCAACCAAATAAAAATATAAAGCCATTCTTGGTGTTAAAGCATGGCATACAGTCTCACCATGCAAGTTACAGCCCACAGTTCATATCTTTGTTCCACTACTTTCTAATTCCCTAGGAAAACTATTTGTTTTCTTTAAACTCTACTTTCCTTATTTTTAAAAATGTGAAATAAAATAAATCACCACTCAGAACTGTTGTGAAGATTGAATGAGGAAAATTATATAAAATACAACAAATTTGTTGGAAGAAAATGCTTGGTGTTAATTCCTTTCCCTCCCACTGTTATCATATTTTGGAGTGACGAAAATCTATAATGTGGTAGAATTTTGTGAATGAAAAGAAAAGGGCCATCTACAAATAATAAAGATCCTGAATGTCACTCATAATAAACATGAGTAAGAACTCAATAGGACACAAAGGATCATTAGAAGTAAGAAAATACAAAGTGATAACAAATGGGTAATCTGCTTAAAAATTATCACCTCTTAGAGAATGGGAACTAAAGATTGCTATTTCCCCAGAATAGGAGTTAGTGAGGTAATATGGTATAATGTTTAAGAATATAAGCTGGGGAGCCAGACTGCCTGGTTTTGAATCCAAGTTCTGCCACATAATTAGAATTAGCTGTGTGATCTCAAACAGTTATTTTACTTCTCTGTGCCCCACTATAAAATAGAAATAATATCAGTGGAAAGCTGACTTGTGATCTTGAGTGCTATACGTATTAATATATGCAAAGTGCTTAGATGAGCGCCTAGATGTTGTAAGCACCATTCGATAGTGTTAGCCAGTGTGTGTGTGTGTGTGTGTGTGTGTGTGTGTGTGTGCACGCGCGCGCGCGCTCTCAAGCTGGTATAGTAAATGGCATACAGCTGTCATTTCAGAGTAAGGATCAATAATTTTTAAATAAATCAGTTTGCCTTTTTCATAAAGCCCATGGGCTCTTGCAGATGATTCTAAACATAGGGACCTGGGCTTAAAGAATTATACTTGACTAATTCAGAAAAGATATAATGCAAAGAATGGACAAAATAAACAGTATCATCCCTTAGGGTTGTGTTTTTCAGAGGACAAAATTTAAGCCACTTGCATTAGAATTCCTTGGGGCACTTGTTTAAAATGAAGATTCCCAGATTTTATTCCTAAGGTGACCATATACTTGATTGCTCAAATCTAGGCATTTTGAAAGTGAAAGAGATTGCGATAAATAATCATGCCAGGCTAGTATGCATAAAGTGCGCTGCTCTGGGCCAGACAGAACATGGGGTGTCCCTCCATATCCAAGATCTACAGTGCTTTTGGGATTGAGTCCCAGAAATTTGAATTTCTATTAAGTTTCCAAGATGATCCTTTGTGCAGTTAAAGTTTGAGAAAAGCTCTTAAATCACATTGTTTTAACAGAATTTAATTAATTCAGGGACTCTGAGAATTTTATATCATACCCCTATTTCCAGAGGATATTTCTTTGTGATAAGGAATTAAAAAATGGAAAGAAATGGACCATTTATTGACCAATTACTCCTGCTAAAGCCTTCCTGCCCTTTGGCATGGCACTATTTTCTGTTGTCTATGAGACAGGTTTACAGATCTTTGTCTGTTTTTGAAATTGAGCACACTCCATACGACTATGGGAAAGCCACAGTCCCCTATGAAACCACCACTTTACCACTACGAGCCATTATGAGACCAATCCTAAGAAGAAAGGAGGCATGATTCCTTAACTACCCTTAAGGACAACAATCAACATGAATTAACCCATCAAGTTCCTCACCCTGCTTACAACAGTTACCACCAGAAGTGGAGTGTCCCAGTAAGCATCGATCAATGCATGGGTTTAATCTCATGGAGCTTTATGAGACTTGTAATCTAACCTGAACTTCAGCTCCCTCTTGCTCTCTCACAAAACCTTTAATTGCCTTGTAAAACAGTCTCTCCTCAGCAAAATCCTCTTTACCCTCCACCTTTTCTATGAACATGCTCTTCTTGTACTTGCTCTAGCTGAAAAGTAAATATTACTTGAGATCCAGATGCCTCTGTGGCCCTCTTCACAGGACTGGGAGAAGCTTCCTTCATGCTCTCCATTGCCATGCCAGGCCATTTCTCCTTTCTCTCCCCTCAAAAACTTAACAGCTATTGAAGACCATCTATTACTGCTTCTTGTTTGAACCATCCACTAACCAACTGGTCATTTATTCCTTCATTATGCATATATAGACCCACTCACTGTCTCTGAGTAGACTTGAATTACTGCTCGGTGCACCACATCAGTAGATAATCTATCATATTGGGCTATCAATTTTTCCCCCCACTTTCAATGATGTTTTCCCCGGTCTCAGACAACCATTCTCAGCCAACTACTCTCATGTAGTGGTGTTCACTACACATTGTTATCATCAATTTTGAAGTCTTGATTTTCACTTCCTTTTTTATTCTTTGTCCTGCTTTAATTTCCTTTTGTACCAAACTTAGATTCTGTGATTCATCACTATAAGCAATCCCTTGCAAATACCATCAGCTCAAACTTAGTTTTGAGCTGTTATGAAATCCCTGTCAAATCCCTAGTTGGTAAAATTCAGCCTTTCTCCTCTTCCACTACTGTACATGAGCAGCTTAAGTAGGTAGAGAAAAATGCCAAATTCTGATGACTGGAATGACCCTAACTTTTGACCACACATTTAAAATGGGAATTCAGCACTGCCAGCAAGTCTACACTATTTCTCAAGACAATTTACTTTTCCATTTTTAAGAGAAATATTTCACACCTATCCCCTGAAATATCCAGTAAGACCTGACTCTACTACATTATCAATTGATGACCTCAATATTTATTTAATTGAGAAAATAAAAGCATTCTGAATGGAATAATCCTCACTTATTTTCCATCAAATCTACTAACCTACCTGCATTTGGATCAATATACTTTGCCTTTCTTCCTCGTAAAATTGATGAACTGTCATCACTCTATCTAAGGCTAACCCCTGCACTTGTGTGCTGGAGGCTGTTTCCTTTCACCTACTAATGGATTTTGCTTTGCACTTGACCTCTATCTCCTACATTATCAACTGTCTCCTCTATAGCACTTCATTTATATCAGCATATTAACATGTAGAAATATCTTCCATGATATAAAAGTAAAATTCCCTCTTGACCCAATATTTCCTTCTAGCTTCTGTCCCATGTCTCTGCTTCTCTCAGTAAATCTCCTTGATAGTTATTTACATATGTTGCCTAAAATCCATCATTTTAGGCCATTCTCTCCTCAACCTATTCCATTCAAGACTTTGTCCTAATAATTTCAGTGAAACTTCTCTTGTCAAATTAACAATGATTTCCACCTTGTTAAATTCAACACTCGATTCTTTGTGTCTACCATATTCTATCTCTCAGCAGTATTTGATCCAACACAAATACTATTTTCACTTGGATCCCATGATACAAGATTCCCCTAATTTTTCTCATATTTCAATGGCACCTCCTCCTCTATATCCTTTGTGGGATTCTCTTTTTGATTTCTAAATTTTAGAATGCACCAAAACTCAAACGTTATCCATCTTCTCATTTCTATCCACCCCTACCCTCAATGGATTTATTATTTTATTGTAATGTATTTGACACATAACATTGTGCAAATTTAAGGTGTATAACATGTTAATTTGATATATCTGTGTACTGTAATATAATTGCCATTATAGCAATAATTGGCACCTTTATTATATTACATAATGATACTTTCTTTTTAGTGCTTAGAATCATTAAGTTCTTAAGCATATTATGTTAAGTGAGACAAGCTTTAGAAAAACAAGCACTGTATAATTTCACTTAGAAATTAAATCTTAAAAAGAAGAACTTGTAAAAACAGAATAAAATGGTCATTACCAGGGGATTGTAGGGGTGGATAAGACAGATGTTGTCTAAGGGTACAAACTTTCAGTTAGTAGAAAATAAGCCCTAGAGATCTGGTGCACAGTATAGTGACAATGAACAATGACATTTTATTGCAGTTGTCAAATTCCTTAAGGAACTAGAGCTTAATGATTCTTCCTGCCTCTATTTACTTTCTTTCTAGATTATCTTGTCCAGATCCATTGTTTTAAATTCCAATTATATACATACTGAAATATGTATATACTTACTAGTAAATTGATACTAGTAAATCTGGGGTTTGCTCCAGAACAATATAAAAGAGAAGAAAGTGGTGGGAGTATGGATGAAATAAGGTTGGTCTTGAGCTGATAATTATTAAAGCTAATTAAAGGGAAGACTGGATTTATTATACTACTCTATATCAGATATTTTGAGATTTCCCATAATAATATGTCATTTTAAATACTACCTAGAATGTTCTCCTCTTGTCTCAATACCTTCCACATTCTAGAAACATATATTCCATTTTCTTTTTTTAAAAAGGTTTTATTTACTTATTTTTAGAGATAGGGGAAGGGAGGTAGAAAGAGAAGGAGAGAATCATCAATGTGTGGTTGCCTCTTGCATTGCTCCCAGTGGGGACCCAGCCCACAACCCAGGCATGTGCCCTGATTGGGAATTGAACTGGTGACCCTTGGGGTCACAGGCCCAGACTCAGTCCACTGAGTTACACCAGCCAGGGCCATATATTCAATTTTCTATTAAGCATCTCCCCCTTGGATTTCTAAGAGCCATAAAAATCAATATGTCCAAAATGGAACTCTTGAGGTCCATTTGCTTCAAATCTAATCTTGCTGTGCATCCCCAATTTTGGTTTCTTTTCCCCAAACCTGAAAGCCATTATTGATTCACCTTTATTCTCTCACAAACTGCAGCCTATCAACCAGCAAGCCTTGTTGGCATACCTTTCATATATGAAATTTTTCATCACTTCTCACCATCGACTATCACTCTCACCCAAGCTGCCATCTCCTTTCACCTAAACTACTTTAGCCCTTAACCCATATTGTTTTACCCATTCTTTTTCCCCAAAGAATGTATACTCATATAGTAGCACCGTGATCTTTAAGTCACTATGTCATTCTCCTGCCTTCCCATTTTTATTTTTTAATTATTTTTAAAAATTTTATTTATTTGTTTTTTAGAGGGAGGGGAAGGGAGAGAGAAAGGGAAAGAAACATCTATGTGAGAGAGAAACATCGACCAGTTGCTTCTCACATGTGCCCCAACCAGGGACTGACCCTGCAACCCAGGTGTGTGGCCTGACCGGAAATCTAAGTAGGATGATTTGCTTTGCGGAAGGATGCCCAATCACCTGAGCCACACCAGTCAGGGCAGTTCTTCCCATTTTTAAAAACAACCAGAGTCTATACCACAAAAACCTGTATGGTCTGTGTTCTGCTTAACTCTCCAAATTCCTTTGTTGAGGATGGTCTCATTCAGCAACTCATGCTAAAATGTCTTCCTATTGTCCTCAGATATGTCAGGCTTGTCCTCAGATATATTGGGCCTACCCATTAAGGTATTTGCATACATTGCTTTTCTTTTCTAGAATGTTCTTCATCCAGACATTTACCTACCTCAACCCTTAAATCCCTCTGTACGACAAACTTTTCACCTGTCAGAATCTTTTGTGCTTTGTCTTTCTAGCACTGATCATTACCTAAAATTATATTCTATCTATATAATTGTTCTTGTTAATTTTTTGTTTCCCCAACTATGAGGTAAGTTCCACAAAGACCATCTTTTGCTGTCGTGTCTCCAGAGCCTAAAGCAGTGCTTAGAATCTGACAGTGAACACATACACACACACACACACACACACACACACAAACATGTAGATGACATAAATGCTAGACTCTGATATGTGCTTTCACATAAAACTGACATGTATGTACATGTGAAAGTAAGAACCTACTGCTATGAAAACAAGCTTTCTCCGTGAACTGGCTTTGATGTAGTTTTAACATTATTCAACTCAATAAGCACTGAACACCTCTACAAGAGTCGCCCAGCACCACATGAGATACTGGTTTCAGTTTGAACTGTGAGTTCTCAAGAAGTCAACGTAGGATTAACAGTCCATTGCTGTTTCCCTGAGAGTTCTCTTAACCTACAAACCACCCAATCTCTTAATTCCCAAATTACAAAACATGCAGATTGCCACAGGGGACACTGGGCAACCGAGAGACTACTTTCCTAGTAATTCAGTATTAATGAACCATTTACTTTGAGTGATATTTTAAGAGTAGGAATTTCTACTCCTCTGACCAGGCTCTTTCTATAAATGAATTGCAACCTCAGGCACCTTGTAGACAACGGATTTAATCAATCCTCAAACAGAGTTCTCTTTTTAGCCAAGGGTATAGTGAAGTTCGTTCACAATTTGACTCTACCAAATAGTTTGTAAGTTTCCTGTATATCATTCTGAGCTTTTGTCCCAGTCTTCCAGGCTATAAAAATGTAAATTTATTTCTTTCTTCCTAATAGGTGGCTTTTTACGCTAGTGCATGAGGTCAGTATCATATACATTTAGGCCAAGAGAAAATTCTTAAAACAACATGAATGCCTCATGCACTTGATATAGTACACTTCTTTTCAGTGACTGTCAAGAAGATCTGTGTTCTCAATGTGTGCTTAACAAATACTTTCATTAGAGTTCTTAGTTGCTAACCCCTGACTTGTGTGTAGTTCCTCTAGGAAAAAAAAAATTGAAACAAGGAAGGATACACTTTGATGTCTACAGTAAAACTGGGAATGGGAGACAGGGGTAATTCAAAAGCTAATTTCCTAGTGCAGTGTCAGAATCCAATGAATTTATGTGCAGATAATTTCTTCTCCCTTTTTCTTTCAGCCACACCTGCCTGAACTGCTACCTGTGCTTATTTGATACACCAGTGAAGTAGTTTATAGGACCCAACCATCTGTGCCTTTTTCTTCCTCAAATGCATAAAACCATAATCCATATACATAAATTCATAATCCATGTGCACTGCTTATAACTCTATTAAGATAATGAATTTTCCAGTGCAATTAAACTATTAGCTAAAGAGATGGCTGCAATTTCATACTGTATCATAAATACTCAGGCCCTTAAAGCTATATACCTGGTGAGAAATTGGGGCTAAGTTGTATTTTGAAGTACCTTAGAGTAAACCTAAAAGAATAGCATAAAGCTACAAATGCTTTTCTCTGGTTATCTAAACACTCACTAATCAAAATCAGGATATAGAAGAGTTTGATATATTTATAAAAGACTCCTTGCTCCCTGGTGTGCTATCTGAAACAAACAAGCAAAAAACTGAGTACATTCAGGTACATACATATCCCTTGCCGCCTGCACATGCTATTTGAATTCTCATTACCTAAATCCAGGAACTAAATAGAGTTGGTTAGTGAAAAATGCTTTCACTGTGGTTTTGTCACCTTTTGAAATGAGACTTTATTATGGGACTAAAGTAATAAGAACTATTTATGTGTATAGGAAGCCTAGTAGGCACGTGCCAGGTTCTATAGAGAAGTGGCAAAGTCACTGAGGTATTGTTGGCACTAATGATTAAGTTGCTCTGTGAGTTCCTAACCAGCAATATAAGATCTCTTGGTAAATTTGTTATAATCATCACACAAAGACAACCCTTATCATTCAGTCATCAGAAATTTCTGTGAAGGATACAGTGGATGATATTATGGTTCCCATCCCCTAGGGCTGTATTTGAGCTCCTCAGCAAGCAGACTACTATTGATTAGGCCAATTTAATAAAACCTGGATTTCACAACAGAAAAGAGTGCTGAGTCACATAGTTCAATAGCAATTAAAATATCTCAAATGGTCATAGGATTCCTTTAGTTATTTCTAAAATTCTCTGTCACTTGGTACTTATACAAGAGATCAAGGTGGATGGAAACTACCCTGGCACTAGAAGACGTAGCCCTATTTTCATAGGGCTTTGTCCAGTATTTTTCACATACCAGAAATTTAAATACTTATTGAGTAACAATGAATTTATTCATAAAGGTGTATTTTCTGAGGAAATTCCATACTGTTTTCCACAGTGACTGCTCCAGTCTGCATTCCCACTAACAGTGCACTAGGGTTCCTTTTTCTCCACATCCTCACCAGCACTTGCTGTTTGTTGATTTATTAGTGATGGCCGTTCTGACCAGTGTGAGGTGATATCTCATTGTGGTTTTCATTTGCATCTCTCTGATGGCTAACAATATTGAGCATCTTTTCATATGTCTATTGGCCCTCTATATGTCCTCCTTGGAGAAGTGTCTGTTCAGGTCCTTTGCCCATTTTTTAATTGGATGGTTTGTCTGCCTGGTATTGAGTCAGATGAGTTATCTATATACTTTGGAAAGCAAATCTTTGTCTGAGGTATCGTTGGCAAACATGTTCTCCCATAGTCAGTTCTCTTTCCATTTTGATGACTGTTTCTTTAGCCATGCAGAAGCTTTTTAATTTGATATAGTCCCATTTGTTTATTTTTTTTCCATTATTTTCCTTGCCTTAGGAGATACATCAGCAAAAATATTGCTATGTAGGGTATCTGAAATTTTACTGCCTATGTTCTCCCCTAGGACTTTTATGGTGTCGTGACTTATATTTAAGTCATTTATCCATTTTGAGTTTATTCTAGTGTATGGTGTAAGCAGGCGGTCTAGGTTCTTTCTTTCTTCCTTCTTTCTTTGTTCTTTCTCTTTTTTCTTTCTTTCTTTTTTGCATGTTATTAGTTTTCTTAACACCATTCATTTAAGAGGCTATTCTTACTCTGTTGTATGCTTATGACCTTTTTGTTAAATATTAATTGACTATAAAGACATGGATTTCTTTCTGAGCTCTCTATTCTGTTCCATTGATCTATGTGTCTGTTCTTTTGCCAGTACCAGACTGTTTTGATTACAGTGGTATTGTAGTATGGTTTGATATTAGGTATTGTGATCCCTCCAACTTTGTTCTTCTTTCTCCAGATTGCTGAGGCTATTCAGGGCCTTTATTGGTTCCATATAAATTTTTGAAATATTTGTTTTAGATCTGTGAAATATACCATTGGTATTTTAATAGGCATTGTGTTGAATCTATAGATTGCTTTGGGTAGTATGGACATTTTAATGATGTTAATTCTTCCAATCCATGAACACAGTATGTGTTTTCTTTTATTTGTATCTTCCTCAATTTCTTTTTTTCAGAGTTCTATAGTTTTCTAAGTAGAGGTCTTTTACCTCCTTGGTTAAATTTATTCCTAGGCACTTTTTTTTCTTGTTGATATAGATAATGGATTTCACACCCCCCACCCCCCAAAGTTTCTCTTTCTGATAGTTTATTGTTGGTGTACAAAAATGCCCTTGATTTCTGAATATTGACTTTTACTATGCTATTTTGCTAAATTCACTTATTAGGTCAAGTAATTTTTTGGCAGGGACTACAGAGTTTTCTATGTACAATATCATGTCTTCTGCAGACAATGACAGTTTTACTTCCTGTTTTCCAATTTGGATGCCTTTTATTTCTTTTCCTTGTCTGATTGCTATGGTTAGAATTTTCAGTACTCTGTTCAATAAGAGTGGTAAAAGTTGGCATCTTTGTCTTGATCCTGATCTTAAAAGGAAAGCATTTAGTTTTTTCCCATTGAGTATGATGTTGGCTCTAGGTTTCTCGTAAATGGTCCTTATGACCCAGCGATTCTACCACTGGGAATATACCCTAAGAATTCCAAATCAGCTCAAAAGCACTTATGCACCTCTATGTTCATAGCAGCATTATTTACAATAGCCAAGTGCTGGAAACAGCCTAAGTGTTCCATCAGTAGATGAGTGGATCAAAAAACTATGATACATTTACAGAATGGAATACTATGCAGCAGAAAGAAAGAAAGAACTTTTACCTTTTGTGACAGTATGGATGGAACAGGAAAATATTACGCTAAGTGAAATTAGGCAGTCAGTGAAAGACAAATACCATATGATCTTACCTATAAGATGAATCTAATGAACAGAATAAACTAATGCAAAAGAGAACCAGAGACATGGAAATATGGAACAGAATGACAAGAACCAGAGTGGAGGCATGTGGGAGATAATGGTGGAAAGAAGGGGAAGGGGACTAGCCCAAGAACACGTATGAGTGACACATGGGCATGGACACAGTGTGGGAATTGACTGTAGGAGCAAGGGGCATTCTGGTAGGAATAGGGCAAAGGTGGAAAAATCGGGACAACTATGACAGAATTACAATGCAATTTTTTAAAAAGGTGTATTTTAAATTCTCTTCTGAGCCATGAGGTAGGAAACTCTGAACTCAAGGTAGAAACAAGCCTGACAAGAAGATCAGCCTAGAAGATAACTTTTTTTCTGGGAAGCAGATAAAATATATTAAAAAGTCAGAACTAAAAGCCACAGAAAGTTGTGTTAGTCTTGATCGTTCAAAAATCTACCTATTATTTATATTTGAACATTTGGACACATCTAGGCTAGAACTGCAACATGCACTTTCCTCTCAGGAAATTGATAGTAACCAGAGAGATTTTGTGTTGGCAGTTTTTAGGATATAAAATAAATAGTTTCTCAAAAGCTAAAAAACCATGAGTCTTCCAGAAGTTCTTGGGGTTGGAATTTGCTTAGGGCCCAAATTTAGATCTTTCAGATAAATTGCCAGTAAGACTGACAATGAGAACTGTATTAATCAACTGAGCCAATGTTATCTAAGGTGGATGAACTTCCAGATACAGGGATTTAGATGCTAGTCCTTTGTCAGATATATGCATGCAAACATTATTCCTCAGTCTGTGCTCTGCCTATTTATTTCTTAATTGTGTCACTTGATGAGCAAATATTTTAAATTTTAATAAAGTTCAAAATATCCATTTTTTTTTATGGTTAGCTCTTTCTCTGTCATACATAAGAAATCTTTACATAGCTCAAGATCTCATATTTTTCTATATTTTTTTCTGAGAATCTTTATGGTTTGGGCTTTTATGTTTACGTTTGTGATCCTTCTTGAATTATTTTAGTATATATTGGGAGGTAGGGTATGAGTTTTATTTATTTTTTTCTTATATAGGTATCCAGATTTTCCAGGATTATTTCACTAAAAAGAATTTTCTTTTCTCATTAATAGTATGGCTTTTAATAGTAAAATTGATTCAGCTCCACTACTTTTAACAATATAAGAAATGCCACTCTAAATGAAATTGTTCTAGGTAGACAGTATTCCATCTCTGATAAATACACCAAGCACTAAGGAAGCAATTACAAGCCCTTTGAGGTATTTGCTTAAATAGGTTAGGATTTACCTTGAATTAGTAGACTCAAGCTTCCAGGGCCTTGCTCATGGATGAGTGTGGTGCCCTGCACAAGAACACCCAGCCTATGGGGACCAGTGAGCCCAAGTTCCCTCTGAGCTCCTCATCCTTGGGGCACAGGTGGGAAGAGTCACAACTACAGCATGAAAATGCCCCTTTTGCCCACATGCAAGAGGCGGTCTTTTAATTCATTTTGAGGAAATACTTCAAGGTTTGTTTACATGTGACACCTTTTTGAAGTAGTATAAAGCTGTTTTATGTGCTACCATAGGTTCTTTACTGTTTATCTAACCATTCCCAAACCTATAGTGCTTAGTCACTGATATATTACTTATGTATTTATGTATTTATTATTTTTTAAAGATTTATTTATTTATTTATTTTTAGCTAGAGGGGAAGGGAGGGAAAAGAGAAGGACAGAAACATCCATCGATGTGAGAAAGAAACATCAGTTGGTTGCTTCTCACATGCCCCAACCAGGTACCAAACTCACAACTGGGAACCTAACCTGAGATTTTTCATTTTGCAGGACAACGTCCAACCCACTGAGCCATATCAGTCAGGGCTGACTCTTTCAATAATAATATGTTTCTTCAATTTAAAACTGTGGAAGCACAGTAGAGTCCTTGCCTTTGTTTCACTTTTTAGGTTTTGATGATGATGATGATGATGATTGCCATTATTTACTGTGGCTATTTGTCACCTTGAAATCTTTTTTTATTAAAAAAAAGTGACATTCATGACAGCCTTTTTTTTACATGTACCACATATAAGAAAATATGTATTACAAATGTGAAAATGGTGTTGTAATATCTTATAATGTCAGTAGATTTTAACCTGAAATATAATTATGTAGTATATGCATCTAGGGACATCCTATTAAGCTTTTAGAAAGCCAAATTCTTCTTTTCCTCCACCTCCCAAAGTTCCTACTTTCTTGGTTTCAGGTTCTCTCTGACCATCCTCCCCATGGTCTCAACCATCAAAATACACAAATGGATGCAGAATTTGACAGACTAGATTGCCATAGTACTTGCAAGATTTCCAAGTGTCTGCTTATTTCCATTAGGTATTCCAATAAAATCTCTGTTCACATATATCAATTTAGAGTTAAAGAAAGAGATTCTAAGAACTTCAAAGACTTGCCCAAGTTTAGGGAGCTATTTAGGAGCAAAACCATGTCTGGAATCTCTATATCTTCAAGCTAGTCTTTGAAACAACCTGCAGGTTTATTCTCTTCCCGTAGTTTCAAACTCTTTTTATGTTAAACAGAAACTCTTGTTCCTCTTCCCTTTGGGTTAAACAAAAGGGCCTGTGTGAAATAGACAGAAATAAGAGAGATTGGGAAAAAGATGGGAGGTTATTTTTGAAAAGAGGAAAAGGTATCAAGTATTCATTTCAGCAAGTGTGAAGGAAAATTGACTGGGAAAATATAGTACTATTGTTGAATAATTGTTCAATTGTTAGAATTTGTGGTCATACAATTAAAGCAGGATGATCTGGTATAGTGGTTCAGTGTCAAATGAAGTTATTTGGATGGGCAAAAGGATCAGAATTTTGATTTAATTAAGTTTTGGGTTTTGCTGCACAAGTAAGAAAATGGGAGAGGGGGATCATGGAGGTGAGCTGTTATGCAAAGATATAATAATAATGAAGGATATGGCATCTTAGTTGGGAGGAACAAAATAAATGAGAAACATGAGAAAAAATATTGCTCAGTAAAAAAGGGTAAGTCCTGATAGGGCCTAAGAATTGTTGTGGTATACGTATTACAATAAATCAGTTTGGGATATAAAGAAGAGGAATTATTGAAGTAGAGATTTTAGTAGTTAATGGCAGGTTTTTAAAATAAATAATTAATTAGTTAATTAATCCTTACCTGAGGACATATTTTTACATTGCTTTTAGAGAGAGAGGAACAGAGAGAAAGAAACGTCAATGCGAGGGAGAAGCATCGATTTGTTGCCTCTCCTAAGTGCCTGGACCCTGGATCATAGATAGAGGATTGAACCTGCAACCAAGGTTTATGTGCCTTGACTGGGAACAGAACCAGCAGCCTTTTTGTTATGGGATGATGCTCCAACCTACTGACCCACACCAGCCAGGAATGACAGGTTTATTTTGTATATAGCAGTAAAAGTAGAACAAAATAGAGTGAGCCAGTTGCTAAAATCTGGACAATGGAAGGTTGTTATGTGATTGAAAAAGAGTGGTAATAGATAACACAGTCTGATGAGAAGCTGAAGAGGAGCTAAGAGTTTTGAAGGAGGAGGGAAGAAAAGCGGTCTATGAGAAGCAATAAGGAGCAAGTACTTTAACCTCAAGGACCTGTTTTAGATGGAGGGGATAGTAATAGGGAAAAAAAAGAAGAAGAAGAAAACATTACCATATTTAAGACAGATATATGGCAGTATCTAGACCTTCACTCAGGTAAAGGCCAGGTTTCCGTTAAAGCAAAGAGGCAGGTAGGGAGTTCAATGATACAAGGTATTTTAATGACAGACTAAGATTTCAGGGACATACAGGATCATGTAAGAGTGCTATATGAAGTCAGATTAGGGTATGAGGGGAGGTTTATGGAGAGATTGAGGAGTAAATAACATAAGTTTCCAGTGGTGGTGAGGATTGGAGGCATGATGTTGTCACTTCTGTTATGTCTTGGGGGAAGGTAGGTATACACATACACATACAATGTAAGGTTTACTCAAAATAAAACTACTTAGTATTTCATGAGTGAAGGGAATCTATGTTTCCAAAGTGTATCAATATATTTGTTTGCTTTTGTGCTTCTTACAATTTATTTCCATCTTAGAAAAGGATAAGAAAATAAAAAAGGAGATAGTTGGAATAAAATGCATTGTACTACTGATACAGAAAACCAGAGATCCAGCTGTAAGAAGGGCTGTCTGAATTGTTTAAGCTCTTGTTCCCAAATGTTGTGATATGCTTTCCTTGGATACTGTCACATCCCTGAGAATGAAAGAAAGGGTGAACACAGCAACAGCATAATAGTTATCCTGCACTTTCAAGAGATAAAAGTATCCACAAAACTAAAAGAAAGTGCTTCTCATTTCCTCTAGGAATTCCTGTTACACAATTTCCATTTTAAATGAAGCAAAAATACTCCCAATAACTAGAGAAACACTTAAAAATTAAGGAACACTTGTTCTAGTTAATGTGTCTGAATGGTACTAAGAAAAAAGTCTCCCCCAGGAGGTCATTATTATTCAAAAATTACTCTAATTAGGTCATGAATACATTAGGCCTTATTCAGAGCCAACAAGAGAAAAAATAGAATTGGAAATGTGACACACATAACACTCCCAATGTGTTAGGGCGATTTTATTCCAAAATGCCATTAAGAGATGAAAAGGTCACCCTGTAGGGAAGTAATTGGTACAGCACTCTTGTAACTGATGAAAGGGACTTTTATTTAGGCCTTTTTTTTCTTCCTTTGAAAAGGGGTCTTTCTAGACAGAAAAATATGTGTGTATATCTCAGTGTGTCTATGTGTATGTATTTCCATATATACAATTCTTATTGAGTGGCTGTTTGGCTGTTTTAAGACAATAAAATGGAAAGAAGAAAAACGAAGAGCTCTTGACATATCAAAATAGACACACTTGTAGAATGAGAATAAAAATGCATAGGACATTTAAGAAACTATGAAAATGTTATAGATATTTTCTTATATGATTATTTCATTCAATTAATCCATCACTATGGTTTCTTAGAACACCTGCTGCATAGACAAGTTTTGTGTTTAATTAGAAAAGAGTATAAAATTTTAATGAGTTGCTAATGTCCAAAGTAAGAGGCCAGGAGGCTGAAAGCCTTTTATTTTTATTTTTTCTTAAAAAAACTTCATGGAATCTGATAATAAAACCCCTGGGGTAGTTTGATGGATGAATTTGTGGATCTCCAGGAAACTATATCATACTACACATAGAGCCAACCAAAGGAAGGCATCCACAGGGTTTTTACATGCACATATACTCTGCTGAAGGCCTAAAAAATGGGACATTGCTTTTTCAGTTGTAGCATGGCTTCTATTTTTCCTGTATACTCTCATGTTACAAATGTAGTTTCATATAATAATAATCTGCAACATTTGTAATAAAAATTGCTTGTTTAAAACATAGTAAAATTTTCATAATGTACAAAAAATTTTCATTTCAATGACTAAACATGCCTAAGCATGAGATACCTGAAACTGACCTTTTGTCCTCTATTATATATTCTATATAAAACTGCAGTCCAACTATCAAAATTAAGAAAGTAACATTAATAAAATATCATCTAATTTACAGACCTTATTTAGATTTTGCCAATTGCCCCAACAACTACTTTTTGAATACCTAGGATTCTCTGGTGTATAGCATATCAGGATGAAGAACTGTGAAAGTGAAAGAATTTGTTTATGAGAATACATTTCATTTTAGTGTAACATATTCAGTACTTTTTAATTCAATAAAAGGTACTGAGTGTCAACTTTTTATATAGAATAAATGATATGGCTCCCATTTGTTGAGTGATTACAGTAGGTGGGGCACTATACTATTATCTTCATATCTTCATGTGAACTCTCTGCAGATGATCCCTGACTTAGAATGGTTTGGCTTAAGATTTTATTTTATTATTATTTTTTTTTTTTGGTGATGGTATAGAAGCAATTCCCATTCAGTGTTACCATCCTTTAAATTTTGATTTTTTTCCAAGCTAGTGATATGCAGTATGATACTCACTCATGGTGCTGGGCAGCAGTGGTGAGTTGCATCTCCCAGATACCCACAGGGTCAGGAGGATAAACAACCAACACTTTCAGTGTCTGTGTTTCCAGTTTTATTGGAACACTGTATTCAATAAATTATATGAGATATTCAGCACTTTATTATCAAATAGGCTTTGTGTTAGATGATTTTACTCAACTGTAGGTTAATGTAAGTGTTTTGAGCATGTTTAAGGTAGTCTCAGGTAGCCTAAGATGTTTGGTAGGTTAAGTGAATTAAAATGCATTTTCTACTTAAGAAATTTTTAACCTATGATGTACTTACCAAGACATAATCACATAGTAAATAGAGAAGCATGTATAATTTCATTCTCACAACAATTTCATAAAGCAGATATTACTTCATAGAGAAAGAAATAAGGGCTCAGAAGACTTAAGCAATTTGTTTGGGTTCAGAACAAGTGAACTGCAGGAACTTTTTGTCAAAACTTTGAGTTCAAGAGTCAAGATGGTGGAGGAGTGAGTGGAAGTCACACTGACCTCTTCCCAGGACCAACCTAGATTTACAACTAAATTGTGGAGAAATCACCTGGAACAAATAACTGAACAATAGCGAGAGAGGAGCCTTATAACCTCAGACAGGCAGAAGAATCAGCTTTAGCACAACCTAACTAGTAAGGAGTGCTGTAGAGACTCGAGAAGGAGGGCAGGACGCCCATGGGTGGCAGCACCAGAAGGATATTGAAATGGCCAGTTGGATCCTGCTGAGATGAGCGAGGTCTAAACTATAAGCGGCGATCTCCAGCCTATAGCACCAAAGCCCAAAAAGTACACAGATAACAGCCAGCTGCAAAAAGCAGCAGGGCTGTTCTCTACCAGAGATGGGCAGCTGGAGATGCAAAGAGCCTTTTGAAGGGCCAACCCATAAACTTTGTTTGAAGCCACTTACTGTGGGCTCTGGCAAAGGAGGGGGCAGAGTGGGCTGGAGATGCCTTGGGAGAGACAGGGGAAAGAGTCTTTGGGGAGAGAACAGAGAAAGTAGCCCATAGGATCCTGGTGTTAACTCATCCCCCATGCAACAGCAACAATCTGGCTCAGGCAGACCACTCCCTTGAGTGGCAGCAGCAAGAGAGGACCCAATAACCCTGCCCCTAGGAGGGACTCTGCCCCGCCCTGTGGTGTCCCTAAGCCTGACTGCTGATTGCAGAGTGACTAGATTAATTGCTGAAGGAGACAGCCACAGACAGTAGATTCATGGATGTCTCGAACAAACTGCCTTAGGTCAAGCAGGGCCAACATCCAACATCATCAGAGGCAGATCCAAAAAGAAAGAAAAAAAAAAAAAAACCCAGCAGTCTCCTACCATAGAAGTTCACACTACAAAGTGAGTAAATCAAGACAGATCAATTGAAGAAACAGAAGTAAGAAAGAAGAGTCTCACAAATATAGGGAAGACAAAGAAACACCCTTCATTTGAAGGGAAAAGAGAAACCCCAGAAAGAGAATTAAATGAAATAGAGGCAAGTAAACTCTCAGATACTGAGTTCCAAACAATGGTTCTAAGGAAGCTTAGTGTGCTCAGTGAGCTCAGAGGGAACTGCCAAAAACTACAGGGACACTACAAGGAACTTACTGAAAACTATATCATCATGAAAAAAGACATAGAAACTATCAATGAGACAAGAGGAAATGAAGAATACAATTTCTGAATTGAAGAACACAATAGAAGGAATCAAAAGCCGAATAGATGAAGCAGAGGATTAAATCAGTGAGCTGTAGGATAAGGTAGAAAAAAAGCCCCCAGAAAGAGCAAGAAAATGAAAAAAGACTCAAAAAGAATGAAAAGGCATTTCAGGAAATGCAGGACAACCTGAAACGTAATAATATCCATATAATAGGGATACCAGAAGAAGAAGAGGAGCACGGGATAGAGAACCTGTTAGAAAAAGTAATGATAGAACACTTCCTTAACTGGAGGAGAGAAAAAGTCACACAAGTCCAGGGAGCATGGAGGGTCCCATTCAAAAAGAACCCAAGGAGGCCCACTCCAAGACACATCATCATTAAAATGGCAAATATCAAAGACAAAGAGAGAATCCTAAAGGCAGCAAAGGAGAAAGAAGTAGCAACATATAAGGGAGCCCCAATTTGGCTAGCAGCTGACTTCTCAACAGAAACACTATAAACCAGAAGGGAATGGCAAGAAATATCCCAAGGAATGAAAAGCAAAGGCCTGCAACCATGACTGCTCTACCCAGCAAAGCTCTCAATTAAAATAGAAGGTGAAATAAGGAGTTTCCTAGACAAAAGAAGGCTAAAGGAATACACCTTCACCAAACCAGCATTGCAAGATATGCTAAACGGACTGCTTTAAGGAGATGAAGAAAAAGAGTCTATGAATACCCAGTTCTTTTCACAGTCACCAATACTTGACATTACCAATATTTTTAATACTTATTAATTTGATTGTGACAATGATGTGTTATTTTGTTACTTTATTATTTGTTGAAACTAAACCTGTTTTTATATATTTCTTGCCTATTTCTATTTTTTTTAAAAAGCTTTAAATGACTTTTTGGGGTTCTTTATCCATTTTTTGATTAAATGTTTGTAGAATTTTTTCCCTAAAAAAAAACCCCACAAAAACTATTAACCCTTTTTTTTTTTGATGAACTGCAAATACTTTCTTATTCTATTACTTGTCCTTTAACTTTTTTTATATGTATATTACTATATAGTCTAAAATGTTTAATATGGTCATATATATTGTCAATATCTTACTTTATAGCTTCTGGGTTTGAACATGTTATTTCAGGGTAAGAAAAATATTATTTTGCATTTTCACCTAAAACTCCTTAGATTTTACATCTTGATTTTTAACTCACCTGAGTGTTTGTTGTATAATGTGTAACATAGGGCTCTATATTTGTTTTATTTCAAGTAATAGTGGACCATGCACCTTATTTGTTGAATAAGCCTTATTTTACCCATTGATTTGAAATATCAATTTAATCATATATTACATTGTTAGATATATATGTTTGTTCCTGGAATGCTCATTTTATTTCATTGACTTGATCATTTCTGTGCTGGTGTCATGATTGCTGGGACTTTTTAATGGGTTTAATTTTTTTAATATTTTATAATGGATCTTGACATTAAAAATTAAGTAAATAAAATCAATCTGCATTTAAAAAAGAAAGTAAGAAAGAAGGAACTCCTATCTTTGTCACAACATGGATGGACCTGAAGAATATTATGCTAAGTGAAATAAGCCAGTCAGTGAAAGACAAATACCATATGATCTCACCTATAAGTGAAATCTATTCAACAAAATAAACCACAGGCAAGGAAACATGGAGCAGACTGAAAGTGACCAGAAGGGATGGGGAAGGAGGTCAATGGTGGAAAGAAGGAGAAGGGACTAAACTAAGAACATGTATGAATGACCCATGGACATGGAGAACAGAGTGGGAGTTGACTATGGGAGAAGGAGGCAGGGTGGGGTGGGTGGAGAAGGGCAAAAGGGGAAAAATTGAGATAATTGTAATAGAATAAACATGATTTAAAAATAAATAAATAATAATAATTAAAAAAAACTTTGAGTTCAAAACAAAAACTCATATTCATTTCCCCATATTTCTTATGCCATGAAACGACAGACACTGATGATGTATTTCCTACTACCTTGGAATTTATAATCTTCCTGAGAGAAATGTATAGATGCATACATACAAACTCAGAACATTAAAGTTGGAAATTCATCATCATGTAAAGTAACCCAGCTGCTGACCTGCCCCTGCTTCAATCCCCCTACTCAACTGTAGGGGTTTTTTTTTAGGGAAAAAATTCTAAGAAATTAGGTGAGGACCTAATTTCTTATCTTTTTTATAGCACTTATAATCATTTAACTCTTTATATAATATGCATATTTACCACACTAATACTGTGTTCTCTCCCCATAGGAATGAAACTGCAAGAGTGCAGACAATTTTTTTTTTTTAATTGTTAGGTCATCAACACATAGAAATGTACTTTGCATAATCTGGTCATTAGTAAAATATTTGTTCAATAAACAATTGAATCCATTCACCTGCTTAGTTTTATGAGAAAAGTAAAACCCAGACAGATTGAGTTGTTCAAGGTCAGAGTAATTTAAAACCATAAAATGTCATTTATTTGAATGTAAATTGGTGCCACACAATGACATAAGAGTGCCATGGGAGCATAAAAAAGGAAGAGATAAGGATGGTCTGAGTGTGGTGGGGGCTAGGGAACTTCACAGAGGAGGAAAGAGAAAGTAGACCATAAATAATGGGTGGAAAACCTTTCCCGCACAAAGACACAAGGAAGGAAATTAACAGTGCAAATTAGATGGCATATTAGATAATCAGATATACAGGAAGGCTCATTATGGGAAATGATAGAAAATGAAGTTTGGAAGAAATCAATCTTCCAGGTTAAGAAGATTTTTTTTAAACTTCAGTGGAAAAGTTGAATATTTTCTGGCAGTTAAACAGTTAAATAAATTATCAATGATATAATGTCTAACCCTCTCTCCACTCTTAGCAAAAGTATTACAGTTAGCAGTATCCTAATGAAATAGTGATTTTCTAGGGTTAATTTATATGTTCATCTTTCATTTTCCTATTCTTTGGTTTTAATGGATTTGTTACATCATTGCTCAGGAAATGATTGAACAGATCACTCCTTTAATTAATGTTCAGAAATTCTGATAAACAGAGATAAAATGTTTTACCTAAGTAAAAATGAGAATATGAACATTCTTTTTTGGTGTAAGTACATACAAACCTATCCCAGATTTAGGGTTGTGCAAATTGTGAAGCAGCCATCATTTTTTGACCTTTCTGACTTTGAAACTATGCTGATTTAAACGATGTGCTCTGACATAGGTAAAGAAAGATCTAAAAATAAAGTATGATGCATTGTATTGTTTATAAAGTCTCTTTCTTATGACTCTCTGATTTGTTAAGGATCATTATCCTCATTTTACAGATTGAGAAAACTGAGGCTCAGAGGGGTTAAGTGATTGTTAAAAGAAATCCATTGAATATAAAAATCTAAATCTCTATCTGGATCTCTGGGCTTCAGGTTTCCTGTCCTTACCATCACATCATGCAACTAGGTCCCAAGTTATTTAATATTATTTTTGCCCAATCTTATATAAAGGTAGGAAATGTACTTCCTTAATTGATGTGTTGCTATCCAATGGTTGAGATTAGGTATTGAAAAGTATTTTGGATTCACAGTCACTGAAAGTACTGCCTTTTTGGCTAATATCTGTGAAAAACTTACTGATGTCATTACCAACTCTGAGAGAAATAAGACATGTCATTCTTGCTGCTGGCTCCTATCATATAGATATTAGTCTAATTATGACCTCTCTATTCTCTTCATTACTCTGCCTATTTTTGTCAACATAATTAATTTTTAATACTTTGTTTTTAAAATATGCTTTACTATCTGAAAGCTTCCTTACCTTCCCAAATTATTTTAGAAAGTTTCTTGAGATTTTAATGTTTCTTGCTCTAGAAAAACTTCAGTTAGTATTTTTTTAAGTTTTGCAAAAATCTTGTTGATATTTTGATATTAAATTTACATGTTATTTTAGACAAAATTTTATTTTCATAAAATTGAGTCTTCCTATTTTAAAACAGAATGGAAATACATAAGTATTCATCCAATGCTTTTTTGTTCTTCAGTGGAATTGTGACAATTTCTTCATATTTGGCCCATACGTTGCTTATTAAGCTTACTGTAAAATACAGGGGTGGGCCAAAGTAGGTTTGAATTCAACTAACTCAGAAGGTAGTGGGGCTAACCCAAGCAGGTCACTAAAATTCAGGTGTGTTTACTGACTCTCAAAGAGTATAAGAATGTTTACATAATAAAGACCAGCGATTTGAGTACTTAGAAGAGTGTACCTAAATACACTGTGTTATTGTGACATTCTTTTGAGTTTATAAAGCCATCCTAATAATCATAATCTTCATATCTTTTTTCATGCAAACAACCATAGACCTACTTTTGCCCACATCTGTATTTTATCTTTCTTACTGGTTGCATGAATTAAATTTTTCTCCCATTAACTTTCTATTTGTTTTTAATTATTATATATTAATATTGTAATCAACCATTTTTTTTAGATTTACTTACTATTTCTAATTGTTTTTCATTGTCTGATATGTGTGAAACCCAGAATAATGTTTAATACTTTTTCCTTTTCAAAACAGTAATGGGAATTCCTCTAGTATTTTATAAATTATGGTCCTGGATTTGAGTTTACAAAATGTATTTATATCATGTTTGGAAAGTTTCTACCTTTTTAACATATGCAAAGGTATTTTCAATTTCTTTAAAGTTTGAAATAAATGTTTAATATATTTTCCCAGTGTGCTTTTTACCTCCACCAAGATGAATGTATTTCCCCTTGTTAACTTTTTCTTAAGCTAAATTATTTTAATAGATTTCTTGTTATTGAACCATCCTAGTGTTTGTGAAATAAAATCTGCTTGATCACAGTGTAATACTATATTCATTTACTCTAGAATTTTTTTGGTAATATTTTCTTTATGATGATTTTACCAGTATTTGTATGATTACATACATAAAAGGATCTTTCTCTTTTGAATGTTTTCAGGTATTTTTTTAAAGGAAGAAAAGGTGTTTCCACCTTGTGTATAGCAGTAAAGGTGTCTTCTTTAAAGACTTGAAAGAAAGCACCTAAGCAAATTTCTTGGCCTGCCTCTTTTTTTTTTTTTTTTTTTTTGTTATTTGGCTACTTAATAACTTTCTCAATGTTTCTTCTTGGTAACTTACCTGATTAAATATTATGTGTTTTACTTAATATAAATAATTTCTAATTTCCTTTAGAAATCTTTCATTTTTATTTTGAAATTATTTTTGAAATAAGTTTAGAAAAATATTTATTTACTGTTCTTTTAATTTATTTTTTCCAGGGACTATTTGAACTGTTCTTACTTATGATTTTGTGCACCGTGCCTTCTATTTTCTTTATTATACTGATCCTTTTCTTCTTCCTTTTTAAATTTAGCACTTAGACTTATTTATCATTTTTAGAAAATATTCTATGATTTTTCTTTGGATCATTTTTTTTTCTTTTTCTATCTTTTCAACTGAATATTTCTCAAGAATGGTTATTTAGTCATGTTGTTAAGATGATCTGTTTTCTTTAAAGATGTTTTTAATAGGCACCACAAACATTTCAATATAATCACTACTTTCTAGGTATTTTGCACTTTTACTTTCATTTTTATTTTAGACATAAGAGTTGTTTCATACAGACACACACACACACACACACACACACACACATGAGTGGAGACCTCCCCTAACAAAGATAATTATTTTCTGGAAGATGAGCCCTTTGTAAAACAGGCTTTCTTGCTAGGTGAGTGTTCTAGGAACCCATCTGTATCAGTGTCCCCGTTGGCGTTGTTATGAGAGGCTGTTTTTGGCTTTCGTGAATTTTTTTTGAAAACTCTTTCAACACATTTGCCCATTTCACGACGGGTGATTTACAAGTGCGCCTGCCCACACTGCGCTGAATATTCAGCAGTTTTTGACCCAAAACAGCAAGATACCTGTGCCCCACCTTCCCTATTCATCTGACCTACCCCAAGTGATTTTCTTTTATTTCCCTGGATGAAAAAATGTCCTCAAAGGGAAATCTTTTGCTGATGTGGAAGATGTGACACACAAAAAGAGCAGAAGCACTAAAAGACATCAAAATTGATGAGTTCAAAAACTGTTTTGAGCAGTGGAAAAAACATCGCAATACGTGTATTGCATTAAATGGAGAGTACTTTGAAGTTGACTGCTGTTTAAACATGTAAGAATAAATACACATTTTTCTTTATGAATAATTTCCAGGTTTTTCGGGTCCTCCCCACATATCATTTATTTGGCTTAATTGCTCTTTCATTGGGTATACCAGTTTCTATTTTGGCCAATGATTTCTAGCATAATTATCATTTGGTTAAAAAATATATGTGTATTACTGATTTTTGGTTTCAAGTTCATAAAGGATTTTCTTTGAAACATATGGTCTTTTTTTTTTAAATAATCTATAATTGATTATAAGTAAATTCTATTCTCTGTTTTTAGGGATTACAGTTTGATGTATATCGATGAGAGCAAATATATTAATTATCTTAGATTCTCTAGGGCCTTATTATAATTATGATTAATTGAAAATGATGTTTACAAAATCTGATCAAAACCATAACTGGGGAGAGGTATGTGGTCAAAAAAATACCATGACATGTAGTTCTAGTTTTGTGAAGAATGGGACAACTTAAATATGTCTTTAAATTACATGTCTTATGAAATATAAACCATTTAAAGATCTGTCACATTTCTATGTACTCAGAGATCTTAGTGGCATATTTTAAAATGTATTTTTCTCAGGTTTCTGGATACTCTGTCAAAGGCAAACTGAGTAAAAGTCATCTCAGGAAGCATCTATAGTTTGGTAACCAATGGCCTTCTTTGCAAAGAAAAAAGAACCAGGCCAGCCACTTTTCCTATGGTTCTTGATGCTCTCTGCTAGAAGCAGGGCTTGTTAAACATGGCCTTTCCTGTCCTAGTTTTCCTGGGCACAATCTGATCATTACGACCCTATCAAGTAACCTATTAAATAAAGTTTTAAAGCATGACCTTCCTCTGAAATCCCCATGAAGAAAAGATAGTCCAAAAGTAGGCTCAACACTTTCCCCTAATATTGATTTTATTTTATACCTTTAACATAGTTAAATTGTGTGAAGACTGATGACATAAGTTAATTTAAACATGGAACATCATTAAAGCACTATAACTGTTTGTAATGGGGAACTGCTCTCTAGATGTCTCAATGGAAACATGATCACATAGCTTATTTCCATCATTAAAAGCTCAGCTTTCTCTCTGGGTCCTTTTGTGTGAATGTGTGTCTCAAATCTTTTCAGAAACTGCCAATATGTTCTTTCTTTGATAAAGGATTACAAAGTAGAGCTGAAAAATATGACATGGATACTGAAGGGACAGATGTCTAGGAGTGAACCAAACATCAAGGAAGATAAAACTCCATTTCTTTCTCTTGTAAGACAAAGAAATCTTCTCTTCTGATGAATGCTCATTTCAAGATATTTTGATTTAATAAACAAATTATTATTCTGGCTGGAAGAGGTGGTTATAACTTAGATGACTCATTTCTTCAAAGTCTCATGGAAACAAATTAGAAATGCACTGTTTTCACAATTACTATTTTTCCCATCTCACCCATACCACCTACTGAGTATGATTCTCCTGTCAGACTTTGCTAGAAGATGATGTATCAAAAGTTGAAAGTTATGGGATGTTGTTGAGGGTAGTGTTTTTCAAAATGCCCTCCTCGACCACCTGTATCTGAATCACCCGTGTTCACTATCTCTGTTGAATTGGAATTTCTGAAGCAATTGGCTCAGGAAGCAGTGTTTCTAACAAACCACCTAGATGATTCTTAGGTATATGAAAATTTAACAGCCTTTAGAGATTGCCTCATCAAACTCTCCCCTGACTTTTATATGATGAGACTGTTACACTCAAGTTAGTTAAAATGCTTTTTAAAAAGTACTAGAATAGCCACATGCCTTAGAAAGTATGCTTACATGTGGAAACTGTTAGCCTAAAGCATAAACTCATTTACTGCATTTCAGAGAATTGTGCCTCATGGAAAAGCTAATATTAAAGACTCTTGTGCCTAAAGAAGCCTCTTAAAACATAGATTTTACAAGGTTTCATACACCTTTGTTTCTGTTTTATGCACTTGAAATACAAACGTTTCAAGATTCCTCCTGTTGTAAAGCACATAGTCTCTTATGTTACCTTTAAAATTATGATCCATCCTAAAATTATATGAGAAATGCTATGCATACGCACTTTTTATGAGAGATAAGAGTTGGTCCAAAGAGTTCAACAGATCAAAACTGCCATCAGTTGCCCACCACAATGCGTGGAACCATTTCTGCCCTTCTCAATTGTCTCTGGGATGCAGGAGTTTAGAGCTGAGTTCTTTGATCTGGATGTTATCTAGGAAGGCAGGGGTGGGTATTTCTATCTTCTCTTTTATAGCTCAGATAAAGATTGAGCTCTCTCTCTCTCTCTCACTGATAAGTTTAGATGCTTCTCCTAAACTGTGATTTAGGAGAATTAATGCAAGTGTTTTAACACAAGGAGACTTACAGAAAAAACCTAAGGTCATATCCTCCTATTTTAGACTCACTGTAACTGAGAAGAGCCTCTGACTCCTAAATGAATAGTGAAACACACATACTTATATACAATGTAGTTGAGTGGAGGGCTGGGGCTAGTGGTGAGAGAGAACATTGGCAGGCTGGCATAGCTGACTATCCACATAACCATTTCCTTCTCTTGATGTATTCATTTTTACAACAGGTCAGCTCTAGATAAAGGCCAGAGAAAACCTGAGGTTGGTAATTGCTGCAGTAAGTTGAATAATGGCCACCCAAAGATATCAAGTCCTAATCTGTAGAATTTGTAAGTTATCTGAAAGAAAAAAGAATTTTTATGGATGTAATTAAGAACTTTAAGATGAGGAAATTACTCTGGATTATCTGGGTGTACCTTAAATGCCACCACAAGTGCCTTTTAAAGAGAAAGGCAAGAGGGGGCAACAGGCACTCAGAGGTGACAGCAAAGTAAAAATGAGGATGAGATTTTAGTAATGGGGCCACAAGCCCAGGAATGCTGGGCAGCCAAAGGAACCTGGAAGAGGCCAGGGAAGGTTCTCTGCTAGACTTCCCAGAGGGAGAGTAACCCTACTGGATTTTGGACTTCTGTCCTCCAGAACCACAATGGAACAAATTTCTGTTGTTTTAAGCCACCAAATCTGCGGTGATTAGTTGCAGAAGTCTCAGGAAACTAATACAGTTGTCACATCTCATACAATATGATGTGCAATTTTCTAGGTAGACTGGCTGAACCTTAGTAGAGAGTTTTCAGTTTTTCTTTACTTGCTCATTTATCTTTACAAATAAGACTTTATCACCTGAATAACCATAATTTTCTGTTCCTTGGAACATGAAATAATCAAAAGCACTCTGTTTATTAGCTTGTTTTCTATTTTTCAGCACTTCCCAGATTGTCTCCTTCATCATCAGGCCAATGTTTGCTTAAAAAAAGGCAAATTATTTTTATTAAACATGTATAAAACACTTAATCAAAATGAATAAGATTTAAAAGTAAAGTAGGAATAAAATGTTTTAAAAACTAAATAATGGAAATTTTTAAAAAATATATCATTTCAGATTCAGTGTGCCACTATTCAAAAAAGTTAATGAAACTAGGAATTATGGCATAAAAATGAAAGACTGATATTTTAGCAAATATATCAAAATTTATACATGTATAATACATTAAATTTGGACACAATTTATTTGTAGTCCTTGCATCAAGAAGTGGAATCTATTCCCAATCTTTGGAATTTGGGCTAGTCTATAAAATACAAGTTTTTGTTTTTAAATTGAGGTACAATTGACATTTAACATTATATTAGTTTCAGTTCTATAACAAAATGATTTGATAATCACGTTAACATCTGTCATCATACAGAGTTACAGTTTTTTTCCTTATGATAGGAAAAAACTTTTTCCTATTTCCTTAAAAATAGAACTTTTAAGATTTACTCTCAACAATTTTCAAATATGTAAATACAGTATTGTTACTTACAGTAACTATATTATACATTGCATACTCATGACTTACTTATTTCACCAGAGTGATAGCTGGAGTTCCAGAGTTTGGGCCTCAGGAGGCCCACACCCACACCTATTGATGATTTTTCCTGTGCCCTCTTGGGGCACTGCCTTGACACTAGAATGTAAGGAAGGTGGCCTAGCCTACTGGAGGTTGAGAATCCCTGTGAAGAGAACTGAGTGCCGTTCCTCTGGAACTACCAGACATGTCATTGAGTTTATTGTATATATTCCCATCCAGAGGAAGGGAATGTACTAACCAAACTACACCTTATGAAACTTGCAAAAGAATCACAGGATTGTGAGAAACACATTAAAATTTTTCTTAATCTTAAACATCTTTACTGAGATACAATAGATATACAATAAACTGCACATATTTAAAGTGTACAATTTGGTAAGTTTTGATGATGTATAAATATATGCCACCATCACCACAGTTACGATAACAAACTTTTTCATCATCCACCAAAAATTCCTAGGGTCCCTTTGTAGCCATTACTACTTCTCCCTCCCTCTCATTTCCACCCCACCATCCCCAAACATAATCATCTGCTTTCTGTCATTAGAGATCAATTTGTTATATTTACAATTTTATAAGATAAAGTAATATAGTAAGATTTTTTTCATTATAACATAATAGTTAGACATTTATGTAACTTATGAAGTGATCTCCCCAATAAATCTAGTATCCATCTGATACCATATATAATTAGTATAAGAAATATACTCAATAATATTGTACTAATTACATATGGAGAAATACATTTTTAAAGCTACTGAATCCTGAAATGGTTGGTAATGCAGCAAAATATAATTGAAACAAGAAGTGTTCTCCTTCACAGAAAATTTCCTGTGGAAACTGCCTTTAGATTCTATTTAGAAACCACACCCACTGTTATGAACTGAGTTGTGGTCACCCGCCCCCCTAAATTCATACATTGAGATTCTAACTTCAGTAACTCAGAATATAACTGTACTTGAGAGAGGGTCTTTAAAGGGGTAGTTATATTAAAATGAGGTCATTAGAATAAGCCCTAATCCAGCATGACTGGTGATGTATTTATCAGAAGAGGAGATTTGGCCACAGACATGTACAGAGGGAAGAGACCATGTAAAAGTACAGGGAGAGAACAGCCATCTGCAAGCCAAGGACAGAGACCTGGAGCAAATCTTTCCTTCACGGCCCTCAGAAGACACCAGTCTACCAATGGGTACCCTGATCTTGGACTGCTGGCCTCCACAACAGTGAGAAAATGAATTTCTCTTGTTTAAGCCACCAAGCCTACGGTATTTTTTTTTTTTAATGGATGCTTGAGCAAACTAATACAACCATGCATTTGTATGTGTCCTCATGCATACACAAATACTATCTTCATTGCTCCTTTAAGACACTAAATGGTTTTGCCAAACTTGAATATCTACCTTTTTAATAGACTTGACCTACTCTCAAAACGTACAGATTTACTTCTCTTAGAATAATCAAAATAACATGCAAGAGTCTCCAGAAGCAATTTCCAGGAGAGCTCCCTAAATATTTTGAATGACAACATAATTAGAAAATACACTGCTTCCTTTGGATAGTACATTGAAGAAAAAAGCTCTAATTTTTTTAAACAAAAGTCATTGTTCTTTTATAGCACACTTTTTTCAATTCATTTTACCTTGTTCCTCATCTGTATGGTACATGTTTTGGGAATAACTTTAGTCTATGTAAACATCTGTGTTAACCAGGGAAATAACATAGTTTTGAAGTTAATAAATGCTCTATAACAATGTCTCAGATCTGTTTTACGAGTCTGTTTAATAAGAAAGAGTTCTTCCTTCCCAACCATATGCCTCCCCATCCCTCTCCCACTCTGGCATTATTAGGTAAGTAGAAAAAAAACTTTAATAGCAAGGAAGATAATGAAAAAAATTTTATTATCTGAGCTGATGGGAAAAGGAAGAGTGCCAGTTAGACAAAAACCCTAATAAAGGAAGGATTAATTTCTGCATTCTCTGGTGGTTTTCATCTCATTGCTTCCTTTGCTGTCTCTCACAAGATATATAAATAAATGAAAGACTTAGGGCTACAGATTTAATAACTGCTGTTTGTTTAAAATATAGAGATACAGTTCACTGCCACTTCTTTCTCCAATTAAATCTCAGGTAAATTACTCTTCTATTTTGTATGAATCTACAGTGATGACAGTCACTATATTAAAGATTTATCTAAAAAAAACAAAACTATGACTTTCTCAGTTTTCCAGTTGATACAGTACTAGTTAACAACCCCTTTTCTGTCCCTTCCTCCTGTGTTTGGTCGATCTGTAAAAATCAGAGCTACTCTTTTCTAAGACAATGGCTTGGATGGCTCAAAGAATATTAGCTCCAGGAAGAATTATAATAGTAATTCTTTGGACTACTCAGCCAAACACAAATCAACAAGTCTTTCTCTAAGTTAGAAGTGTCTTTTTCTAAATGCTCAGGTTAATATCTAATTGTCTCTACATTGTATAAAATGGCAAGGTTGTCATGACAACGGGGTGAAAATTTTAGCTAGAATAATGTTTTATTTTAAAAGAATGAAGCAATTTCAAGCTTTTTAGCGTTATCTGGAATTATAAAAATTGCTTTATATCCCCATTTTTAGATTGCAGGAGGTGATTGATCATTTTTTAAAAGCTGGCTTATAGATTCCCTTAACACCATTCTTGAAAAAGTATTTTTTCTTTTCTTTGAACTTTTTTTTTCTTTGTAGCAGAATTCAGAACTTGTGAATGAAGCAAATAATTCTCCTGTTCATTAGTTCATTGGACCTATAGCACTTGAATATAATGAATGTTTAGCTACAACTCATTTTACTGGTATATTGTAAAACTATCCTGGAAATAAATCTCTGGTTACTAAATGAAGAGAAACAATACTTTTGCTTTTCTTCTTTCTAAGATAGAAAATGATATGTATATTTTAAAATTTCCAAATGAATACCCACTAACAAGACATAGAACAGTTCTGATCTTTGGAAAGGAACACACACAGTTATCTCTTTTTAGTAAAATTTTCTTCTTTTCTTCAGAAGCTGCTTCAATTGTAGTTTTTTAAAATTGCATAATTATTTCTAGAGTGTTGCCTTTGGTCATTGTGTCTGACCATTCTGAACATATAAAGGACTGACTGCTTTAAATTAATCAATTGAAATTTCTATAATGCTAGTAGTGCTTTGGCACAGACAAAGAGAAGTACTTTGCAGAGTATGTATTTTTAGGAATACTGGCCTCAAAATTAGAGGAATTTTTGTTAAAACTTACTACACATTTTGGTATCACTGTATCTTTCCTATTTCAAGACTTAGCAGGGAAAGGTTCAGTAAATCAGAGTAAAACAGGCTCCAAATGAAAGGTGCCAGCATCTAAAACTGTACCCATTACAAAGGCTGTGATCACAAGTGCTGGGTGTGCAGCTGGGACATCCAATAGCAGAGGTTGGAAAAACCAACAGTTTTCCCAGTAAGAATTTGGTGGTAGCTCAAATCTCAGTATAGGTATCAGTATGTACAAGTCCAAAGAGAAGCCACAGGGGCATCCCAGCCAATGCAATTGCTTAAAAGGGCAGTAAGATTTCAAGGCAGCAAGTACACCGAAAGAAAATACAAACTTTTCTAGTTTGTTTTAAGTGGCCAACAAACTGAGATTTGAGGGTTATGTTTCTACACTTTGGACAGGAACTCATAAGAGCATATCAAGGCCCAAGTTCTAAGAGACTGGGCTCTCTAGTGCTTATGCCTACTCGGTCGCTCAAGACCAGAAACCTAGTAGTCATCTTTGAATCCCCCATTTTCCTTGATCTTCTACATTCAATCCTTTAACAAGGCCTGTTTGTTCTACCTCCAATAACAATTTTAGTTTATCAACATTTCCAATCTACTGCCTTCATTGGCTAGGACTTTTAAAACAGTAACCCTGATTTCACTCTTTCTCCTCACTCACCCAATCTCCATACAATAGCCAGAATATTCTTTTAAAAACATACTTTAAGTTAATAAATTCCCTTGTTTAACTATTTTCAGCAGGTTCCCTTTGCACTTAGAATACAAGCCATAATCTATCATGTGCAAAGCCCTGCGTGATCTTTTCCCCTTGCAAATCTCCAGCTGTGTCTGTAACCACTGCCTTGCTCACTGTGCTGATAGCCGTTTTTCCCCACTTTGTGTTTTAGGATTTGTGATATTGCTGAGCAACTGATGGGGCCAAGAAGTCCAGCCTCACAAAACAATGAATTGCATAGGTTTGGGATAAGGCAGACACTGACACCATTCTGAATGTAGACTTTTAATCCTCAACCCCTGTCACCTCAGTTTTGACTTTGTAATTACTCTGCCAATGCCACAGAAGCATACAAGCCTAGGAAGTGACTTGGATATGGGGAAAGAGCCCTCATTGTTGGAAATAGGTGTAAGGAAAATAAATGGCCCAGACTAAGATGCCATGGTTTTTGCTGAACCTTGCAGAAGAATCTTGGCAGTGCAAGTCACTAACTAAAGTAATTAGAAAGACTCCCATTCAGGATGAGTGGCTCTGAAATGAAGGCTTTGGAGATTAAGGAAAGGAACACAGTTGCTAGAGGACTCAGAAAACAAAGGTAAACAACTGTGCATCCCAACTTGGTGCTGATGACAAAAATCAGGAGGACCCCATCCCTGCAGGCGTCATTCCTTTGAAGAAACTTAAGTATATGGCAAAGCAATTAGAAGAAGCACGTGGAGAGCACTGCAAGTGCCCCCCTCACTACCTTAATCAAAATATTTCCCTTTGACGAGGAGCTCATTTAGAGGAGATGAAGGGAACCAGTGTCACCTCGATTCTCCAGGGTTAGAGCTGTGTCTCGTGAGCCTGCCAGCGTTTTATGCTCCAGTTTCAGCCTCCTCTTTCCTCACTGTCTAGTCCAGGCAAGGCTGTCACTTAGAAGATGAAATATATTTGCAAATTAATTAACTTTGTCCAGCAACTGGAGAATTAGATTTCTGTTATGGGTTCTGTCTGAGTGATGGATTCTCAAGACAGTGAAGGAATTAAATACTACTTTTTTTTTCCTTTTCACTTTTTCTGCAATAGGATCGTATGGCTATCATTGTTCCACTCCTTTCATCCATCTTCCATTCATTTCAGAAGTTCACCTACAAAGCCAGCAGAATTTGTTTTGGTTGATGATGATTTTTGTGAGTATTTTTAATCTCCATAAACTCCTTATCAATTCATTACAAAACCTGGAAGCTAATAAACATTAGGTTGAAGATGAGTAGGAGGCAGCTGTATCAGAACAGTACTTTGTAAGGATTTTCTCTCCTTGGCTGGCTCTTTGTTCTGATTTTGAAATGCACAAGGAGGAGGTCAGCAGAATATAAAATAGAGACAAGGGTTTACAGAATCTTGGATATGCAGTGTTAGCCCATTAATGGATCTTTGCAATTAAAATTCTCAGGCAGGAAAAAAACATTTCTGGTTCTCTCTTGACCAGTATAAAAATGTATATTAATGTTAGATATGTTTATTTTTGTTTACTTTGGACTTGAAACAGTTTATACAAAGCATGATTTTAATGATGCTGGAATGTGTAGTCTTAGGGGAGCATTGCCCTAATAAAAACAGAAAGTTGGAAGAGAGAGTATTTCAAGAATGTGTTTACTCAGATTATGCTTTTAAATGATGTACTGAAATATCATTCTTCTCTCTCTTTCTCTCTCTCATTCTCTCTCTCTCAACAAACATCATAGAGCAAATGTACCTAGGAATCATGACTATGTCTATTACCTTAAATTTTTAATAACTTATTCCTGGCAAATGAACAAGAAAAAAAAAAAAGAGTCCTGGAGAGAACATATCCAAAATGGTGACTATATGTATGCCTGTGACTCATTTATGAGCATATAGCACACAGCTGTTAGGTATTCAGGGTGAAGAACTGGTAATTAAATCTTTTCTGTGTGTATTTTAATTTTAGTTCAATTTTTAAAGAGCAGAATGAACATGATTTAAAGAACAATTAATGGAATCTAACAACCTGCTAAACAGAACTGAATTTGAATTCCTTCAAGATAGGACATTCCTTCTATTTTTGTACGTCTAGAGCCAATCAAGGTGCCTGAAACACTCTACCTTCCAATAAATATTTAAATGAAAGCAGCAAAACAATGCATCCTTGGTTGGAGATTCAGTAAATAACAATTAATATATGCTTTTTCTTCTTATGAAATCTTTCTCAAACTTAAGGGATATTCAGTGGTTGAATCATCATCAACTTCTTGACTTTATGTTAGTCAGTTATTTCAGGAAAATGTTTAAATAGTATAAAGAGCTGTCTACCCCTTCTTAATGATTCCCAAAGACAGTACTAGGTTAATCTTGTAGACTCTCCTAAACTAAGTAAAATGAGGGCACTCTAAGAAAAGTAAAGCTTTAAGATACCAGAGAATGGTGACTTAGAGCTCTGCTTCTCTGTATATGGTGGTTAAATGCCTGGATGGCAGTAGGCATCACATACTGCTGAAAATGCTCCCTCTGAGATGATATGTAACACTCTTATTCAGATGTTAAACCTTTAGTATCATCATTTAAAAAAAATCTGTCTCTCTCTCTTTAGCGTTTGATTCTTATGCTACTTCCATTTAGCAAAGGTATATTTTACCTCATCTAAATCCATCTGAGTTTTACTAAATTTATTTCTCAAAAGTTTTCCCTAGAAAGTGAACACATATGGTGTTGCTGAATATTCCATTTGACCTCAGCATTCCAATAGTAGTAAGTAATCCTTGAATTTTATATCACTCTAACAGATTCAAATCTATGAGAGTGTATAAATATGAGGATAATAACTTGTAAATATCCCTTGCACAATGTGGTCTTTCTTGGTAAGCAGATTACTCTTCTTGCTACCCATAAACCATTACAGCTAAACCTGATGTTTAGTGTTCCTGGGAAATTGTGCAAGTGTCTTCCAGAGAGGAAAAAAGAAAAGGAGAGATGGCCCCTTTTGGCTGATGGACTGTGGAAGGAGACGGCAAAGTTGGCAAGTTAGAGAAGTAACTTCTGACTTTAATGTGTTGAAAAGGTTGAAGAGAAATCTCGAATTATTAGATGTTTTGAACCATTTTCTTCTCTTATGTATCTTCAAAGAGAGAAGGCCCTGGTCCAACTTGGGAAGGGTGGTGTATGTCTGGAAGAGAAAATTGGCTTGAGAGATGATCCTGAGACAATGCCCCGACTTCTCCCTCTTGTATACAGCAAGCACACAAGGGGCCCAGACATTTGTAGAGTTGCCTTTGACTTGACATGAGCATGTTGAGAAGGTGAGTAAATTACCAGTGGCCCAGGGTTAGGATGAAGAAGCAGGTGACTAGAACCAGGCTTCAGCAGGCCCTGTCAGCACCTCACTCTTAGACGCCATGTAGAACCAGAGAGTATATCTGTGGTTATTGGCCCAAACCGCGGACCAGACCAACCACTCCATTGCTGCAATGAGACCCATTCATGACATCTGGGCCCCATTCTAAGATTCCCATCTACTGCAGGTATATGAGCTCATATTAGATAGTTCCTGCTCTCACTTATTTGCCAGGTTAGACACTGCAGGTGATGTAAATGTGAATAACACTATTCATTTAAAAGATAGCTGAATATCCAAAACAGATGACTGAGAATAGAGGACAAAGAGACTGTTAATGGTAAAAAAATGTCCTCCCCTCCACCCTCACCTACCAATACTGGAACAACTACAGATAATTAAAGAAACGGTGTTTATGATTGTCATCTGAGTAACTGTATATTCCAATGCAGCACAATGTACTACTATAGAAATACAAACTATTCTCTTAACGAATACCTTTTCCCTTGAGTTCCTCCAGCAGAATCCTGTTCCCTTATGTGTAGAGACGGCTGTCAGCATTGCTTCATCAGAGCTCAGCAATGCATCAGCTATCACACTGCATTGAGTTATCAAGAAGCAGCACCTCTTCGCAGTCTCCTTTCTTTGCTTCCATTCTGGATGACAAGAAGGTTAAGAACTAGCAGCACACACTGGATTCAAAACCACAAGTGTCTTCCTCCCCGGTCCCCTGGAGAAACTAAGTATCTCCTAGGAACAGCATCATTTTCTTATATGAGCTGTAATAAATTTTTCCTCCTCCTCTTCTGTTTTCTAGTCTTGAATTTTGTTTCTTCTCCCCTCCCCCAACTCAAAGCATAAACTGTAATGATAGAATTTCATGCTCAGCCAACTTCTTTATGGCCACTTAAGAAGCATCAGTAAGGTTATATACCTGCTCTTGGGAGCACTGCTGCCTGTTTCTTATTACATGTGGGCGGCAGAGGGTAAAGAGTGGTCAAACACTAAGCAACAGATCCCTCTACTATGGCAGTGACTCTGTTAAGCATGTAAAATCCCATCCCCATATACAAATAATAGGAGATAGTGACTCCTGAGCATCTGTATTAGAGCCTACAGTTTAAAATTCCTTTCTTTCTTTCTTTCTTTCTTTCTTTCTTTCTTTCTTTCTTTCTTTCATTCATTCAATCAATCTAATTTACAATCTTCATTCTTTGATTACTCCTTGTTCTTTTTTTCTCTTTACTAGTTGGTTTTGTTTTTGTTTGTTTTTTTTTTAAAGAACTGTTAATATTAGCACACTGACATTTTGGGCATAAGTACCTTCTTCTCTCTCTTTCCCTAGAATATCTCTTACATCCAAAACATAAGATATGTTTTTAGCTCTGTGATTTTTTTAAACATTAGCATGTCTCTTCATTTTCTCCATAATCCTTTAAAATACTGTTTGCAATAAACCTCACATTCGGATGCATAAACAAGTATGTACCACACTCTAGTAGCATTTAACTACAGAAAAAGTTTATATTACAAATGAAAATATTTGCATTTTTAATTTATTTTGCTTAGATTCAGCTCACTTATCAACCCCTGTAAGTTACACTGTATAATACAGTCTAATTGCATTATGTTGCTCATGGCTTCAAATTAGTGATCTTAAGAGTAAAGATTGGGATTAGGTTTCATCAATGGCTGTGTGATCATGAATGGGTCATTTATCCTCTTTAAACCTCAGTTTCCTCTGGAAAATCTACAAGGTATTACAGGTACCAACAATTTCTTCACAGAACTGCTGTAAGCGTTAAATGAGAAAAGGTATAATAAGATCCTTGAAACAACAAAGTATGACCAAAGTGTGGTCAGGCAGAAATTTTTTGATTATATCATCCTTAAGAAAAGTCAAGAAAAGACTGAGATTGAATTACAAATTAAGAACAAAATATAATTATTTCTTCTATAGCATCAATTGTGAATGTCTTTCAGACTTGTATATTTGCCTGTGACCATACCTGCATCATGCATATCAGGAGGCCTAGACAGTATTTCCCTATTAGTAAAAAATAATGAGATATCACATCAAGGAAAAAGTTATACATTTAGTACATTTTATATGTGCTGTAAATTTTGTGTGACATCTCCTGTAAGCTTCCTCTCCCTGTGTCTAAGTCCTTTCCTTACTCCCTGTATCTCTTGATAGAAGAGGAAACTAACTGGTAAAACAAATAGAATCAATCAATGTAAAATTAAGTAGTCCCTGCTACATGTCTTGCTTTTTTAAGATACAGGAGCAGCCCTGGCCGGTATGGTAGAGTTTGTTGGAGTGTTATCCTGTTCACCAAAAGGTTGAGGGTTTGATTTCCCAGGTTGCAGGCTGCAGGTTTGATCCCTGCTCGGGGTGCATACATGAGGCAACCAATTGATATCTGTCTCTCTTTCTCTTTCTCCGACCCCCACTTCCTATCTCTCTAAAAATCAAATGGACATATCTTTGTGTAAAGATTACGAAAAAAATAGGAGCTGTGTAAGATAAGGTCTCTATTCTCAATGAGTCTACATGCTATTAATAATTATAAAATGGCATAGTCTCAGAGTCCTTAGAGTTATTTAAATGACACTTCTAATACATTAGTCCCCTCTATAAGGGGCCCCCTAACCCATTCTTCAGTCAACTTTTAAATATGTCCCGTGGCAGGGACATTGTTATCTCAGAAGCCAGCCTATCTGCCCCTTTGGGGTACTCTGAGTGGAAGTTTCCTTACATTAACTTTTCTCAGTAGCAACCATCTCTACATCTTTCATTCTATTCTTTGTGGTATACATTTAAATGCTTTACCATAAAACCAATGGATGAATATATTAATTTTTCAGAGAAGAGAAGGGGGAAGCTAAGACCAGAGCAGGTTAGGAAAGCTTGACTGGGGCTTGGAAGAAAGCCCAGAATTTAAATAATTGAAAGGGAACAATGCATAATCCAATACAGAGGAGAACATAGCCAAAGCCCAGAAGCACAAATAAAGGCGAAAGGCTCAGAGACTCCCTTTCTCAGGACTACTTGCGCTTAGAAAGGAGTTAACTGCAGAGAGCAACACTTTCACCAGAAATGACGGCCAGATCTAAGAATGGTAAAGATGACAATACTTCTACAAATTTAATTTGGTCCATAAACCCTCCCTTTGAAAAATAGAAGGAAAGTCTTCATTTTTTGAGGTCCGGACGTACTTAAGAGAGGAATTTTCTGCCTTAAGGAGTAATTTCAAAGAATGCCACCCACGGTGATTTGTAGCAGCCGTGTATTTTCACACACCAGGGGACAATTAGATTGTATATCTGGCCCGCCCGTGCTGATAAACTTAGCTAATGAGTCACAGGTGTGGTTGTGGTGCACTGAGAAATCCAAATTTTCACAGCTCCTAAGAGCTGGGCTGATATAAATCATGTGCTCTAGCCCAGTCCCCATCCGATGACCAGCGCTAAAACCCAGAATGGTAGTGGACTTTCAAAGCAGTAACCAGCAGCTCTGTGTCCAACAAACTCAGGAAGAATTCATAGTATCTAGGATATATATGCATTTTTCAATTCGGAATAAAGCAAAATGCCCACTGACTCCCAGAGGAAGGAAGGGATTTTTTTTAACAAAGTATGAAGATAAGATTTGCATCTATACTTTAACTTACTCTCTCCCTGTTCCAAACCACTCTTGTTTTCTTTTGGCACTTGCTCCAATCATCCCAGAAAAGGCTTTTAAAAGAAATATTTTCATTTCCAGACCATGAAATTTGCACTTTCTAAAGATACGCAGAAATCTTAGTAGGTTCAGAAGACTGAAAACAGTATCTTTTTGCCCAATGACCCTTCCTCCCCAAAACATACACACACATTCCTGAAACAAAAGATAAGGAGTTGAAGCCCACAGGTTGACAGTTTGAAAAACCCAGTGGAAAAGTTGTATAGAAAAATTTATTGCACAAAGCAGATTTAAGAAAACAAATCTTTCTGGATGTGGTAAGTGCACCATCACTCTCCAAAACTTTACTAGCCCCAGTATTCTGGAAGTGAAATTAGTCAATACCCTACTATGGTAAGGAACTGCAAATTCTCTGGAGAATGGTATTATTCTGTAGAATGGAGAAAGTCAAAACATAAAATATTTGTATTTGCTTATATGTGTTTGTTTTTCTTAGTATTTATTGTTGGCACCAAAATATGTAAATATTATCACACAGCACTTGGTTTTAGAATATAATGGCAACTGTAGCTATTTCGAAAGCGACATTATTCAGGATTCTGTTTTGGTCTATAATCTGAGGTTCTGTGTGTGACTGTATTATGAGGAGGTGTAAAAGAGGTGATGTGTAATGAAGGAGAGAACACTAGGTTAGGGAATCAGATGACTAACTCTCTAGTAAAAGTAACCACCATTTATTGAGTGCTTACTATGTGCCAGGCCTTAATAAACCTCAAGGCTACTCTCGGAGTTAGATACTGACATTGTCCCTAATTTACAGAAGAAAAACTGAGGCTGCAGTGATTGAAGTAGAATTGCTTGAGGTCATCCAGGTGTAGAGTTGGAGCCAGATTCCAATGCCAGACTGTCAGGTCCCAATGCCCACACTTTCACTTCCCCAGTAGTCGCTGAATCTTCTCATTTGCTCACTGCATGACTCTGTTATCCTTCCTATGCTTCTATTTCCTCGTCTGTGAAATGGGGATGACAATAATAGCAATCCTTCTCAATCCATAAAATTACAGTGAATAGGAAATAACATTATATACCTGAGAGTGCTTTGTTAACAATAGAGCATAAAGAAAATTTAACATTGCTGCACTTGTTATTTCACTAACATAAAACAAAGAGTGTTCACAAGTTGAAAGCTCACTCTCCTTTGATCGTTCTTAACATGGAACAATCTTCTAAGCTTTCTCTCCAAGTCCATGGGTATGTGATATTACCCACTCATAAAGCAGGTAGCTATGTACATGGCATGATTCCCTCTCTCTGTGGCCTACAGATGTCTAAAATATCACAGGGGACTTTAATGAAAATTTCATGAGGGCTTAAGGCAAAAAGAGGAATGACCTCTAGAAACAAATAATAAGCTTGTGAAAAACGAATATTTCTACATCAGTTGCAGAAATCACACCACTGCCCTGAGCCCCTACTGCCTCTGTCCCATCCTTACTCCTCCACTGTGGCCACCCCAGACAGTCCCTGCCCTGGGACCTTCTGGACCTCCTTGTGCTCCAGCAGATAACAAAGCCTTGGGTATAGCAAGGGGTATCCTGGCTCTGGACTGTAACCATTTCTATGTTGATTGGTTGGTCCTCAAGCCACTCTCCTTGTTAAATATTTTTAATATAAACTTGAGAAATACTCCTGATGAAAGGAAACATTTGAAGACTTATTATTCATATGTTTGCATCTTATTTTGAATGAATTAGTGGATTCTTTTGATTGATAAGGAGAGGAGTTGTTCTTCAAGCTTCTAGGCTTGCTTCGTCAGCAGAATGAGCATGCTGTTTTTTGTATGTGCTTGCTTGCTTGCGTGTTGTCTCTCCTCCCTGTGGACAAGAACTATTTCTTCCTAGTGCCTAACACAGGGACTCGATCAATGGTGACAGTGGGATAAAGACATTAATATGGATGAGAGAATGGGAAGGATGAAGGGGGAAAGGCTGTGGATAAAGAGAAGCAGTAGGTTTATTGGTATTGTCCAAAACTGGAGATGGCTAATTTTAGAGTAGGACAGGGTGCCCCTGATTTTCTGAACATTTTCAGACATTCCACATTCATTGATACTCTCTGTTAATATAGATTCAGTTAAACATTCCTGTTTCAGTCCTTTTTGGGAAACCACTGGAATTTGCTCAGATGTATTACAGAAAGCACAAGCCTCAAAATCAGACAGACTTGAGTTTAAATTCTGTTCCCACTTTGAAGGTATTTGGTCTCTGGCAAGAAGTTGCAACTCACTGAACTTCAATATCCCACCGCCCGCCCCACCATGTAAAATGGGATTCATTATATACACCTAAATGCACGAGAAATAAATGAAAAACAAAATGTGCAAAGAACTCTGGGTATTGTCTTGTCCTCAATAAATGATGTTTATCTTTCTTTTCTATAGCACTTAAGAGTTAGATTTGTGTAATTTTTATTGCAACAGTATGGAAAATTATCAAGAAGCAATTAAAGCCCTGGATGGGTAGCAAAGTTGCTTAGAGAGTAGTCCCGATGCACCAAGGCTGTGGGTTGGGTTCCTGATCAGGGTACATACAAAAAGCAACCAATGAATGCATAAATAAGTGGAACAAAAAAAAAAAATCAATGTTTTTCCCTCTCTAAAAGCAATAAATAAAAATTTTATAAAAAAAGAAAAAGCAATAAAAGTCACAGTTTCAAAGAGAGGAACCTGAGACTATTAAGGTTTATTAATAGGTATATTAAGTGACTAATCAAAGATCACACAACAGTAAGCAGAAGTGCTAGGACTGGAGGAATGATCTCTGATGGCTGGGCTAGTGCATTTTTGAGTCAGTGGGATTCTCAACTTATAAGGCCCTTTAAATGAAGGTGGTAGGATTTTATGTCACTTGAACAGCAATGAACACTTCACAACTCTGTGTGTTGCTAACTACAGAAGTGGTCTATTATGATGGAAAGAACACAGAATGAAAAAGCAACAGAGTGTACTCTTCGTGCTACTACTTCATGACTCTGGTGGAATGCATCTCTTCTTCGGGGCTTCATAACTTCATCTTCAAAATGGGTGTGTTGTAAGGATTAACTTAAGTAGCATGTGTCCAAAAGGTTTGCAGACTCTTAACAACCACTTAAGGGTTTGTGATGTTGCCATCACCACCCCATATGGCACAGTATGCTTTTTTTCAAAGACACGGGCTTCTGTTTAATGGACATTCACTTTCATAATGAAGACATAGGCCCTTTGTGGTCTGTCAGTCTCATTTCTGATTCTAATAGGCAAGATTAAAGGACAGTATGAATTGTTTTTAATCTTCCTAAAAATAATTAAGAACATAATTATGCACTCTTGATATTAGAAGTCCAAATGTGATCTAGAGAAGATTCTGAGATTGCACATATGCAACCTGTTGTATGGGAGACACATGCCAGTTGGGTTATCCATCATACATTTTTATGTTGAGTTACTGTAGCTACTGCACAGCTGTTGGTCTGTGTCCAGGTGGCTACATTCCAATGGTGGACAAAGAGGCTTCTAAGTATGCTAAATGTGCTGTACAGTAATTGCTAATTCAGTCAGTATATTTGGATCCAGTGGGATTGTAGGCATTACAAAAATAGAGTGAAGCAGGTTACCATTAACAAACATTCTGATTTTTGAAGGATAAAGGGATGTTATGAAGCTGTTGTTTTCTAATTTCACTGAAAATAATTTCAGTTCATTTTAGGAAAGCACTGTGCTGGATGGCAAAGAAGGAAATAATATACATGCTAGTTCTTGGTTCTGATAGAATGTTTATTTTAGTAGAGAAGGCAGAAATGCATGAGTAAAATTTCTCCACAGCTCCTAGATCTCAGTGACTAAAGTGTGACAAAAATCATATTTTGGGATAAGTGATTTTGAACAGAACCCCTCAATGCATTCATCGGGTTATATGGAATTATACTTTCCATTGCAGCAGACCCTGTCATTGCCCCACCCCCATAAGCTCCTAGCCAACCTGTGAGGTCATCGAGGCTGCCATTGACCTCAAGCACCTGGGTTTCTCTGCCTTCCTTCTTTGGCCTTAGGAAAGTTCTTTCTACATGTGGAGCAGAACAGTAGTGCTGCGAAATTACTGCTTCCACAAGTAACCCTCAACCAAGGAAAGATGGAAGTTTGTGGACAGATACTTCATTTTTCTTGCTTTTTGGTGGGGGAATTCTGACCTGTATTCTGCATAGGCCCTCGTAGCTTCTCCAACAGGTTTGAGCCAGTATTGCTGACAGTGGTGACATCCGTTTAATGGACTCCTTTCTGAATTGCACCCACATACTATTCTCAGTCTTACGTGGAAGAAACCCAAACTAACCCATCTTAATTATCTTGAGAATAATTTTTGCTTTGAAAATTTAAGCCAATGTATATAAAGCCCACAGTTGCTCAATAATATAGTGGCCCATATGTTTCATGTTTCCAGTACCTCGAATATACCATATATATTCTAAGACTAGGCATTGAATGCTGTGTCTCAGTTTATGCTACTCCTTTAATCCTGATGACTGCTGTCTCCCCCTGATTTATGCCTTCACTAAAAGTGATCTCCTTAATACCCTCAACTTGTTCAGATTTCACCCTATCACTGTATCTCACTTTGTGTTCTGCCTGCCAACCTAGAAATGGTATTCTTGTCACCTTGTCTTTCACTAGAGACTTCTAATTACAGTGCTCTTTTGGCACTGACCTTTGGTTTCTGACTCCTCTCCTCTGCTAAAATATCAATCTGCCCTTACGATTATTTACCACTCTGGCCATTATGGGGAACACTCCAGTCCAAATCAGAGCTTCCCCTAACTCTCCATTCAGGTAATGCTTGAAAGGTCATTGCCATCCGTGGTGTATTTCCCAAACCCCTGAAACTGGGCAAGAGTGTTTTGCTCAATATTTGTTGGTAATAGTGTAAAGTAAAACTATGCCCAGATAACTGGTATGCATGTTCTGGAAAAAAATAGGCAAGTATGTGATTTATAGAGAATCAGAGAATTTCTAAAAACCTATTAATGAGGGTACTTTTTAAAAAAAATCTAAGTTGCTTAATGAAGGAGATGTTTAGTCAGAGATTAGCCTCAGTAGACAGGAATTACCTGGTATATGACAGAACCAGTAATACAGGGACTTAGAGGTCAGATCAGCATAATAAAGGAGAGCTGGCCTCCATCAAGGGAGAGGGAAGAAAATAATGAGGTCCAGATTAAAGAATAGGCAGCTATCAGAAATCATGAAAAGAAGGAAATAAAATATCCTGCAAACTGTGATGCACAATGATACACAGTATGACACACTATGATACATAATATGCTCTTTTATTGAATCTTCAAAAACCCTATAGTTATAGATATTAGAATCTCTACTTTGCAGATGGGAGACAAAACCCCAATTAAATTACCGGTGTTCAAACAGGAGATGACAGTCAGGGTCTATGGAACTTTTTGACTCTATAGTTAGGTCTCTTTTCCCGGTGTCACACATTAAGTAAACAATTCATAAAATCATTTCACGATGTAAAATGTACATCAAAACATTTTGTGGTATACTTTAAATATATGCAATTTTTATTTGTCAGTTTTACTTAAGTAAAGCTGAGGAAAGGAAAGAAAAAATGAGTCAGAAGGTTCAGCCAGGTAAGGTCCCTGCATTTAAAGGCACATATCTGTCCTTTGAAAGAAGTGGGCTAACCCAAGGGTGTAGGCAGCCCAGAATACATAAATACAAAATGGTAGGCAGATGTGCCTTAAAAAAAAATGCATGTTAGTTTTGAGAGTGGGAAGGACAAAAAGAAAAAAAGGCTAGTTCCTCTGAATTGAGAAGACTCAACATTTTGCCAGATACCCTACCCACTAACCAAAGCATCTGCATTGAAACAGGTATTAATCATAGCATTTAAAAAATTAAGTTGAGAGGTTTGGTGTCATGAAATTCCTAGTAAACTCCAGTGGGTAAGGAAATGCTGAGGCAGCAGGGATGGCATCCAGAAAGACTTCTTCCAGTCTGGGTAAGTGGACAGGAAAGTGGCATATCAGCAGATGAGCATTCAGCAAGAATAAATGTAAGGCATTATGTTCGGGGGGACATAATCCAACTGCAAGATTATGGGCTCTAAACTACCACCAACAATCCAGAAACCTACAAGTACATTCTTCTCTGAAGACAATGGCTGAAAATGCTGACAAGGACAAGTGACCTGGGAAACGCTATGCTTTCTCATGGAGTTTTATGGAAATAGAATTGAAAGCATTACCCATCCTTGCAAGGGAAACAAAGCAAAACAAAACACAATGTAGGCAAACTATGCCTAGTGCATTATGCATTTGTTCATTACTCTACAGGACACAGAATGGAGCTGGACAAGATCCAAACTAATTAGCATGGTCAGGCTGGAGGGCATGATGAGATTATAAGGCTTCCATTTGATAGGAAATCCCTACAAATTCTACTACACCTAGAAATGCTTTAAATTTACATTACCACCCAGAGCACCATACATTCTGAAAAGTCAATGCTTCATCCTATAACTACACATCCATTTATTTGTTCCTTGATCAAATAACCTTATACTGACTGCTGGTGGTTGGCCAGACAATAAACAGGTGTTGAGGTTAGGTGCTGGGATACACAGGTATACAGGCTCTTCACACAGAGGGCTCACCGGATTTAAGGAAAAAAGCAAGGAAATACATTATTATCATATAGTGTGACGACTGCCATTAATTGGAGATTGTCCTAAAACTATGATGATTGGTGGGAAATAAATCCTCAATTAATTTGGGGTATTATAAAATGTATTTTCTGTTATGTGGCTTCAAAAATGCGTTCTTTTTATATTTCCTTTTCAATTGCACACTGACTTTATCTAAGTGGTATAATAAAAATAGTGAAGACTGAATTCAAGTAGCATTAAAACTGAGCATCTAGCATGTCAAAGAGTTTTTTCAGTGTTATTAATATGGTAATTCTATATTTTTGTAGATCCCTACATTTATAAATTTATATTTTGCATACTCTTTTCCTTTCTTAGTAAATGTTTATCATAATATATGCTATTTAATTTTTAAATGCATAATGCATTTTGTTTCAGAGCTTATAATACTAGAGGGTTTTGGGGTTGTTTTTTTTTGGCTTTAGAGTATTTAATTTCTCAACTTTGACCTTGCATCAGTATGAGATGCTGAATTTAATAATATTTGCATTTTCATGACCATGGATCCAATCATGCTTTATTAACTACAGTGAATGTGCTAGATAGAAAATAATTTATTTAAACAGCAGTAATAGTTTTTCTAGAAACTTTATCTCAACAAAAAAGTTAAAGCCTTACCTAGGCAAGAAAAATTAATGAAATCTGACGAAAAGAATTCTAAGACTGATCTAGCAAATTTACCTTGTGATGCACATGCTCCACCAAATTGTCTATTTTGGAAATGTTCAATAAAGTTTCCATAAAATTATTGTTAATAGCAAATTATGCAGGTTAGCACACTTTAATAAATCATAACTAATAGAATGATGGCAGATACATACTAACTTTTAATATTTTTTATAATTTCTACTTTACTTTTATGTCAACAATTTAGAAAACAAAGGTGTTTAAAAACTATCTCTATAAAATTAATAACATTTAAGAAAACATTTCTGGGAGATTTTGGCAATCATTTTTTAGGAGAATTTGAATCATTTGATGTAATTTAGATAAAATAATTCAGAGATGTATTTTGTTGCTCTCTTTTCACTGTAAATTTCCCTGTGACAGTATAGATATTAGAGATCAAGTTGCTGTCTCCCTCCTGGGTTTGAAAACAGAATATCTCCATTTTTATTTCTTGAGTAGCCATTCTATCTGAACCAGCAGCTTCACTGCACCCTAATATATTCAAGCCAAACATGCCATTAAAATGTATGAGCCAAACCTCACTTACACTGAATTTTTCATCCTTTGAATTCTCCTAAGATTGTTACTTTGCAAAGTCAGAGTCTAAAAGGTTGGCTTGAATATCCAAACTCAAAGGCACCTGTGCTAAGTTTGAAACCACAAAATCAAAACCTTTGATTTAGCCACACATTTTACCTGTTGCTTTATAAGAAGAATAATAAATAATAGAACATGGCTGTATAATTTGCTAACCAATTGTTTTAAGTTCAATTCTGAGATAACTATGAAGTAATGACACAGTTACATTATATATACACACACACACACACACACACATATATATACACACACATATACACACACACACATTGAAATGACATGTTTATGAGGACACTCTGCCCTAATGATTATTTTCTCAGTCTCCTTGGGTGGCTTAACAATGTTTCCTCTGAGTTTCCTATTGGGAGTGTTCTTCAGAGTTGGCTTATGACTAGGCCAGGTATTCAACATGACTTGTCTGTCCCAGAACACACTCCTTTGATTTGCTCTTTTTTTCCCTCTCTCTCTGCTTCCTCTGCCTCTTTATTCTTTCTCCTGCTGAGATGGAAGAAAGTCTATGGATCCCTGAGGAAGTACTGAACCGAGGCTACCTCTAAGCAGCAGAAAGTAAATAGGAACTGCACCTAATACAGAATCATCAAAATCAAATATTGCTATTGAATTTCTCAAAAGTAGGAAAGAATGATTTGAACCATGTACTTTTAAAAGTTGCCTAATTTTAATGAAAGAAATGAAGTCTGACTAAACCTAATATCTGACTACTTAAAAAATCACAAACTATTTGGATTATTGAAAAAAAAAACTAATGTAAGTGTTGTGCTTATTTAACATGACTCATAGAATCTGATTTCTGAGCATAATTTTTAGGTTTTTCTCAAAGTCAGCATAAAAAATACCTCACAAAATGTGCATTTCAAATAGATAGGCAGTTTTATCTTCTTTCTAGTTTTGTAATTAGCTCACATGACACAATAAGTTGAGGTTTACAAAAATGAAACATGAAACAAAAACAAAAGAAAGTGATGGCATGGGCATACCACAGATAGGGGATGTGGTTGGATTTTCCAAATACAGATTATAGGACTAACACAAAGGTAAAATATAGTATTGATAAAAATTGCAATTACTTGCACTTCTGTTGACAATATTGTACTAAAAGTAGAATATCTACTATACCCTCACAAGACTAGAAGTGTATAAAAAACCCTGATTGCATTTGATCTTAATGGCCATTGGGTATCTTTCTGTGTTCATAAGGTAGTTTTAGAACAGACAATAAAATATTCTATTTGCTTATTGAATTCATGAACAAAATGTATATGACGGTTTTAATTGACCAATAAGAAACTGAATTGGACTGGGAAAAAAGATGGGATTCTTAGGAGAAAAGTGCCATTGTGATTTTGTAATAAAAGGAGGAAGGAATGCAAAATAATTTCCATTTAATTTTATCTTCTTTACAAAAAGAATTTGTAGTGATTCACAGAGGTGTAGACTTAGTAAATAATGGTAGGAGTAAGACCAAAATGAAGTTAATATAAAACATGCATGGCTTATATTCCTATAGTACACACTTTTTAATGACAACCACACAGAACCAAAGAAGGGCCATAAAGCAAGGTCAATTAAAAGACTCACAGGAAAACCATAACTTTTCAAGATACATAACACAGAAGTAGCTTATATTGAGGACACAGAAATATGACAACAGTCAACAATATATTATGAGTAAGCTAAGCTATGGATTTCATAGGGATGTTTCCTATCTTGTGATGTCTGTTGTAGGACATTATAGTATTTCAAAGTGAATTTCAGTTAAAGAAACACTTTGAAGTTTGATCCATTGTGAAATATTTGATTGTTTCCTTTTGTCGAACCTTTAAAACTGTCCAGGGATAATAAGTTTGAATTTGTACTTCAAAAAAGGACCTGGAGGGAAGCTTGTTTCTGTTCCCTCATATGTATGAGGTTGTATGAAGTAGCAAGTAGGACAGTGGAAGCGAGATGGACGTTCTGTAAAAATTAAGAGGCCCAATAAGGCAGGGTTCTAAATAACGGCAGACATATCTCCATCAGCGTTAAAAAGCTGGATGTGCACAAAAGCTAAATTTCCCAATGGAGTAATGTATAGAGATTTAATGCAGAATCTTTCCTGCATCCAAAATCAGAATTCTTTAAAATAATTGCAGCTAAAGAAGATGAGAAATTGTAAAAATGGTTTAAATCAAAATTTCCAGAAAAGAAGGATATGATTAAGTTAATGTAATTGCACAAGAATTCTATTGTTCATATTTTTAAAGTCATGCAGTAGAAGATGAAAAAAGAAACATATATAGTATATGTGCTGCAAACATGTAAACAGAGTGTCAAGAAAGCTTAAGGACAAAATGAGCTTCAGGTTTGTGAAATATCCTAAACTTGAAAAAAAAGAAGAAGACATACCTATTTATACATGTGAGGTTTATTCAGACAAGCTTATGGCTTTGAGCAGATAGTGGCCTAGCAAGAGATGGAAGAAAGAAGCCAGTATTTTCAACTCCTATGTTTGAACCACTTTCTCTAGCAAGAAAATAAATATTTTCATTGGAAGAGGGTAGGGTAAATATTGTAAAAAGGAATTAGAGTTGAGATGGTAGTAAATTATAACCTGGGCAACTTAAATGCTTTCAAGTGTCCAGGCCCAGAAAGATTTTGTTGCCAGAATGTAAAAAAGGTGGGCACTGAGTCACAGAGATTAAAGTGGAACAAAAATTCTAATTTCAAGAAATGGAAAAAGTATGAATCCGTTAACTTAGTGTTGATTTCTGATGAATTCTATGAACTGGAATACCAATTAGCACTTATAAAGAAGTCTATTGCTAGTTATAATTAAATTATTAAATTAACCTTATTTCGGTTTCCCATAAAATGGCAGCAAATCAGGAAAAATTCTTTGATCCTTTTTACTTCAGGTAAACATAAAAAATATGGTAAATAGAAAGAGGTTATAGTCTGGGTACCAGTTGACTGTAGTTGATTGACTCATAGATGTCAAAGTAATTGAAACATTTAATGTCTCTCTCCTCCCAAAATGTTATATTGCTCAATAGTAAAATGTAGACTGAAGGTATATTTCTCCAGATGTGCCACAGGATATCCATGTCCATTCTGTACTTATTTTTCTGTTACCTATGTCTATGTCTATGTCTATCTATCAGTGGCTTGATTATAAACACAGAATCTTATGACATTTGTAGGTAACACCAAACTGGAATGGATGACAGAATTAGAATTCAAAGTGATCTTAAGACATGAAATAATTTTTTTTCATTTTTCATCAGACATATTGGGACTCTCAATCTGAAATCCTATTATGTACCACTCACAGTTAGAAGCATGTGAACACAAATATAAAAAATCCAGTACCAAACCACAAGATGCTCAAAGTCTAGGCAGAGAATAACATAAAAACATATTAAGAAACACCTCAAGTGACAGAATGATATAACAGAGGATAGAAAGAGTGTTGTGAGAGGCTAGAGAAGGAAGTGCCTGTCTCTGCCTGGGTTGGAAAAAACACATGTCTGGGATGTCACCACTAAGGAAGTAAGTCTCCAGCAAGGTGGTAAGAAAGAATCCAGAAAAGAGAGTTGTGGGGAGCAAACTCATGTGGAAAGTGCCTAGTGGTGGAAATTGAAACAGTCTCAAAAATACCAATAATTTATTTTGTCTGAGGCTTAAAAAAATTCATAACAATGTCAGAATTCTTAAGAGAAACACTGTGCCTGAGTTAAAGAAGAGAATGAGGGGAAGCCCTTGACATACTTTTTGACCCTTTCTGACCCTAATTCGCCATAGAAAATAGCTGGGAGCAGCAACAACACGATTTTGTGTTTTCTATCCTCCAAGAGAGAGTAAATTTCACTCAGGGGAGTCCACCTTCTCACCTTCTTAGGGCCACAGCAGAAGAATACAGTTATTTTCTCATAAAAACTCATCTACACAAATATATTCTATTAAACAGTTTTTTAAATGCTCAAACAATTAAACAAAACAAATCTTAAATGTTTCCTATTAAAATCTTTTTTCCCCCTCTTCCTTAACATCACTCCTATTCAGCTTTATCTTGTATAAACACAACCCTCATTAGGGCAAGGAAAAAGTTCATTCCAAAATAAATTAAGTATATCTTTAAAATTTTACAGTTAATAAAAAAAATCTGAGAATTGAAAAAACTATATTTTACATAACTATATTTTGTATCACACTAAGTTTAAAAAATGAGTTTCAACAACAGGGAAGAAGATCTAAAATTATAGAGACAGATAAATAATAGTACCTGAATGATGGATCACTCCTAGAAATCCAAGTGCAGACACACACACACACACACACACACACACACACACACACACTCTCTCTCTCTCTCTCTCTCCCCCCTCCCCCCGCGCCCCGCCCCACCTAGAATCACAAATTTGGCACTTAGTAATCTGGTCACATCAGCTAACAAAAGGCTGCTTTTCGGCAGGAGCTCTCAAAGACATGGCTATTCAGATGAAGAGTCTCCATACTTATTTTTTAACTGTCTAATTTTTCTTTGAAAGCTTTCTGTTTTTTTCTTTGAAAGCAGAGTATTCCAGGTTGCCTAGGTAACCTGGAGTAGCAACAAGTAAGTTCAGGATCAATCTACACTCCAAGTGAAATTATAAGGAAGTTGGGGGTGCTGTGGCAATTCAGCACACAGCAATCACTTATGTGGAGAGAGAAAACTATTTTCATGTAAACTAAATTAGTCCACATAAACTACTTTGGATGCAAACAATCCAGTCTCTTAACATAAATTTTACTTAATTTGTTCAACTGAAATTCATGTGTGTGAGTGGAAAATAGACTTCAAAGCACCAATACCTGTTAAATTTATGTAAAACATAGGCAAACCAGGACCACACTATGCTCAAGTAAGTATTTCTGGGTAGGTGAAATATTTACATAAATATCTATTTACTCTTGGGCTTTGTTTTTCAATTCCTGCAAATGAATTTCAACTCTAAAACAGATAAAAGCTACATAGATAACTAAATAGGGGTAACAAAGAAATGAGGTGATTATTTTTCAGTCATCTAAGTGTACTTAAAATTAGTCTTATTGAAGTGATACTATGCACAGGGACATAACTACTAATAACATTGCCAGAATAATGACAGGCTTAAAATGAGCTGGTGGAAAGACAAAGTCACTGAAAAATGACTTGCAACTATGATGGTAGCTTACAACAATACACATTCATGTTATTTTAAAGCTGCCAGTTTAAAGGAAAAAAGCTGGGGTGAACCTCTTGGTTGGCTGGAAAGTGGAGCTGGATGAGGTTTTCCATGTTGAAGCAGAATGAATCCAACTCATTAGTACACAGGCCTGAGGGAATGTCTGAGAAGTCTAAGCTATAATTTATTTGCTTGGAGTGGAAAGGTTAATGTAATAATGACTTGTATGTTTTATGGTTGCTACAGCCAGGAGTGGTTACCAAGAACTGCCAGAGAACCTCAGCAATTATTTAACCTAGGTAGATCAGTTCTACTTCTTCAGCCTTACTCTATAGGTATCCTCATATACTTGATATTTAATTAGGACCAGTACACCCAATAATTCTCTAGTATCTTTTCATGTTTAGTACACATTACATTTATATGCTTTGTGCATAAACAAATGATCATAGAGCCAACAGATATCCTGACAGTTGGTATCAGGTACAATACATATATGTTACATACATACATGATTAGTTGCGAGGGTTTGATGAGATGATTTTTATCTGCGAGGGATATTTTTAGTAGACGTCTGAAACTGGATAGTACTGAACTCTACATATACTATGATCTTTCCTCCATATACTTACTTATGATAAAGTTTAATTTATAAGTTAGGCACTGTAAGAGATTAAAAGCAAGTAATAATAAAATAGAACAATTATAACAATATACTTTAACATAAGTTACATGAATGTGGTCTCTTTCAAAATAGCTCACCTTTCTTCTTGTGATGATGTGAGATGACACAATGCCTATGTGATGAGATGAAGAGAGGTGGATGACACAGGCTTTGTGATAGTGTTAGAATACGCGCTGAAAGGATTGTGTGAACACAAACACTTAATACCAGGACAGAAGATCTGGTAACCAAGAGGGCTACAAAGCAACTGATGGGTGTGCATACAACATGGACACACTGGACAAAGGGGTGATTTGCATCTCAGGCAGGATGCAGTGGGACTGTGCAAGATTTTATCACGCTACCCAGAACAACACACAATTTAGAACTTATGAATTGTTTCTGGATTTTTCCTCTTTAATATTTTCAGACCTCAGTTTACTGCTGGTAACAGAAACTGGAGAACGTGAAACTGTGGCTAAGGGGACTATTATACTTTACTAGGTGTTAGGGATCCAGAAGATTACAGGATGTACATGGAGTCTAACTTCAAGATACCTACAATTTAGAGATGAAGAGGGGTAATAAACAAATGCCCATGAGATTGATGAATACCATGAAGAACAGTATGGGACTTCGGGGATAGAGCAAGTAATCTTACTAAGCCTGGGGCACCTGGGAAAATGGTGTGCTCTGCTAAGTCCTACTAGCTGAGTTAAGTGGGTTAGGGAGAAAGTTTGAGAGGAAACAGATCCCAAGACAAGGGACCACACAGACTTTTGGACTTCGAGAATAACTGAGAGAATGTAGAACACGTAGAACCAAGAGAGCATGTCAAGGTAGGCAAGAAAAATCATGCAAGGGCATAGAGGCCACATTAACAACTTGGAACTTTATCATAAGGGCAAAGAGAAGTACATGAAAGATTTTGAGCATAGATTTTGTAGCTATTAACTCATTACATCCTCATATCAACTTTGTATGTAAGAGACACTCCACAGGTGAAGACACTGGAATTAAACCAAATGTCCAAGATCACACCGCCACATCGTGTCACAGGCAGGTTTTGAACCCTAGTCTTTGATTATTAAGTCCAGTGCTCTTCCACAGAGAAATGGTTGTCATTATCTTGCAGGGTTTTTTCACTAGCAGTATCCTGTAGGTAAGAAACATCCTTGTGCCATTTGGTATTAGAGAGAAGAATATGCACAGGAAAAGGGAGAAACCAGCGGCTTCCTGATAACTCCACAGTTTTCTGGTAATTACTGCTAGCAATTGAAAGGCTGAGGAAAAAGAGATCTACTGGAGAAGGCAGATTTTCTGACCTCAGCCTTTGTATTGATAAAATTGTGGGGAGAGGTAACTGCATCATCTCTTTAGACTTTTTCCAGTTGTAAAATGCCACAAGGTTTGTCAAGCTGAGGTCACAGGACACTGTGGCACCATAGACCAGAAACTAACAATCAGGAGAGCATCAGTGCCTGGGAGCCAGGGCACAAGTATTTTTATATCCAGATCAGAGGCCAAGAAGAACCAGGGCACAACTGAGCTGTGTGTTGCTACTGGAAGAAACTGGTAATGTGGTAGGGTGAATCAGATAGGATCTCAGATGCGTACATCTGCATCTGTTTTCTGAACTCCTTGAATACCAGTTAAAAGGAATAATATTCCCTTAAACTGGAGCAATAAGGTATTAGCTCGGACCCATCTATTGCACTTCCCTTCCACCCAAAACTGACAGCCACCTCCCTGTGATGGGTCAGTCCCTTAACTGCCTGGCGCCTCAGTTTCCCTCACAAAGTCATTTAATTAATAATACAGTCATTTAATTAATATTTGTAATTATGGAGGAAACGAAGTTGATCAAATGAAATACTGTAAACATTATGGGAATGTTCTTTAAAGTGACTCTACTCTCAATTAACTGTATTGTTCTCACAAAATACAAATGTGGAAATCTGTTTTCCCTGTTATACTTGGCTTGTGAGTAGCAGATAAGGTTTCTACCAAAAAGAAATTGAAGCACAGATATCAAGTAGACATTTACTGTCCCTGAAAATTCTGTCCTTTCTGCTGTCATGATTTATGCCACCTGCAAGATGGAGCAACATAGGAGAACTACGGAGGAGGAAGTGAAATGTTACAGTGTGCTTTTTCTTTCATTTTCTTCTCCTGCTAGCTGTATTCCTTCTATTCATATATATTTAATATGAATATCACTTCAGGATTTTCTAAGAGAAATGCAATGAATAACATTTTTCAGCAAGTGCAGTTGTTAAGTGGTAAATTCTGGAGTTTGATAGGTACGACTTGTGGCTCTGAATTTCTTCGTTGTGTGACCTTAGCTAAGTCAATTAACCTTCCTAGGTCTCAGCTTTCTGACTACTAAAAGGGAAGTAATAATAGCTCTCCCTCATGGGGCTTTCCTTACGATTTAAGGAATTCAAACATTCAAAGGACTTAAAGATGGATCTAGTACAAAATAAAAACTCCATAAATACTAACTATCATTATTACTATCATTCTTTTTTCATCCCTTCCACAATTCTCTTCCCTGCTCTGCTTTTTTTCCCCATTAATATCTTTTAATTGCCCAAAAGAGGACTCGTGTTGGTGCAAGGGGGAAAAAAAAAAGAGAGAACACTTCGATGTCTTCAGACATGTCTCATAATTATAGTTCTTATATTAGTTATGAAAATTGTTGACATTGTTACAGAAATCAGAGGCAAAGCAACAGAACAGAGCCCACCTATCTGTACGCCTGAGTGTGCACACCAACCCCAGTGGAGAAAAAATGAGAACTAATGGGGCTAGAAGAGAAAAGAGCAGGACATTATCTTCAAATATCATTTAGAGAATTGAAGAATAATACAGTTTAACAATAATATTTTACATGAACAGATTTTCCTTCTTCTAAAAAGAGCTTAATGTGCTTAATTTGGTTTTCATTTATATTAATCATTTCTTATCTCTATTAAGGCACTTATCACATTGTATTGCAATTTATCTATTTATACGTCTCTCTCTCTCCTACTAGACCATGAAATCCTTGAAGACAGAGGCTCAGTATTATCCATCTTTCTGGCCTCCAGGGTAATACAGTGGCCTGGGAAATAACAGGTATTCACTTAATATGTAGCGAATAAACAAATAAATGAGTAAGCTTTTCAATTATATTGTTGGCTTAATTAATTTCCATTAAAGATAGTCCAAGTTATATGTGCTTTAAGTAAGCCTTTTAAAAAATATCTAGATTTGTAACTTGAGAACTATTTGCAATATCCTACAAATGAATGCTTAAAAAAAAATCAGGTCACAGATTGTGCAAATAGTAAGTACAAGGCTTAGTGTTTGAAAGTTTTTATGGAAAACTGGTCCTGTCATTCAGAGATAATCTCTCGTTCTTTGGGTCAACTCAGATGGAATCAAGATGGATGCCACTCTTCCTCTTCTCCCACCCGGGAGATATGCGCCATTTGCTGTGGTCCCCTGATGGCTCAGTCTCACCTTCTCCTCAGCAGGAACCCTGGTCCTGCGAAGGTGTTAAGGTTTAGGAACAGAGTTCATTTAATCTCAGTTTTCTTGCTCTTGGTCCAGAATCACTGACTGCATTTCAGCCCCCCTCTACCTAGATATTCAAGGTGTGTTTACTTCTCCCATGGTTCTGCATCTGTAGGCATAGACTTCTGTTCTGAGTTTCTAATCTTTGATCTCCCAGAGAAATGGTCCGAACACTCTTTGTTCCATGCCTGCCTTATCTCTCAGATTATGAGATCAAACACTGGTTATACTGGATAAGAAATTAAGAGTGGACCATATAAGAAACATACTGACTAGAGAAGTAGAGAACTAGAGACGTATACTGACAACCTGGGTTAACTCTGAAAACAAGTATCAGAAAGAGAACTAAATTCCTTTGTGCCCATGTCTACTCCTTTCTCATATATATCATGGAGACCTGGTTAACATGTCTATAGGAATCCCAGTCCTTTAGACCTCACTTTCTCACCTGGCTAACATAGCAGGTCCTGAGTGACTTCTTGCCATGATTTCAGGCTAAGCAGAACTTTCATACCAGACCACTCTTCTGGCATTTCTCAAAAGCCGGGTTTGCTCCCTTCTTTCATTTCTACAAATTCTTTTGAACAGTTGGCATTGACAAGTCCTTTGCAAGATTCAGGTAAATGGCCGACTGGTATGTAACAAGGAGATATCATCTTGTGACAAATATTTCAGTATCTGTTATATACAAAGTATTGACTTAATTTATTTAAACCATGGGGTCATATAGCCTCTTGTCTCTCTCTGGTTTTTTACATTTACTTGAATGACTTCCTGGTTTGGAGTTGTAATTTCCAAACCTCAATTATTTCTGTCATTTATTTATGTAATTTCTCCATGCTATATCTTAACCTACCATTTACCTACAGCTTGGTATTTCAGACCTTGTATTGTGACATTTTTGTGAGTTATAAAATCAATTTTGTGGATTATTAAATCTATTTTAATAATTTTTAAAAGAATAGAAAGAAAAAGAAAATCAAATGTCATGCATGAAAAGGGTCAAAATTACTTTAGGAAACTTTAAACAAATATAAATATATCACATATATAAATCATATATATATACACACGTAATAGTGCATGTATGGCTACTAAATAGCATGTATTTTTTATTATAGGTCATGATCAAAAACACTTAAAAGCCACTGACTTAGAATGTATTTACTTCTAAAGAGAGGTTAAAATATTGGCATGGTATTTTTCTTAATTATTTTCAGCAATTTTTATGGCTAGCTTTTAAAATCATGTATATTTCCAGAAAGAGAAAAAAAGTAAAGTAGGAGTTACAAATCTCTGCTTCAGCTGTCAGATATATAGAAAATATATAGTCAAATTTCTAATGCTATTCCAGTGAACTGAAAGTCTAAATCAGTTTTAAAAGACATGATTTATATGCAACATTTCAGAATACCTGGTACTGTGGAAGAGAAGGTTCATGCATTCTTTAGCCATCTTCAGCTAACACCTACAGATTAGTCTATTCCTAGCTCTCTTTGGTGCTTTTCTTCTTTGCATATTGTTTTGCTACTCTTTTACTACATTAAAATCTTAAACTATTTGACTAGTATTCCCTGGAGCATATAATGACTTGGATGTCTGCTTGAGATACTCTTTATCTGCTTTGAAGGAGGTGGGAACAAAAGAGATGAAGAGAATTGTTACGTAAATGCTTTCTGTGTCTGAAAGGTACCTGAGTGAAGAAAGAAAACAAAAGAAGTAAGGCATGTGCTGAGACTGAGGATTTTAAAATTACAGTCATCCAGAGTGTTCATAAAATTTTTGATGTTTTGTTTTCTCATATTTAAAGGAAAAATAGACATGCAAAATATACAGATAAAACAATAAACAGAAATGACCTTTTTGCAGGACTAGAGATGAAAAGGAATGCAGATATAATTAAAAGTCTGAAAGAAAGAGAAGGTTGTAAATCCAGTCATTTCCATCCCAGTCAGTATGATTGATGAATCATTACAGCTACTTCTGGCAACAGACCAAGAATGGTTTGGGAGATGTCCTCTTCCACTTGTTTTAACTTTGAGTGACAATTTCTTTTTCATTTGTTACAACAAAACTTCATGACCCAGGAAGTGGATGAGCTGCCACATCAGAACTGTTCAGATAAACAGTTTAACTCTGATAGTGCACTAAATAATTTTAAAGGGAAAGTATATATTTTGAATTAACCAAAACCCACTGGCATTAAAACTGAGAAGACATTTTACAAAACAGGCATTGTAATATCCAGCCAACCCCAATATTCCATATTAAGACCATTAGTTTTCTCACTTTGGTTAGCAATGTTAATTCATTTGTCCAAATTCACACAGAGAGTAAGTGGAGGAGTTTGTGACAGCAGCATCTTTGATTCCAAAGGTCATTCTTTAACCTGCCAAGATGACATTAGAAGCAGAAGAGTTGAGAATAAAGTACAGACACAAACACAATCTATCTCCTAACACTTAAGCCTCATAACATAATGTCTTAGAGTTAGATGTGGTTGGATAATGAGATAATGCCTTTGTGAACTGAAGTTCATCGGAAGTGATTCTCATTATGGCTTAACATGCCCGAGTTCACATGTTTGAGCCGTGCACAACAGGCAACTGTTAAGTTGTGCAGCAATTGGAAAGGTGTCAATTTTTCTGAATGAAGACATCATGACATTAACTGCAGCCACAAGCTCAAAACCAATTTCAATGTGTTGGCCATAATTATAAACCTAGGTACAACTTGGGGATTGCCTCCTTGATTATAAATGGTGCCCTTTCTTTGTTTCACTTCTTACGAGCAAAGAGGGACTTTCTCTTAAAGGTCACCTGCCTTTATCTCCAAAGGTCTCCTTACATCACAAATTTATCTACAAATGACTTCAAGTTTAAACATTGCCTATTTACTCCTAACACTATTTCTTACTTTTTTCTAAAACAAAACAAAATAAAACTCAATTGAAAGAGAAAATAAAATAAACCTAACAGTGAGAGATAATGGGCCTCTTCATTACTCTTATGAGGATGATTTCTCTTACCAGAACTATGGTCTTTTGGCCTCAGAACAGGGACCCTTTATTCCAGCTCACAGGCTATGCTGTCAGTTTTATTTTTTTCTGGTCCTTCTAGTACCTGTCTTCAACTCACTGAGATGAAAGTGTTTCACTTAAACAAATATCAGAGTGGCACTATCTCCATGGCAACAAGAAACAGAGATTTTTAAGATGGAAAAGAGAAGTGAGAAAAGAAGATGTGTTATTATTTATTTTACATTAAATAAAATACATGCAAGATTAATAGTTGAAAATAGCCAAGCATATTAAAATGAGATAATAGAATAGCTTCCCTCAACCCTACCCTCACATTTTACCTGCTTTCCACTATTGTGAACAAATTCAGAATTATCCAGTAAAAGATTTCAGTTCCTTTTCATGAGGATTTCCAAATGATACCTATTATTTCAAGCCATTTATTATTAAAACTATTATAGTGTTCATTTAGAAAATAAATGGGCATAAGCCCTACATCATTAGAAAAATAAATTGATAAAAGTATGAGACTGTCAATGGAATTCTTAAAAACCTAGTTCTGAATCTTACATATATTAAACATGTGCATCTCAGGAACCTTATCTAAGAACGGAGAAAGGGATTTAAATTTAACAGCAGAGTTGTCTTTAAGAGCACACTTCAGATGTTAGCAGGCATTAAGTTTGAACACCTTACTAGGTGGATTTTAATCATTTTATACTTGTTCTTTAACCAATCCAAGTTGCATATTTATACATTTCATATACTTTCACCTTTCTTTCTCCTTAAAAATTTGTATAAAATATGCCATAAAGACTAATTGTATTTCTAACATACATACACACTTAAATAACATTTAATAGGCTTGCCAACACATTCCTTGAAATCTTGAGGCTATAAGAGTTTTACTGTTTAGTCCTGTAATATAGATATTTAGGAAAAAAGCTCAATTTTTATATTGTTCAGAAGATCATTATTTTTATTATCCTGAAGAAATTAAAGGTAAAACTAGAAGCACTAGTGAGAAAATTACTGATTTCTGCTTTCCCTCTAAAATAGTTATGCAGCTACTTCTGTGTGAGACAAGGACCCTGCTGGCTTAGTGATGGAACAGGGAGTGCGAAATAAGGGGATCTTTTCTTCTCTTTTGTCTGTAGGATTCTCTAGATACTATTTTCTGGTACCATGAAAATTTCTAAGTGAGGGAGTCTGAGACAGATTTCACAGAAACCATCACCACCAGCTCATTTGGGGAGTAGAAACGTCTTGGCTTGAAACAAAGGCTGAAAGAGAACTTGGCTGGAAATTCATTATTTCTATGTTTTATTTTGTCTGAGTGAGATAAACCTTGCTATTTCCAAGTGAGTTTTTAGTTTAAACATGCTTCATTAGGAAGTGTAAAGAATTACTCTAACAACCTTTACTAGATAATCTGGCATCTCTCACAGAACTTTAGTCATGGAAGCATTGCTAATAAAGGAAATAAACCTAAAAGAAACAATTAATGCTGGTGAATTTTCTTAATCCTCACCTGAGGATAAGTTTATTGATTTTAGAGAGAGAAGAAGGGAGAAAGACAGAGAAAGAGAGATGTGAGAGAGATACATTGATTAGTTGCCTCCCATATGCATCCCCACCGGCAATCAAACCTGCAACCCAGGTATGTTTCCTGACTAGAAATACAACATGCAACTTTCAATTAATTAATTAATTTATTTATTTGAGTATGGGATGATGCTTCCAAACAATGCAGCAACCTAGCCAGGGTTATGCTGCTGTATTTTTTCTGGTCAAAATTAGGCTGAGAGAATTTGTTTTCATGAAAACTCTTGCCCTTCCACCTGTGGTGTCAGCTTCAAATTTGACATCATAAAGCAGCACAAGGAAAGATCCGATTAGTCTTGTTGGTACTATCATTGAGCAGTGGACAAGAAGTTAAGGAACGCAGCTCCTTATTTCCAGTCCTTCAGGCTTTTTGTGGAATTGCCAAAGTAACATCTTTCAAAGCAGAGAGAATGTTGGGGCTGTCAGAAATTTGAGAGACTATTTCAGGGTTTCTCATTGTGTTTTTTAGAATAAAAATTACATAATGTGTTGGCTATTAGAGTGTAACATTCAAAAGGTTCTGGGGAAAATAACTTCGGGAAATGTCAGGTTATCCAAAGTTAAAAAGGCCTCTTTGAATATGAGAATTCTAAGAACTTTTAGTATGGTACTTATGTTGTGATTCTCTAGAATGTAATTAAATACTCCATTTTCCACAACTATTACATATGTAAAATATTATTAAAAAAACCTTGAAAAGATTGTATTTCTCAGAATACAATTTGATTAGCCTGATACCAACCAAGCTTTTTATCTTATCAAGATGAAGATTAAGTTCTAAAAGGTTTAAAGTGATTTGCCCATAGAAATTGACAATGTGATTGACAAAGATATGGCTACAACCCCACTCTCCTGATCCTCAGTTTTGGAAATCTGTCTGTAATACCACACTGTCTTCTAAACTTTACTGAATGACATTTTCTACAACTGTAAAATGGGGAAATTCAAATTTTTTTCTGAGTCTTTCACAGAGATACTATAAGAATCAAATGAGAAAAAAATATATGAAAAGTTCTATGTGAATTAGTATGTGAAAAATACTAATATTTCACATTAGCTATGTGAAGTATGTGAAAAAGTATGTGAAATATACGAGTAAGCCTAATATACATACACATACATACTTTAAAATTGGTGACTGTTTTTATACTGTTGGAAAACTATCCAGGTATAAGTCACTTATTCTGGAAACTCGACCCATCCTCTGTGAGAGTGAGTTGCAGTCTCTCCACAGGCTGCTCTCTGGAGCCCAAGCAAGTCCATGAAGAATCCTCAGGGTAGCCAGGGCCCTTCTGAAATTTTATTTTTTAAAAAATTATTTGCTCATATATGTGCTTCTCAGATTGTAAGGGACCCTATGAAAAAATCTGTTCAATTATATGGGAGTTGTAATTAAATAAAATCTAAAGCTAAGTACAAAAGGCTCTGAGTACCTAAATTTTTAGTCAAACCATCTTCCCATAAATCTTGCTGAAAAGTGTTATTACATCTAAATTAGCTGCCCCAGGACCCATGTCAAAAAAAATGTCTAAAGTAGAACAGAAACCTACCATATGATCCATTTATTTTTCTCAGATATATACCAAAGATAAAAAACAGCTTAATCCACATAAATGCTTGTACATGAATATTCACACCAACTTCTTCTGTAATAGTCCCCAACTGGAAACAATCCAAATGTCTATCAATAAATGAATGGATTAACAGTATATGGTGTATCTACATAGTAGAATAGTCCTCAACAATAAAAAGAAATGGACTTATGACATTGGCAACACCATGGATGAATTTCAAAGTAATTATACTGAATAAAAAACAAAGAAGAGTATATACCACAAGATTCTATTTATGTAAATTTCTAGAAAATCAAATTGCTCTATAGGAACAGCAAACAGACCAGTGGTTGCCTGAAGACAGGGGAAAGCAAAGAGTGCAAGAGGGAGAAAATAAGAAGAGGCATCAGAAAACGTTTGGGGGTAACATTCATTAATTTGATTGTGTTAGGTGTTTCAGCTGTGAATGTATGTCAAAAGTTGTCAAATTGTAGAATTTAAATAAGTGCAGTTTGTTTTAGGTCAATCGAATTTCAATAAAACTTATTTTTTAAAAAATAAAACATAGTGTCCTTTGCCAAACCTGGGAAGCCCTGTGGGGGATAGAATGATACTCCTTTTGGATTATCAAGCTTAAGGTCCCCATCTCTTCATCACTCCCATCATGGATCCCCAATTGTGCCTTTCAGATAATCTCCAGAGCCATAAAAATCCCTCTTCCTCTCCTCTCTTCTAGGGACACCGTATCTATGAAATAGAATTGTTGATTCTCTTTTGCTAAATAGTATCTCTATGAATTACCGCAGTGTGTACATAAAGGCAGCTCTCTCTGCAGTTAGTTCTCTGGTGTGCTCCCAGCTCTAACCTTTCTTCCTGTGAAGTTTCATTGTTCCTCAAATTCTTAAAGCTACTGTGTCCAGGAATTTTTTGCCAGTAGCATCAAACATAAAAGAGCTTTTAGTGCTCAAAGAAATGACTGGAAGATATGCTTTCCTGCTAATTGACATAGTTACTAAGCATCATCAGATTTTGAAGTTCTGCTGAAAGTGCCTATTTTCCACGATTATATGGTGTTCATAGTGTGGAAGCACTAACAAAATAGAAATTTTGCATTATTAAACTCAGACCATATTTGTATTCACAGTATTTGTGGTAGTATGTTTAAATGAAATAAATGCACAGAGATGTTTTATTATTGTTTCTATTCTGCTGGATTGAATAGACAATAGTACACTTGAAGTTAAGTATTAACTCTTACAGAGTTTCTTAAAGGAAGACAGTTTAGGAAGCAATAGCAAAGACCAGAAAAGCCAATGTTGAAGTGAAAAGTGCATGGATCATACATATGAAGAACTGAGTTCAAGTCTTAATTTTGCCATTAATTAACTGTGAAACATTGGACACATTAATTAATTGTCATCGGGGCATGGACTCCTCATCTATTGAATAAAGGGTTACAGATAAGTGTTCCAAAGATGCCTTCCCACTCTTCCCTAAAGATCAGTACATTCCTCGTGGCTCAAAATGAGACAGGGAGAAAAGTCGCACTCCCCTAACTGTAGATGCCCTCCAGTCATGCTGCTGTATGAAACTGCAAGCTTTCTTCTTGTATAACTCAGAGCAACAAAAAGGGACCTTTCTAACTAATGTTTCTAGATGAAGGCACTTATACCATTTGGTACTGTGCACTAGAAATTGTTTATTGAAATATTTTCAGATGTGAAAAAGATTCTGGCAATACCAAGTATAGCAGCCAATTCTGTCCATTAGCTTGAGTTGTGATGATTCAGGACAACTCTTTGCCATGAACTGACAGGATGAAGTTCACTATAGGAATAGGAAAATAAACGAGACGCACCTCTTTTAAACAACAACTTCTTAGCGGATGCTTTCATTAGATGATTTCAGGTTTGAAATAATACTATCTTGGCAATTTGGGAGCACGGGATGACAGACAATTCAATGCCTGGAGCTATAATTATTATTTTTCCCTGTGGTATGTGATGTTTGTATATTTGTGCTACAGAGAATCTAAACAATTTATACAGTCTTGCCTGTTTTTATTCCTATGACCCATTATAAAATAAAACTTTATTTTCAGTGACATAGTATTTAGTTTCTGGCCATTAATGTTACAGACATAATTTCTTTTTTTAATGGAACAGTAAAAACAGTTTTCTGCGTACAGTGACTAACATGAAATTAGAAAAAATGCTAGAAAAGTGATTACAAATTGTCTTTAAGTGACACCGAGCAAAGAAATAGTCATCCTAATAGTTTTATAACAGCCATCATGAATCCAGAAGGCTATAAAAGAACTTTGGTGGACTCTGTCATAATTGACCATTTCTTCCTAAGAATCTCTAAGGTATGAATCACCAGGCTCTTCAGAATCAATCTCTCTCTCACTCGCTCTCTTTCTCTTTTTCCTATTGTTATTATTAGGAAATCTTTAAAACTTTCAATTTTATGTGACTACTTTCCAGAACTTCACATGTAAGAATCTGCTGTACAAAAGAAATGTAAATAATGTCCATTTTTTCCCTCAGGTGGTTTCTGCCCTCCTGTGGACTCTGAATTTCTTTCTGCCATTGTTGCTAATTAAGCCTGTATGCTGGGTCTTGCAAAGCGCTGAGTTTAAGTTTATTGTTCAAACAAACTCTCTTTAACAGTAGCACATGTAAAAGAAGACTTTAGAATTTAATTTATTCAAGTGTAATGAGGCTGCCAAGAAGAGATCAAGGTAAAAGTCAATGTTCATCTTTTTTTTTTTTTTTTTTTAACAGAGCTTGTAAGAGCCTGGCTCTCTCCAGGTCTCCTCTGCAGCCTTCTCTCTCCAATAGGCACCATACTCCATCCATATTAAACTGCTTACACTGTGCACCAAATGCCTCCTGCCTCCATGACTTTGTATATGGGCTTCTACTGTTTGAAATGCTACTCTCCTCCCTTTCTCATTCTCTCCCATTTAGTTCTAACTTGTTTTACAAAGTTTGTTTCAGGGCTTCCCCTCTGAAAAGTTTAAATATTCCCCCATGACCTAGTCAGCTCTAATCAGGAAAGATACGGTGTCTCGCTCTGTTCCCATTTTGTACGTATGCAAACCATAGTCCTTACCTCTCTGTATTGTTATCTCTGTGAATATCTGTGTCTATGGAACAGACAGCAATCTCCTTTATATCTGGGGCTGTTTGTTCACCGTGTCATCTCCAGAGCTAGTCACACACCTGGCCTTTAGTATTCACCCAGTCAGTTTTGGATGAATGAATAAATAAATGAATAATCCACCTAATGAACCTAGGGTTTTAATTTAGAGAAGAGGACTCTACAAGGCACGTGAAAGGAGTCTGGATATCTTGAAGTACTGTCATCACCATAATAATAATAAATCTTAATTTATTGCTTAATAAGATCCATGCTATCTTTCTAGTTTTTCATATGTATCATGTAATTTAATCCTGGCCAAACCCAAGATGGTGATACTATTGCTCTCCTCACTTGCATGTGGAAAATGTGAGGCACACAGAAGTTAGGTAACCTGAATAACCTTGGGCAGAGCAGGGGGGAGCCAGGTTCCAAACCAGATGATCTGACCCCAGAGTCCAACTCTTAACTATTAGCACTGAGAGTCTTCCTGGGCTACTACTGAAGAAGAAAGAGGTTATCTCCAGCACCTCAGCACAAAGCCGGTATATGTTATGAACTCAATCATTGTCCCTATGATTTGTTCTGAGTGTTCTAGAAGGTGGAATCCCACTGAATGACAGTGGATTTTGTCTTGACAGAAAAAAGTAACTTTTGAACAATTAGAGCTACTCAACAATAGAGTGGGCAAAATCAGAAGGCACTCATTTATAAAATGTTTAAGCAGAGAGTAAGCCACCACTTGGTGGGAGCAATTAGACCTGGAATTCATATGTAGGAGAAGGATTAAGGCACTGGCAAGCTGTCAGCATTGATGCCAGAGTAGTTATGCTTTGGTCAGCCACATACTGAGATACAGAAAACAATATAGAACTCCTCCAAATGAGGTCACGGAGCTGTTAAAGAACTAAGACGCTATTCAGACCCAACTCATATATTTTCTAATAGTAGCATCGGACATAAGGAGCTGTGGAAAGAACAGCACATAAAAGGACGGGAGGCACCCTATCTTCCTCTCACTCGGCAAGTGACCAAGTGTGTATATCACTTAATCTCTCAGAGCTTGTTTCTTAGTCATATAATGGTGGTATTAAAAACACCTATCTTTCCACATGTGTGGCTCCAAGAAAACTTATAAAAGTGGTAAGATGTGAGATGTGAGTGTCAATTGCCATGATTATTATACGAAAGAGATATCAAGGTATAAGGCAACCATTAATTAATATAATATATGTATATACTTATTCTTCCTATAACTATAATTAGCTATGGTGATTTCTTAAAACTTTCCCAGGAAGATTCTGTCAAAAATGTCCTACTATCATGGCCTCATATGAACTGGTATCTACTCCTGGATGTTATTTTCTCCATCTCAGCCATTATATTATAAGCACAGTATATAAGCAGCCTTGACTATTTAAAATTCTTAAGTTGCTGAGGTCAGAGACGCATTCAGAATTTTCAGGTTGACAGTATGATAATAATTTTCTTTCATTTCCCAGCATATTCATATCTGCTCAGATGTCATCAGCTGAACAAGCATAGTAATGGCATTTGTTTGGTAACAATACTGGCAGAGACATCTGTTTGTGCACATTTGGGCTGTGGTTTCATCTCAGTGGCACTTAACCTTAATCGAGGAAAGGCAGATTCTGGTCCTTAGGTTACAGAGTCACTACTGGTGAAAGAAACACTTTATACACCAATCAGACAAACTGTTAAATGATTTTAGATGCAATTAGAAAGAATAGCAGTCAGAAAAAGTGGGAAAGAATAGGAAAAAAAGTAAAGGGAATAAATAATAGGAAGAGTGAAATGAGAAGTAGAAGAAGCCCAGGGGGAGGTGGTGGTGGGGTGTGTGTGTGTGTGTGTGTGGCAGGGGGGTGGGGGGAGAGAGAGAGAGAGAGAGAGAGAGAGAGAGAGAGAGAGAGAGAGAATAGAATGAGAAAAGTAAGGGAGAGAAAAAAACACTAAAGAGGTGAAAAAAGAACAAGTCCTCTGTACTTGTTTTGCTGGACAGTTGAAAGGATTTCCTGAACCCCAACTACCAGAGATAGATTAGCAAAATAATACACTGAGCATAAATTTGCTGACTGTAGTGGTGCGGAGTCACCTTGGACCTCATCAGCATTGCTAAACATCACCCGTAACCTTTCCATTATCACTGAGGGTCTGCTCAGCACCAGGCCCAACTGCTCCAATAATTTCAATTACTTTCCCTGACAAATTTTATGTTTCATGTATTTTAGTGGTCTGATAATTATGATTTCTCTCATTTCTCGCTATTGAGCTTAATGGGTTCCAGCATGAGTGTGCAGTTTCAGAAATGAAGTTCCACTTGAATTCACAAGTTATTATCTACTTTCATTAATGGAATTGGAAAAGAGAGAGTGGAAAAGAGACAAAGAACGAGGAAGAAGGAAGATATGAGTGAGCAAGAAGAATAAAAAGGTGAGGGGCAGGATTAAAGAAAATCAACCAAATGGGGAAAAAACGTCAGACTAAGGGTAAAAAGAAAGTAGAAAGAAAAGTATGTGGATAATCTTTTTTTAAAATATGAAAAGCTCTGAATAGAGTATTTCCTCTTTTAGACATATGATTGATGAAAAAGCACTGTGTGTTGGAAAACTCTCAGGCTTTGCAGCCAGACCACACTGGGGTTGAAGAACCTGGTTCTTTCATTTACTAGCTGTGTGATCATAAGCATTTTACTTGACGTTGCTGTCATTCATTTGTTTTCTTTTCTATCTGGATAAGAACATTGACGCCACAGAATAATTTCCTTTTCTCTTTCTCAATCCCTTGTGAGTATGTGCAATCAACAATTTTTTATGAAATGACAACTATGTACAAGGGATTGTGCCAATGCAGGGAAATGGACTTTCTGAGAGGTTGAAGAGCTGTAAGCAGAGATGTATTCAGAGTGTAGGTTGCCTGGGCATCAGCACAAATTTCCTCCCACAATAGGATATGACTATAGTCCTACTTCTATGATGTAAGAAATGGGAATGTCCAATTTTGCATTTAAAAAAAAATCAATCTTCATACACCAAATGTTAGCAGACTCTCAGGGTAGAATGATTTTTGCTGGGCAGGGAATAAAACACTTTCATCAGTGGGAGCATTAGTAAAAAAGATAATTTGCTTCAGTTCTATGTTATTGTTATGTAAGCCCCAAGAGGGAAAGGCTGTGATACAGCAAGGCAAAAGGGGCTCAGATCCATTAGGAACTTGTGAGATAGGTGGCACCAGAAGCTGTGTGTCATCTGTTAAGGTAAGATATGCTCAATAGGCTTCAATTTTTCCTGCCTTGTAGAATTCTTATTATAGGCCAAATAATTGGCAATTTAATCTAACCTTATAATGAGTTTATGTATGTCATCTCTTACCACCATTTTATCCATCTGAAAATATGTAGCTGGGAAAAATAGGAAATAGAAAGATAAAGAAGAAATAACCCTGATTTTAATATACTTATAATCTAGTAGGGGACATAAGATAAATATACTAATCAGTATAGCAGAAAATTAATGTAATAAATGTTATAAAGTGGCACATTGGATCATACAGGTTGAAGGAAGGAAAATGTTATATCTAGTATAAGAGATTATCTTTTAATAAGGGCCTAAATCTTAAGCCAAAGAAATGACTCCATAGTTTTACAATTTTAAACATCAATGAGCTACTTGGGAACATAAAAGGAGGTTTACAGAGTTTTTTCCCTAGTTTTCTGAAAAATCTGTCACATAGATGGCAACCATTAAGCCCTGTACTATAGGAACTTGAGGTGATAAAATGATAAGGACTTAGAAGAAACAAGCAAAGAAACATTAGAATTTAACATTTTAATGATGACCAAAAGCAGCAGCAGTGGAAAAACTGAAAAATAACTATATGTGGCAATAGCTAAACTGATGAATCACTTAAAAGTCCCTTACTCTGTATTCTTCAACTGAAAGTGTATCAATTTTCTCCAAAGATCCTAATGGGGATCTCTGAAAGGTGTCTGTCTTCAGTTCCACTAAAATATAGTCAAAATGGCCATTCTACTTAATACAAACCGAAGAAAAGAAACTTATTAACAGGACAATGTGCTCCTCTCTCACCAAGTAACTTTCTGCAAAGGCAACTAAAGACAACTTGGAATTTCTTAAGGTCATATATACCTTTTTATGAATATATATTTTTAAAATTTTTTATTGTTCAATTACAGTTGTCCCCATTTTTGCCCCATTACGCTCTCCTGCCCTGCCCACCAACACCCCCACATTCAATCCGCTGCCCCCATTGTCCTTGTCCATGGGTCCATTATACATATTCCTTGGGAGGAATATGATCAGTTTATCAATTGATTGACTCAGTCATATCAGCCTTGGCTCTCCAAAAAAGCACACATCCATTCCAAATGGTGGGCATTTTGTCCCACTCTAGGCACTCACTGTGTATGTATGGCACAAGGGATACAAAGACAGGAGGAAATTATGCTCTTGAGGTCCCCATACTTTATTGAAGAAACAAATACATGCAAAAATAATTACAGCCTCTGCAAAAGAGTTAAGTGCAAAGTGCTGTGGTCGCTGATGGGGAGGGAGGGGACAACGAAGTGTGTGGCAGGGCAGAGGCAAGCTTCATGGATAGGTCACAGCCCAGGAGCTTATTTTGTGGAGAAAGGAAAGGAGTTCACATGTCAGTGTCTATACAAGATGTTGTCTGAAAGATTTATTAAATATTCAGGCTGATGCTGTTTGTTCTATAATCTATTGACTATCCTCAATGTACTAGTGAGATAATACTAGTGACCCATACAGGGCTTTGGCAATAATTTTTAAAAACAACATTTCAAAAACAGTGCCACCTCTAGAGATTCTCATGGTTGAGACACAATTGAAGTTGGCTTCTTTGGGTCACGAGTCTATTTTATCTCAGCAGGATTACATTAGTTGCAAATGTAGAGATTTGCCATTATTGACCTTCTATTCTCATTATCGTTTATAATGGGCTATTTTGCCTCAGTTAATCATGGCAGAAAAGCACTGAATGTTAGAATAGAGAAGGTGAATGGAAAGGACTCAATAGAACCTGGACTTCTAGTGTTCATAAATCACCAGTTCTTTGCAGCCTCTCTTTCTTAGAGACTGCGCTCAAAAATTCAATTGGCAACAATGAATCCAGAATCTTAGAAGCAGTTGTGAGGTTTCTTTGGCCCATCTGAGACACATACAAATCCTGTCTTAGTTTCTATCATGTCTACTTCCCTTATCTGATGGTCAGCTAGACTACTAATACATACAAACATCTTGAAAAGTAGAATGTTATATTTAAAGTCAACAATTCCATAACTTGCTAAAATGACTCTAGAATTCACACAATTAAAAAACCAAACAAAACAAAAGCTTTTCTCTTACTTTTTGGAAGTTATGCTGTGTTTCCTGAACTACAGCCACACTAATTTTGGAGAAGCTCCACCTATTCATGTTTCTGAATATGAAAGATGTCAATAATCAGCATATTGTCTGGAAATTTCTTTTATTTTGTTAAAGACCACGGAACTAGTTACCTCTTGTGATTAAATATAACCTTTAAAATATGGGATACGAATGTCCTTTTAACCTTTATAATTATACCTTTAACCCTACCTATATCTTTATATCTTGGTATTATCATCATCAAAGTTTTGTGGATATTTTTAATAAGTGTCTCTTGAAAATAAGTCCCATAATAAAATACAAATGGACATAGAAATTACAGCATTAAAGCATAAGAGGTGGAGGGGATAATTTATAAAACATTGGTGGGATTTACATGTCCCCACTATCTTCTCCAACCCATGGTCCTAGTCCCAGGAGCCCCAGTAAATTATTCAGCAGTATGTCGTGTGAAATAATATTTGTATCACTCATTAAAACCTCATTATATGTCAGACACTTTACATAATTTAAATCCAATTTTCACATCCACACATATACTTATCGTTGAGAAAACCAACTCAGAGAGCTCAAGAGACTTTACTTGCCTAGGGTTATACATTCAAGTTCATGAAGAAAGAGAATTTGATTCTATGTAATCTGAATCCAAAACCAAGTCTTTTTCCCTTTTCTGCCAAATTCCTATTTATAAGACTTTTAAAGGTCAGAAGAACTCAGCATCAAGTTCTTTCTTCTGGCTAAGTATCTAAGGTCAATTTGTTTAACCACTTTTGTTTTTCATATACAATAAAGATAAATGATTTTTATAAAGATTAAAATGTCATTTTATTTTCCTGCTTTTGAAAAGGTCTTACTGTTATCCATGATTAAAAAAAAAAGAGAGAGAGAGAGAGAGAGAGAGAAAGAGGAACAGACCTGCCTGAAAGTGGGAGAGTTGTAAGGAGAAACACTGAGTTGATGGTGGAGGATTCTGTTGTAGGAGAAGTTTGGAATTTGGCATTTACTCAGAGATGTTTCTTCTATAGTGATGTAGAAATACAATGCAAGCCACATGTTTAAGTTTACATTTCCTAGTAGCCATGTCTAAAAATGGAAAAATAAACAGGTGACATTAATTTTACTAATTTGCTTATATAATCCAATGTATCTAAAGGACTGTCATATCAAGATAGAGTCAAGACACAAGCCCTGGCTAGGTAGCTCATTTGGTTAGAGTGTCTTCTTCATACTCCAAGGTCATGGGTTTGATCTCTAGTCAGGGAACATACAAGAATCAACCAATGAATGTGTTAATAAATGGAATGACAAATCGATGTTTCTCTCTCTCTTCCTTCCTATCTCTCTCTAAAATCAATCTAAAGAGGGGAAAAAAGATAATATTAACACAAACCATTATAAGCACATCTACATTCTTTTTATACTTAGAGCACATTTATATTTAGAATAGCCACATTTCAAATGCCCAAGAAAAACATGTGACTAGAGATTATTGCACTGGACAACACAGGTCTTTTAGCTTAAGAAGCAAGCTTGAACAGGGAAAGTGGTCACAAGGATTCTGTGTTAAAATAAATCCATTTCAGAATGGGATAATGGAATTATAAAAATTTATATATTGATAATTGGAATAAGATAAAATTTCCATCAGCCAGAGTAAATTAAGGCACTGTCAGGGAACAGGGTAGACTGGAATGAAGGAAGAAGACAAACACTGGTAGAGCAGGCATTTTACATCCATTCAAATGCAAAAGAAAATCACAATTCTCCCCATCATATAGAGGAGAAGATAACACCATAATTAAAATGCCAAAGGTTAAAGATAAAGAGAGAATCTTAAAAGCAGAAAGAGAAAAGCAGAGTTACCTACAAAGGAGTTCCCATAAGACTATCACCTGATTTCTCAAAAGAAACTTTGCATGAAAGAAGGGGCTGGAAAGAAATATTCAAAGTCATGAAAGACAAGGACCTACATCCAAAAATTACTCTATCATTTAGAATGGAAGGACAGATAAAGTGCTTCCCAGACAACGAAAAACTAAAGGAGTTCATCATCACCAAGCCATTATTACATGAAATGTTTAAGGGACTTACTGAAGAAAAAGAAGAAGATCAAAACTATAAACATTAAAGTGACAACAATCTCATAGCTATCAAGAACTGAATCTATAAATAAAGACAAAACAAACTAAGCAAACAACTAGAACAGGAACAGAATCATAGATACGGAGATCATCTGGAGGCTTATCATCAAGGAGTCGGAGAATGGGGGAAAAGGTGCAGGAATTAAAAAACATAATGATACAAAATAGACAGGGGGATGTTAAGAATAGCATGAGAAATGGAGAAGCCAAAGAACTTATAGGCATGACCCATGACATGAACTAAGGTGGAGGGGATTGCTGGTGGGAAGGGGGATACCAGGTGGAGGGAGTCAAAAGGGGAAAAATGGGGGCAACTGTAATAGCATAATCAACAAAATATACTTTTAAAAAAAAGGAAATGCAGAAACTTAGAGAGTCACTTGCTCAAGTTTCTCCTTTCTACTATTCTACGAATCTGTAGCTACCCCAAATCAATAGTTGTATCTATTTTATTCTTACTGCCTTTGGGGGGAAAGGAAAAAAAAAGTATAATCTTCCAGCTGACCTGAGTCTGTGTTGTTGATGAGAAGCAGAGACAGAGAAGATTCGCCAAGGGCAAGGCAGAAGGAGGACAGAAAGCTTGCAAAGAGCTGTGTTTCAAAGGTTTGAGCTTCAACTCTTAAGCCTTGAAGGTGTTAAAGGCAGGGAGCCAGGCCCCAGGCAGCTGTTACACCACCCGGTTGTTATTCTAAGGACATGTACCTGCTGTTCTCTTGGCACAGTTGAAGACAAATGCAAAGGATTGAGTTTGACATGCAGTCAGAAAGCATAGGTGGAAAAACTAAAAAACAAAATAAAACAAAACAAAACAAAAAAATCTCCTGCAAATGAGTTCGGTTAACAATCAGAGGAGCTTATCCAATGGTCCGCCGTGGATATCCAGACTCTAGAATAGATTCTTATCTGACTTTCAATGGGTTCAGTGTGTCTTCTGGCTTATATTTTAAATATACAATAACAGCCTTTCTCAAACCTGTACATACAAAATGCAGATAATCTACATTCTGTGGGTGTAAATTGTTAAGTAGTCTTCCTGTGTCATGATGGTGAACAGATTTTTCGTCATATTGTTCCCACGTAGTCAAGTCATTTATGAGAACTTGGAGGAACAGAAAGGGGGCACCAGACAGCTCTAATTAGCCATGCTTTCCCGAAAACTGATTTTCATAAAAATCAAGTTATTTTCAATTAAGAATCATTGCTGAGAGGAAAGAAAAGGCAAATGAGCTGAAGTGTAATAAGATTCTCTTTAAAAATGGGATCATAATGAATTCTTATTTCTATTAGAATAAATAGTTCACACTTAATTACTTAACTTATAGAATTGTGAGAAAGTTATAAGGGTAAATTATTCCTTCACTCAAAAATTTTATCAACAACTGTTTTTTGAGTATCTACTATGTGTTAAATGCTATTCTAGGCTCTGATTATAGAGCAGTGTGGCAAAGGCTGCATGTTGATCCCTGAACCCATGTCCTCTTCTTGGGAGCACAACTGGACTACATTTCCTAGCTTTCTGTGTGGTCATGTTTGGATATATGACTGAGTACCAGCCAATGGCATGTAAAGAAGGGTGTTACCTCTACTCCTGTCTTGTGAGATTTGCCATGGTCTTTCCCCTAAGATGGTGACCTTGGGAGCTACATGGAAGGAGGTAGAACTACAAAGAAGGAGGAGGCAAAATCACCGCTTAGAGGAGAGCAATAAGTCTAACTGGTTTTAGATTTAAGGTGAGCTAGAACTAAACTTTTCAGTTACAGCAGCCAGCATGACCTTAACTAATATAAGCATGAGCAACAGACTTGCTCTATGTCCTCTTGGTTTTATGTTTCCATGAGATGCAGACAAAAAATAAGCAAACCACACAAATATAGATATGAAAGGGGACCCAGGAAATGGAAATTTATTAAAATTTTTGTATTTATTTTACATGTTTAAATTTCAGTCACCTTCAAATAGTCTCCATTTGATGCAATACACATAAGATACTTTTTCCACTGTTCAAAACAGTTTTTGAATTCATTGATTTTGATGTCTTTTAGTGCTTCTGCCATTTTTTTCTTTCACCTCTTCCATCCACATGGGCAAAATGTTTTTTTGAGGACTTTTTTTCATCAGAGAAACAAAAAAGTTGCTCTGGTCAAGGTCTGGTGAATGGGGGCATGGGACATAAAGGTCATGTCATTTTTGGTCAAAAACTGCTGAACAATCAGCGCAGCGTGGGCAGGTGGGCTTCTAAATCACCCATTGTGAAATGGGCAAATAGATTGAAAATGTCTTTTAAAAAAATCACTGAAGCCAAACACAGCCTCTCACAAGAACACCAGCTGGTACACTGATACAGATGGGTTCCTAGAACTCTTACCTAGTGAGAGAAGCCTGCACTACTAGGGGCTTCCCTCCAGAAGATAATTCCAATTTTGGGGGGGGTCCCCTCTTATACATTGTTATATATGAAAATGTTAAGCCTAGATATAGATGCTCACATAGTTCATGCTAAAAAATTAAAATGGTAATGATATAAAATAATTTATATTTGACATTTGAATATAATATCTTGCTTTTCTTCCTGGCCCCTCTTCCTAACATACACATAACTCTTTTACCAAATAAAGTCTACTTCCTGAAACAGTGATGGAGTCCAAGTATGAGAAATAACAGAAATCCCATCATCAGAGATTTCAGTTCACTGTTTACTTTACTGAATGTTAATCTACTTATAGAAAGATGTAAATGAAGTTTTTTCCCCAGACAATAATGAAACACTGAATGACGGTTTAATTTTCTCCCATGAATAAAAATAAAAATGCTGAATATATAGCCTAGTGGTAGAGCAGCGGAAAGATGACTCAGATGGTCATCAAAGAGGTCTGAGATCTACTTTTAATTAAATCATGTTAAAGTAGTTACTTCTGAGTCCTTAGTTTCTTCATCTACTAAATTGGAAGTTTGGGCTAATTGACCTGTAAGAGTCTCTCAGATCTCACATTTCTATTTCCAACTTCTGAAGCCAAAGGCAAACCCAAACCAAACCCTTTTGGGAGTGTGTGTTTGTGCGTGCGTGTGTGTGTGTGTGTGTACAGAAAACAGTACAATGTGGCTCAAATGCAGTGTTTAGGAAATGCTCCGCATGGTTTACAGGTTCACATGAAGCAACTCAGTATGTGAACTCTGAATCCTTGACTCTCAGTTACAGATCTGACACATTATCCAGAAAAGGTAGATTAAAGACACATTAGAAAATTTGAGGTGATGCAGAGATTCTGCTTGAACTTTCCAAAAAACTGCCCAGGACTCTTGCTGTATTTGACCCCTGTACTTCTGTGTGTGTGTGTGTGTGTGTGTGTGTGTGTGTGTGTGTGTTGTGATTTCAATTTCCCAAAGTTCTGAGCCTCCTTTCAATCTTTCAAAAATAACTGTATTGTTTTAACAATTGGGTCTCTCTCCCTGGTTTCTATCCCCTGCTCAGCTTCTCTCTTCTGTGTTGTCTCTCAGGCCCCTTTCCGCTGTCTGGCTCCTGCTGGTGTGCATTGTGATTTAAGGTGCTCTGTGCTTTCCTTTCCTTACCATGGTGCCTTTGATTCAGATATGGATGGATACATTATTGATCAGATTTTGGCTGCTGCTCTTAGCTCGTTGGCGCTGCACTAATAACTAATAAGCTAGTAAGAGAAGAGTGAGGAAAGCCTGTTTCCTCTTACAATAAAAAGCAAGTATATGACAACTCCATCAACGCCATTTTGGAATAAAAAATACTACCTGCTTACCTGCTAGAAGCCTTAGTTCATTTTGGCAGGCATCCTCACTGTCTGCACAGGAGGAAATGAAGGCCTGCTTGGAGGGAGAAGATGATACACTCATAGATGGAGGACCATACTTTGTTTCATAATGATGAGAGTTTGGATTTCTCTGCTAAATATTCCATATAAACCCTAAGTAGACATTTTGAACCAGATTATTTATCATTGTATTTCATTTTTGCCACCAACCTATAAGTGGGTCTTTAGACTCTGAGCCTATACCTTTCTCCAGTACTAGAGACTTTTATGTTGGGAATTCTTTCTTGCTATTCATTCTTCAACACATTTCCTGGAACCTCAGGGATGACTGAAAGTTACAGTAAAAAATTTCTTTATCTAATCTAAAGTTTCCTACTTCTTTAGACATTCAAATGCTCTACTTGAAAATATCAAATTTTTGAGCACTTATATTCTTTAACTGAATAATTTCCACTATCACGCACACACACACACACACGCATACACTATACATGCACATAATTGCAAGGTCTGTCTGGAAAAAGTCCAACCATTTTTTCTATAACAAGAATGGTTTGAATGACATCAACATAACCTCGCAGCCATGGAGAATGGACTGGAATGTGCATGTGTGAACAATAACAAGTTCACCATACTAGTCAGTGGGGACAGAAAAAGCTGCTAAGTGAGCAAATGTACTGTGTGGCCATCACATTCAAAATGACTGAGTGAGTATGGCAATGAATCTGTATCAAATTTTACATTAAGTTTGAAATTATTCAGATATTCAGAAGGCTGCAGCTGTGGACAACTGGAATTGGCAGTTTCATCACGACAATGCACCCACGCACGCATCATGTTTCCTACAGAGTTTTTTGGTGAAGCATCAAATCACCCAGGTGACTCAGCCCCCCTGTAGCCCGTATTTGGTTCACTGTGACTTCTGGCTTTTCCCAAAACTAAAATCACCTTTGAAAGGGAAGAGATTTCACACCATCAGTGAGATTCAGGAAAATACAGCAGGGCAGCTGAGGGCAATTGGGAGAACTGAGAACTGTTTGAGGTTCCAAGGGGACTGAAGTGTAATTGTCCTATGTACAATGTTTCTTGTATCTTGAATTCTTTTCAATAAGTGTCTATTTTTCATATTACATGGCAGAATACTTTCTGAACAAACCTCATATACATATACATACACACATAATTTTACATATATACATATATGTAATAGGAAAACCTGAAATAACTTTAGGGAATCCTTATATAAATTACTGCATATACATAGAGTTGACTAATATTGGACCTATTTAAAATAAGATCAATATATGTAATGATCTCTATATGGTTTTTTTTTTCCTTTTCCTTTTTTTTATTGCTCAAATACATTTGTCTCCATTTTCCCATCATTTTTCCGGGCCCCACCTACCCCTTCCTCTCACCCTCAATCCTTCCCAACTTTCATTTTCTCCATGGGTCCTTTATACATGTTCCTTGACTTGACCCTTCCCCTTCTTTTCCCCATTACCCCCTCCTTCCTTCCCTCTCATTGCTGTCAGTTAGTTTTTTCTTTTAATGTTGCTGGTTATATTTTTCTTGCTTATATGTTTTGTTGATTAGGTTCTACTTATAGGTGAGATCATATGGTCTTTGTCTTTCACCCCCTGGCTTATTTCACTTAGCATAGTACTCTCCAGTTCCATCCATGCTGTCACAAATGTTGGTAGCTCGCTCTTTCTTTGTGCTCCGTAGTATTCCATTGCATAAATGTATCATAGTTTTTTGATCTATTCATTTATTGATGAGCACTTAGGTGCTTCCAGTACTTGGCTAATGTAAATTGTACTGCTATCAACATTGGAGTGCATAGGTTCTACTGAAATGCTATTTTGGGATTCTTAGGGTATAACCCCAGCAGTGGAATTGCTGAATCAAAAAGCAGTCCCATTTTCAGCTTTTTGAAGAAATTCCAAACTGTTTTTCACAGTGGCTGTACCAGTCTGCATTCCAACCAAGAGTGTACTAGGGTTCCTGTTTCTTCACAATCTCTCCAGCACCCGCTGTTCGTTGATCTGTGTATGATGGCCATTCTGACCGGTTTGAGGTGGTATCTCATTGTGGTTTTAATTTGTATTTCTCTGATGACTAGTGATGTTGAGCATCCTTCTATATGTCTCTGGGCCCTGTGTATGTCCTCCTTGGAGAAGTGTCTGTTCAGGTCCTTTGCCCATTTTTTAATTGGATTGTTTGTCTTCTTGGAGTGGAGGCATGTGAGTTCTTTATATATTTTGGAGATCAAACCCTTGGCTGAGGTATCATTGGCAAATATATTTTCCCATATGGTTGATTCCCTTTTCATTTAGCTGATGTTTTCTTTAGCCATGCAGAAGCTTATTATTTGATGAAGTCCCATTTGTTTATTCTTTCCTTTATGTCCCTTACTCTCTGTAAGTGTTATATTGGTGAAAATATTGCTGTGAGGAATATCTCAGAGTTTCCTGCCTATGTTCTCCTCTAGGACTTTTATAGTGTCATCACTTATATTTACATCTTTTATCCATCTTGAGTTTGTTTTTGTGTATGATGTAAGTTGGTGGTCAAGTTTCATTTTTTTTACATTTGGCTGACCAGATCTCCCAACACCATTTCTTGAAGGAGCTATTTTTACTCCATTTTAAGCTTCTGCCCCCACTGTTGAATATTAGTTGACAATAGAGACATGGGTTTATTTCTGGGCTCTTTATTCTGTTCCATTGATCTATGTTCCTGTTCTTATGCCACTACCAGATTGTTTTGATTACAGTGACCTTGTAATATAGTTTGATGTCAGGTATTGTGATTCCTCCTACTTTGTTATTCTTCCTCAAAATTGCTGCAGTTATTTGGGGTCATTTATGGTTCCATATAAATATTTGAAATGTTTGTTCTCTATCTGTGAAACACATCATTGGTTTTTCAATAGGGTTTGCGCTGAATATATAAATTGCTTTGGGTAGTAGTGACATTTTGATGATGATAATTCTTCCCATCCATGAACACAGTATATTTTTCCATTTATTTGTGTCTCCCTTAATTTCTTTCTTCAGTGCTGTGTAGTTTTCTGAGTACACGTCTTTTACCTCCTTGGTTAAGTTTATTCCTGGGTACTGTATTTTTCTTGTTGCTATAGAAAATGTGATTTTTTCCCCCGATTTTGGATTCTGATATTTCAATGTTGGTGTACAAGAATGTCTTTGATTTCTGAATGTTGAGTTTTTATCCCACTGTTTTGCCAAATTAACTTATTAGGTTGAGTAGTTTATGGTGGAATCTATATGATTTTCTACGTACATTATCATGTCATCTGCAAACAATGACAATTTTACTTCCTCCTTTCCAATTTGGATGCCTTTTGCTTTTTTTTCTTGTCTGATCACTGTGTCTAGGACTTCCAATACTATGTTGAATAGAAGTGGTAAAAGCAGGCACCCTAATCTTGTTCCTGATTTTAAGGGAAATGCTTTTAGTTTTTGCCCATTGAGTATGGTGTTGGGAGTAGGTTTCTCATATATGGCCTTGATTATGTTGAGATATGCACCATTTAGTCCCACCTTGCTGATTGTTTTTATCATAAATGGATGCAGTACCTTATCAAATGCTCTTTCTACATCTATTGATATGATCATGTGATTTTAGTGTTTCCTTTTGTTCATATGATATATTATATTTATTGATTTGCAAATATTGAACCATCCTTGCATCCCTGGGATGAATCCCACTTGATCATAGTGGATGATCTTTTCAATGTATTGCTGGGTGTGGTTTGCCATTTTTTCTTGAGGTAAAATCCTGTGTTTAGGGTTTATGTTCATCAGTGATATTGGCCTGTAGTGTTCTTTCTTCGTTGTGTGTTTATCTGGTTTTGGGGTTAGGATGATGTTGGCCCCATAGAAAGTTTGGGAGTCTTCTCTCTTCCTGGATTTTTTCAAATAGCCTGAGAAGGACAGGGGCTAGCTTTTCCTTAAATGTTTTGTATAATTCTCCTGTGAAATCATTTGGTCCAGGGCTTTTGTTTGATGGGAGTTTTTTGATTACTGCTTCAATTTCACCAGCTGTTATGGGGCTGTTCAGGCTTTCTCCTTCTTCTTCATTCAGTGTTGGAAGGTTATATTTTTCTAGAAATGTGTCCATTACACCCAGGTTTTCAAATTTCTTGCCATATAATTGTTTACAGTAATTTCTTACAATCCTTTGTATTTCTGTGATATCAGTTGTTATTTCTCCTCTTTCATTTCTGATATTATTTATTTGAGACCTCTCCTTTTTTTTCTTGATGAGTCTGCTTCAAGGCTTGTCAATTTTGTTTATCTTTTCAAAGAACCAGCTCCTAGATTGGTTGATTCTCTGAATTGTTGTTTTAGTCTCTATGTCATCCAGTTCTGCTCTGGTCTTGATTATTTCCTTACTTCTACTCACGCTGGGCTTTCTTTGTTGTTGTTTCTACAGTTCTTGAAGCTGTAGGGTTAGGTCTTTATTTGAAATGTTTCTACCTTTTTTAGGTAGGCCTGTATTGCTATGAATTTTCCTCTCAGAACTGCCTTCACTGTGTCCCATAGGGTCTGGACTGTTGTGTGTTCATTTTCATTTGTTTCCAGAAACTTTCTTACTTCTTCTTTGATCTCACTATTGGCCCATTCATTGTTTAATAGCATGTTATTCAATATCCATGTGTTTGAATGATTTTTTATTTTTTTCCTTGAAGTTAGTTTCTAGTTTCAAGCCCTTGTGGTCCAAGAAAAAGCTTGCTATGATTTCAATTTTCTTGAATTTGTTGAGCCTTGTTTTGTGTCCAGTCATGTGTCCTATCTTTGAAAATGTTCCATATGCATTTGAAAAGAATGTGTATTTTGATTTTTTAGGATGAAAAGTTCTATATATTTCAGTTAAGCCCATTTGATCTAATGCATCATTAAGGTCCACAATATTCTTGTTGATATTTTGTTTGGAAGACCTATCCATTGTTGGCAGTGGGGTGTTAAAATCCCCTACTATCAGTGTGTTGCTGTCTATATCTTTCTTGAAGTCCTTCAAGATTTTCCTTATATATTTGGGTGCTCCTATGTTGGGTGCATATAGATTTACAATGTTTTTGTCTTCTGGATGTATTCTTTCTTCGAGTATCATGAAGTGTCCTTTTGGGTCTGTTTTTATGGCCTTTGTTTTGAAATCTATTTTGTATGATATAAGTATTGCTACCCCTGCTTTTTTTCCCTGTCCATTTGTTTGGAATATTTTTTTTCCATCCATTTACTCTCAGTCTGTGTAGCCCTCTGTTCTAAGGTGGTTCTCCTGTAGGCAGCATATGTGCGGGTCATGTTTTCTATTCATTCAGCTACCCTATGTCTTTTAATTGGAACATTTAATCCATTTACATTTAAAGTTATTATTTATAGGCACTTATTCATTTTTTCCCTTTTTACCAGTGTTTGTCTCTTTCTCAGTCTTTTTCTTCATCTTCTTAAAGCAGTCCCTTTAGCATATCATGCAATGCTGGTTTTATGGAGGTGTTGTCTTTTAGCCTTCTTTGTCTGAGAAACACTTTATTTTGCCTTCTGTTATAATTGAGAGCCTTGCTGGGCAGTCTTGGTTGCAGACCTTTGCTTTGCATTTCTTGGAATATTTCTTGCCATTCCTTTCTGGCTTATAGTGTTTCTGTTGAGAAGTCAGCTGCTGGCTGTATCGGGGTTCCCTTGTATATTACTACCTGTTTCTCCCTTGCTTCTTTAGGATTCTCTGTTTGTCTTTGATATTTGCCATTTTAATGATGATGTGTCTTAAAGTGGGCCTCATTGGGTTCCTCTTGAATGGGACCCTCTGTTCTTCCTGGACTTGCGTGCCTTTTTGTCTCCTCCAATTAGGGAAGTTTTCCATCATTACTTTTTCAAACAGGTTCTCTATCCCTTGCTCCACTTCTTCTCCTTCTGGTATCCCTATTAGATGGATATTATTACATTTTGATGTTGTCCTGTGTTTCCCTAAATGCCTCTTCATTCTTTTTGAGTCTTTTTTCATTTTATTGCTCTTTCTGGGAGCTTTTTTCTACATTATCCTCCAGCTCACTGATTCGATCCTTGGCTTCATCTAGGCTGTTTTGATTCCTTCTACTGTGTTCTTCAATTCAGAAATTGTATTCTTCATCTCCTCTTGTCTCTTATTGATAGTTTCTATGTCCTTTTCCATGCTGATATAGTCTGCAGTAAGTTCTCTTATAGTTTCCCTGTAGTTTTTGGTAATTGTCTCTGAGCTCACTGAGCTCACTGAGCTTCCTTAGAACCATTGTTTGGAACTCAATATCTGATAGTTTACTTGCCCCTATTTCATTTATATCTCTTTCTGTGGATTCCTCCTTTCCCTTCAATTGGGGTGTGTTTCTTTGTCTTCCCATTATTTGTGAGAATCTCCTTTTTTGCTTCTGCTTCTTAAATTGATCTGTCTTGACTTCCTGATTTTGTGGTGTTATCTTCAATGGTAGGACACCTTTGAAATTCAGTGGTACAGCCTCCTTGATCTCATAAACTTGCTTATCTTTTGACACCTTTTATACTGTTTATGCTGGCTCTCACTGTTTTGTTTTGTTTTTTCTGGATCTGCTTCTGATGATGTCAGATGTTGACCCTGTCTGACCTAGGGTAATCTGTTTGAGATTTCCAGGAATCTACTTTCTATGGCTCTCTCACTCAGTTGTTTATCTCGTCACTCTGCATTTAGCAATCAGGCTTAGGCACCACAGGGCCGAGCAGAGTCCCTCCTGAGTGCAGAGCTATTGTTTCTTCTCACGCTGCTGCTGCTTGGGGAGTGGTCTGCCTGAGTAAGATGGCTGCTGCCATATGTGGGAGGAGTCAGCACCAGGATTCAGCCAGCTACTGCCACAGTTCTCTCCCCAAAGCCTCTGTCTCCAGTCTCTCGTCAAGTGTCTCTAGTCTATTCTGCACTCCATTTAGCCAGGTATCTACCATCTGTGTCTGTCACGCTGCACTCAGCAGTCAGGCTCAAGCACCACAGGTGCAGGGCAGAGTTCTTCCTGGGGGAGGGGATATTGTTTCCTCTCCCACTGTTGCCTCTCCTTGAAGTGGTCTGCCTGTGCAAGATGGCTGCTGCAGTATAAGGGATGATTCATCACCCAGATCCTGCCGGCTATTCTCTCAGTTCTCTCCCCAAAGCTTCCTCCCCCAGTCTCTCCTCAGGTGTCTCTAGCCCACTCTGCCACCACCTTTGCTGGAGCCCTAGGTAAGTGGCTGCAAAAAAAAAAATTATGTATTGGCCCTTTGAATGGTTCTTTGTATCTCCAGTCACCCATCTCTGGCAGATAGCAACCCTGCTGCTTTTTGCAGCTGGCTATTATCTGTGTACTTTTTCAGCTTTGGTGCTGCAGGCTAGGGATCCCCACTTATGGTTTAGACCCCACTCTTCTCAGGGGGATCCAACTGGCCATTGGAATATCCCTCTGGCACTGCTGCCCCTGGGCACCCAGCCTGCCTTCTTGAGTCTCCACTGCACTCCTTACCAGCGAGGTCATGCTAAAGCTGATTCTTCTGTCTATCTAAGGTTATAAGATTTATCTCTTGCTATTGTTCGGCTGTTTGTTCCAGGTGATTTCTATACAATTTAGTTGTCATTTCAGATTGCTCCTGGGAGGAAGTCAGTGTGCCTTCTGTTCACTCCTCCACCATCTTGCCCCTCTCCTTTAATTTTTCATTATAAAATGAAAACCAAATTTCTATAAACTGACCTCTTTTGTCAAAATATTTTTCTATCTACTATCTATCTATTTATCTGTCTACTCATCCAACTATCTAGCAAAGCTGGTTTATGTATAAAACATTTTATATTTTGCTGAGAGTGTAGATAAAGTCTGTTAACAGCACATGCCACTAAGGATAGTGACTATGGGAAAGAAAAAAAATATATAGTTTGCCTTTTGATTTTTTAAAAATTTCTAACTTTGTGCAGATATTGTTTTTATTTTTAAAAGATGACAAGTCAGCTGAGGTTAGGTTGACTCTAATATTATTGAAAATTCTTTTTATTTATTTCTATAATTCAAAACCTTTGTCTCATTTTAGAATGCCCTAATATTAAAGCCTAATATATATATATAAATTTAGTGCCAGTGACTGTCTTGAAAATAAAATTTAAAAGATGAAGAGAGTGAATCATGGGGGTTATAAGTCCCTCAATGGTGAGGAGACCCTTAGGGGAGCCAAGGAAAGTGCTGTGGAGCCCCAGAAATAACACTGAAAGATTTGTTTCCCATGTGGCATAGACACAAGAGAGAGGGCTGCAGTGGCAGTTAGGAAAATTGGATCTAGGCCTGCTCTGCCATTTACTACCCTCTTGAACATGTCACTTAACCTCTCCTAACCTGCTTCCTCAATTATAAAATAAGGGAATTGTGTTGGATGATTTCTGAGGTGCCTTCTAGCTCAGAAATCTATAAAATTGTATGAAACATCATCTTTTTTTCTACCACAAAATTGGCAGGAGGTGGTCATGAAATGAGGTCCAGAATATAATTCATCTTTCAATGTACATTTCTCTGTCCTTCAGATGGAAGTAGTTGATAGGTCTTATTTTTCCTCTACAGTTACACTGATTATAAGTGAGGATAAACTGCCTGTACTGGACACCACAGAAACTTTCATATGCCAGGAAAAACTAAGCCAGCCTGAAAATATTTATTTGACAGCACATACTTGTAGTAAGAGCCAGAAAAGACAGGCATAATGAATAAACCACAAGGTAGAAAGAGAGATCTGAGTTGCCTGTTTGTTTCTTTTGTTTGTTTGTTTACCCAGAAAAATACATTTGTCATTTGGAGTTTTGTAGTTTGTGGTATTTTATCTAATTTAACCCACCTGTCCTTTTAAAAGCATTTTGCCCCTGCTAAAGTCTTTTATTCTAAACCTAGAGACATGAAAGAAGCCTGACTTGGTCCCTGCCACCTCATCAAAGTTTCAAGTTTCCTCAATCCTTTAAAGCCTTTGGCTCATGGTTATGGAAAGAGACAGAGCTGCACACCTGGATACTCAATACTGAATGGTATTCCTAGGAAAGCCAATGTAACTTGAGAAATACTTCTTGAATACTCACTGTATACCTGACATTATGCTACATAGTAAATATTAAAAGTTAAAGTTCCACCTTGAAGAAAATAAAAGTGTAAAGGGAAAAGAATCAACACATTCATAACTACAGCATAAGTCCTGTACCAGAAGAGTGGACTGGAGCTATGTAAGTACAGAGGAGGGCAAATTACCAATATCCAGGATCTTCTTTTGCTTATGGTTTCCAAACCTACTGTAGCAAGAAAAATATCTCCAGACTTCTGGTCAAGATGGCTGCATAGGCAGACATGGCTCACCCCCTCGCAAAAGCACATCAAAATTAAAACTAAAATATACAACAATCATCATTCAGAACCATCAGAAATTAAGTTGAATGGATGTCTGGCAACTACAGAATTAAAGAAACCACATCCATCCAGACTGGTAGGAGGGGCGCTGATGCAGAATCCGCTGGTCCCTCATCCACATGTAGTGGATAAAAATTCAGGAGGGATATCATGGGAGTGAGGGGTCCCAGCTCCACACTAAGACCCCAATCCCAGGGATTCAGAGACAGGAAGATAAATCCCCACAGTTTCTGGCTGCAAAAATCAGTGGGGATTGAGTTGGTGGAAGAAACTGTTGGAGTCCCAAGCAGTTCCTATTAAGAACACACACATGGACTCACCTATTCAGATTCACTCCCTCTCAGCTCCAGCACCATGTTAGCAGCTTGAAAGGCACCAGTGGTATACAGGGAGAAACTGAAGTGTCTGGCATCAAGGCAAGCAGAGGCTATTGTTCCTTTTCTGAACACTCTCTCAACAGAGTTGGCAAGCTGGTGCCATTTCTGAAACTCCATCACCCTAGCTAAGAGTTTGATCCATCTTGGAGATCCCCAGAGACAATACCTGCCTCCCCCCTCCAGCCCCCAACTGACGGGCCCACCCAAGTTGCTTTTCTATATGAATGACTTGTCTTGGCTCATACTGCAAAACTTCCTGAATCCCTTCAAACAAGCAGCAGCTGGCTTTAGGGAGCCCCAGGCCCAGTATTAGCAGCAACCAGCCTAGATTCATAGCTTGCCTTCACCTGGGAATCTCTAAGCCCAGCACAAGTAACAGCCATCTCAGATTGCTTAATAGCTCAGAGAGGGTGGCTCTGGGAAAAACCTTGGCCTGCATCACCAGGGAAAACCCAGACCCCGCACACCCATGGAACAACTACAGGCTGCACTGAAGTACCACCACCCTGCTCCTGAACAACTCATCCTCCATGGAGAGGAGAGGATGGTGGTCAGTGGTCACAGCCAATCCTTGAAGCTGACTGGCCTGGGTAAATCCCTGTCATTGATCTGCCAAGAGAAATCAAGGCTCAACTACAAGAGGAGTGTGTGCTCACCCCACAAAGGGCTCACCTTGAGTACTCAGCTTGGGTGATAAGGGAGGTTGTGCCACTAGACCTTACAGGACACCTACTATATTAGGCCATGCTACCAAGACAGAGAGTCATTGCACCTCTACCTAATATACAGAAACAAACACAGGGAGGCTGCCAAAATGAGGAGACAAAGGAATCTGGCCCAAATGAAAGAACAGATCAAAGCTCCAGAAAAAGAGCTAAACAAAATGTAGTTGAGCAATCTATCAGATTCAGAGTTCAAAATACTGGTTATAAGAATACTCAAGGAAATTAGTGAGGACCTCAATAGCATAAAAAAGATCTAGTTAGAAGCAAAGGATACACTAATTGGAATAAAGAACAATTTACAGGGAAAGAATGGTAGGGTGGATGAAGCTGAGAATCAAATCGATGATTTGGAACATAAGGAAGTAAACAACAACCAATCAGAACAACAAGAAGAAAAAAGAATCCCCCAAAATCAGGATAGTGAAGTGTTCCCTGCCTTTGGGACCACTTCAAGAGGTCCAACATTCACGTCATAGGGATATCAGAAGGAGAAGAGAAAGAGGAAGAAATCAGAAATCTCTTTGAAAAAACAATGAAAGAAAGCTTCCCTAATTCAATGAAGGAAATTAACATGCAAGTCTAGCAAGCACAGAGAGGCTGAAACAATATGGATGCAAAGAGGCCCACTCCAAGATACATCATAATTAAAATGTCAAAGATTAAAGGTAAAGAGAGAATCTTGAAAGTAGCAAGGGAAAAGAAGTTAATTACTTACTGGGAAGCTCCCATAAGACTGTCAGCTTATTTCTCAAAAGAAACTTCGCAGGCTAGAAGGGATTAACAAGAAGTATTTAAAGTCATGAAGGGCGGGGGCCTACAGCCAAGATTGCTCTACCCAACAAAGCTATCATTTAGAATTGAAGAGCAAATAAAGAGTTTCCCAGACAAGGAAAAAACAAACAAACAAACAAAGGAATTCATCATCACCAAGTCATTATTATATGAAATGTTAAAGGGACTTATTTAAGAAAAAGAAGATTAAAAAAAAATGAACAATAGAATAGCAAAAAATTCAAATCTGTCAACAACTGAATCTAAAAAACAAACAAAGCAAACAAGAACAGAGATAGAATCATGGATACAGAGAGCATTTTGATGGTTACTGAATGGGATGGGTATGGGGCAATGGGTGGAAAGGTGAGGGTATTGAGAAGTACAAGTAGGTCGTTACAGAATAGCCATGGGGATGTAAAGTACAGTATAGGAAATGGAGTAGCCAAAGAACTTAATATGTATTATCCATGGACATGAACAATTGTAGAGGAATTGCCTGAGGGAGTTGGGGGGTGCCGGGTGGAGGGAGTCTAAGGGCGAAAAATCCAGTCAACTGCTAATAGCAAAATCAATAAAATATAATTTTAAAAAAGAAAAATGTTTCCATCCTCTGCATGTGAAAACTCCAGAAGTATGAATGAGCAGAGAACAAGCAGTTCCTCTGAAAGCCAAAGGATGAAGAAGTCTTGGAAATAGCTGAGCTGATCCAGGAATGTAGAAGAGAAAGAAAATAGTGCCAAGCCAGAGAAAGAATGAGCCCTAGAAGGAAATAACAGGGAGACAGAACATGTTGATCTATACATTCTTTGGTTCTTATAATTTTTTTTCATACAGTAAGTGTTCTTTGGTGGGGGAGGGTGAAACATAGGTGATAGGCCACACAGATACTGAAGATTTCATTCCAAAATTGTCTTGTTTACCTCATCTCTTCAGAGACTGTTTCATTGGGCATCCTTCAGAAACTGCTGCCAGAGTGCATCATCATTAACATGGGATCCCTCACGACTGTAAGCTGTCATGAGCAAGCACCTAGGTTTGTCCTGAAGTCCTTGGCAAAATGGAACAAACCCAGGAGCACCACTGAAGTATGGACCCCCTGCTGAGGTGAAGCTGAATGGAAACACAACTAGAGAATATTTCACAACCAGGCCTGAATAAATGGAGAAATGAACAAAAGTATTTCCATCATGGATTGATTTACATTTGATTTAGACTAAGACGGATAGCCAGGTATAGGAATCAGCTAGAAGTCACATGTGCAGGAGCAAATACTGTACATTTTTTTCTTCAAGCAATGTGAACTTTCAAATCAAATTAGTGTATAATTTTTGGTGATATCACTGTTCTCCAATTGCTGTTATTCCTGGACTTACTTATTTTTCTGCTAGTAGAGTCAGAATTGAAGGATTGAAGGATCAAGTAGAAGAGGTATGGCATTAAATGGTTGACCAGTGACTGTTTTCTAGTAAGCAATAAATTAAGGGACTTTTGTGCCTTTATGAATTCCAATGGGTATTCCACTAGCCTGAAATTTCTAAGGACAGTTATTACTAGCATAAAAATAATGTGTTTTTGTAAAGGCCCTATTCAAATGTAGTTATTAGGCTAAGCACTTTATGAAGGCATTATGCAAAAAGTAATTTTACTTTGTTATTGTGGAGGAAGAATCAAAGTAAAAAAAGTACTCCATATTGATGCCTAATAATATATGAAAAAAAAGACATTAATGACAGATCTTTTCTGTTTCTTTAAGTGTTGACTTAGGGTATGAGAAATATTTGTCAATCCACAGATGATTCCAGAGTTATAGTGTGAATACCTGAAATTTTGCAAAATGGGGTCTTGTGTTTTAGGTGCTAAAAATTAACAATATTCACTGTTATTTTAGGTTCTGGACAAAACAGAGTTATATCAGTTGAAATGCAGAATGCTCTATATCCACATAATTATGAAGCATATTATCACATGATTCTAGCTCTGTTGCTTATATAAAATTAAGGACTTAAGATAAATAGTTAAATTTATCCTCTAAATTGCAAACTGGGATAGATAAAGTCTTAGTCAAGGTCCTCAAATGAAATGTGATAATAATGCAAAAGCAAATACAAAAATAATATCCTGAGCTCCCAAAACTCAGGTCTATGTTTTCTCTCAATTCCACTATTTATGAAGTCCCAAAGAGAAGAATTCTAGAGAATATCTCAGCAAAGAAACCACAGCCCTTAGAGTTTTCAAGGCCATCTGACTGGCAAATCCTGGTTTTTCTCCCAGGCTTCAACTCAGCCCTTGGAGCTGTCACATTAAGGGGGTGTATGATTTAATTCAAGGTATCTTATCAGAAACTTGGCAGGCAATTTAAGACCACTTGATAACACAAGGGATTGTGATCATGCATGCATCCCAAGAACAAATCTGGAAATGAAGATAAATTAATAAATAAACAAGAACTGTAGCTTTCTGAATGTGATAACCGATCTGATATTTAACCAATGAGAAAGTACTTATTTTGAGGGATCTATGTCCTCCATATCATGTACAGAGCTGTAGAAGGTAGATACAAATAATGGAATATCCTCTACCCTCAAGCAGCTTATGATTGATTCTACCTTAATGAAGCACATTCATTCTTGTGTTTGGTCCACTGAAATGTAAAGGAGCTACTTTCACATTATCTCAGAATCCTTTCATTGTTTCACTTGAAATGGGACATAATTCATGCTGTTTTGACTATGACCAGTATAAAATGTGTCATTTTTCATATAAATATTAAAAGATATGCAAAGATAACTGATGTGAGTTGCCCTTCCTGAAACAAGTCTTGACATATTTATACACATATGGTGCTGACTTGAGCAGAAGTGATCTATGTCAGCTATGTCAGATTGCTCTGGGTGGATTTTCATAGAAAATAAAGGACATGAGGAGTGGGGATGATGTTCTTTCTTCTGTGAAATATTCTGGAGCTCTTACAGGGGAAAAGGTTGCTCCCCTACAGAGGGGAGTTAGGGACCAGTGATGACCATGTAGAGAAAATCAGAGCTTTAAGACTATTAGTTATAGATACCATCTTAATAGATGTACCCTTAATCAACTAGTCTTGGTAAAATGTTATTTTTGGCATAAGTAAAGAAAATCAGAAGGTAAATAACATTCATAACCATTGGCAACCCTCAGGATATCTTTCTAAGGATCAGTTATCATTTATCATCTTCCTGGTTTTAGGGACACTCATCACTGATGCTCAGTCATATTATTCCCTATAAAACTGTTGAAAATAAAGCCATAGTATTAAAAGTGCTTATTCTGCACAAAATAAATTAGTGTCTTGAACCTCAAGCTTGCCAAATTTTAGCTTCTAATAGATAGACAGTAATGTTATATGTCACTTTCCATACCATATTCCTGAAAGTTATTAGAAAATATTTTTGGATATATCAAATTATATATAAATGCACTGTGAGAGTGGGTTTATTTAAAGTGATCCTGGCTAATTCAACTTTTACTACAAATCGATTTCATTGTAGGCATTGAACTAGGTGCTGTGGATGTAAAGATTATTATAACTTAGTTCCTGCCATCAAAAATCTTAGAGTTTAGTGTAAGAGAGACACATAAATACCAAATGTCAATATCATATGCCTAGTGAACATATAGAAGTAGTCATGGATGCTGTGAGAGAACTAAGAAGGAGCCACTTGTTCGTTCTGTGCAGATTGGTAATAATGCTTGAGAGAGAAAGAAATGGCTGAGTTTTGAAAGAAAAATGACAAGTCTTAAAGAATTCTTTTGTCCAGTAGTCATTTCTTATCTTATTCACACCATTTGTATAACTTCAGCCAAAGTACAACCTCATTTCTATCTAACTCTTTAATTGTAGAATAGGAAATTGGAAGCAAATACAGCAGGTGGTTTGTTAAGGTCATTTCCACATTGATCTATACATTCTTTGGTTCTTATAATTTTTTTTCGTACAGTAAGTGTTCTTAATGCAAAATACCCATGCCTTGTAATTGTACTGTAAATATCAATGTACTTCTATTTAACCTGAAAATATAATGGAAATGAGTATTAGCAGTACCACTAACAAGCCCTAGACAGGGAGTTTAAATGAATCTGGAGGAAAAGAGGAGTACATTTGTTTTCATGGTTACATTAATGAAAAGGGTGATAGAATGGGGAGGGGATGGCCTCCTGGAGAGAAAAAAGCTAAACAATCACAGTACATCAAATGCTGCTTTCTAAGAAGTATCTTCGCCTATATGTCTATCGTCTTTGTGTATCAATCTTCACTCCTAAATGGCTCTCTCTAATTTTCATATTGGCAAAGAAAGAGTTTTTATTTAATAAATTTATATCTATTTTCCTCAGGCTTTTACTGAGGGAGGAGTTGAAGGGAGTATGGAAAAGGATAAAGATGATCACATAAGCTTAAAAGTTCTGATTGACAAGACCTTTTTTCAGCTGTACAAATAATCATCCCTAGCGTGTAACACCATGAGATACTGGGGCTGGAGGCAGGAGATCATACCCGAGCTCCATTTATACTATGCAGTGAGAATAAGCATCCTAAATTCTCCTCTACATCCTCAGTTTCCCCACATGTAAACCACAATTACCTAGATATATTAAATATTGGCTTTCATTTTCTTTATTTTGTTTGTGGTATTGAGTCATTAAAACATCATGTTTCTGACTTATTAAAGGGTAATCTATAGGTTATAAAATATTTCACAATACCTTAATTAGGATGACAATGACTGTCCATATACGGAGGAAAACCATGTTCTGATGAACTGTTTTAGGTGATAGTGGCCTTACCCAAGATTTGGTAGTGCTCAAATGAAAGGCCAGAACCCCTCCCAAACAGAGACAGCAATACACAGGAGAGCCTTGACAACTGCAGTGCTATCTAATGAATCCCAGATGAAGACATGCACTTAATCAGCTTTTGGGCTGTGTTTAAATGTTTGCCTTTATTTTTTTTTCTTTTTCCCCTAACAATTGCATAGTATATGGAGAATCTTAATTTGCTCATGCATTAGCACCTTCATAAAGACCTCCTTTGGAAAAGCACTTTTGAATGCTGAAGCAGCCTTGACTCTAATACTTTATAAATGCTTCTGACTTCAAAAACAAAATGGGCTATAAACAGGGCTTCTTTTTCGTGAACCTATCAAGCTTTCATAAGCCAGTAGTGATTTTTAAACAGTTTTCTTTTCTTTTCCTTTTTTTTTTTTTTTAAGCAAGGAGGTTAGAATTTACAAACTCTTATCAGTTAGAGAACTTAGAGTAACCACAGTTAAGAGCCTCATTCATTTCTCATGTGGAGTGGATCTGAGGGCTTCCAAGCTAGAGGGCTTTATTATGCACACAGAAAAGAGAAAGGCCTATTGCCTCTTTTCTAAATCTGTGATCTAGAAAGGTCAGATGCATAATCAAAATGGATAATAATCTTTTAACAAAGGTATAGATTTTTCTGACTAAACAATACATCTTTTCTCAGGTGGATAGAACATTCTCTGCTTCTCAGCAGGCAACACTAGGGGCAAGCAGTATGGAGCAGGCAGGACTCCAGGACTTTGCTGCCTGCCCCTGAACCAAACACTTTTTCATTCATGCACAGGTAGCTGTGTTGTTTTTTTTTTTAATCGACTGGAACATTACTATTTTCCCAACCACTGAGATCTAACTCTTGTGGTATCTTATTTTTTCCCTGACAAGGTAGTACACTGACAAAAAGAGCTTGGTCTTTAAGGCCACAGAGGCCTGGGTTCAAATTCCATGTCATACTGATTTGGGGCACTAGTAAAAGTGAAAACATAAGTCTATCAAAGTTCAAAGTATTCCAAAAGTTGCACTGTGTGTGAATACAGGCACATGCAGTTGGTCCTTGAACAACACAGGTCGGGGTTTGAACTGTGTGGTTCAACTTTTAAGTAGGTTTTGAAAAGATAAATACAGTACTGTAAATGTATTTTATCTTATCTTCTTAATAACATTTTATTTTCCCTACTTACTTTATTGTAAGACTACAGTATACAGTAAGTATAACATACAAAATGTGTGTTAATAATCTCTTTATGCTATCAGCAAGGCTTCAGGTCAACAGCAGGCTATCAGTAGTTAAGTTTTGTGCAGTCAAAAGTTCTACATGGATTTTCAACTGTGCCACGGGTAAATGCTCCTAACTGCTGTGCTGTTCAAGGGTCAACTGTATATATCCACACAGGCATATATGTATACATGCAAGAAGAAAGGGTTCCTGTCCATGTAGCTCTACTACTGTTGGAGGAAAACTGAGGCTAGAGCTCACTTGCATCTTTGTTCCAGGTTTCTAGTTTTCCAAACCAATTCTACTTCCTTTTACTCTAAATAACTAAAAATTTGATAAAAACAAGGACAAAGGGGATGAGCAATAGCTTTTCCTGTTCAAGGGTACTATTAAATTATACTTTTAAAATCCCATGTCTCTGTAATGTAATGTGCAATGCAAAAGGCTATGTGGAAAAGCTCCAGGCAGCTGCAGGAGTTCCTAAAAGGAAGAGGAAACAAGAAAAATGTACCTAAATGTTCAAATTGAAAACAGTTTTCAATAGAGCCACACTCTGCTGATTCTCAGCACAGAGATGAAGAGTCTTAGCCCCAAGTAGCCTCCCTTCCTGTAGAAAATGCAGACTCAGGTTATATGAATATATTCACCTGCAGCTCTGGGCTTGCTTGAATTCAGGCTGGTGCCCCTCCACCTCGCAGATATTTTACCTGCACTCAGACTCTGTCTTTTTGTCATGGGCTGCTGGCCCCTGAGATTCCATAGAATGATAATGAACACCTCTCATTGGGGTACAGGCCTTCTTCCTTTCAGTGTCTGATTACTTTAGGTAACATCTCCTTTTAATGCACAGCCTCAGAGTTTAATGTTAAATCAGAATCTGCCACTACATATTTGTACTGTCATTTCATCCAAAATTAATATACCAGAGTAGCTGTTAAAGAGAAGCAAGAGAAAGTCCTCCCTCCAAGTATGGTTGCCTGTTAAGGTTCTATTTGGTCCTTGTACTGTATGAGGACTCCTCTTGTTGGGTCCTTCTTAAAGCAAATGTTAACTTTTTTTTCTGTCTGGCTCTACAAGACAGATGGCATAAAATCAACACACAGGACACATTTTGAAGAACATACCAAGAATTCTGCACACTTTTTTACTTTAGGCCATCTTACCACTTTCCCACCCAAGAAAATGGATCATAACATAAAAGAGAGAGAATGGCATTATTGTAGAGATTACCTTGAATCTGTTCCAGTTATTTAAAGAATTGTCTGCAAGCTTTTATCTCATTATTAGACCACATTATTTCTAGGCATCTTACAACTGATCTTGACACATTCACTAAAACTTAGCCTAAGTGAACAATTTGCAGCATCATTCTTATTGAAGAGACTATAGTGTATGGTTATTTTACTAAATTTATAGAAACCTCACATCCCAGTTTTATTTATCCTCACACTGGACACCTGTTTGTGTTTTTTATTATTGTTTTTTAACCTCGATTATAAAATGCCAAGCAATGGAGAGATAGGAAACCATACTTAATCAGAATAACACTAAGACTTTTAAGCTTTGCTGCCAGTCATAATATCAAATGAGAAAACACACAGACAGGAAAGAGAGGATAAAAAGAGTTATTTATGCAGATAATTGATAAACATGTGCTAATGAGCCAGCTTCCTACTTCCAACTGAATATTATTGCTTTGCAAGTGCTTGGGAAAGAATGAGTTTGAGATTTGCTTATAACTTCAAACCAGTTCTTTTACATTTGGGAGAAAATCTAGCACAGTGTATATTTCCGTTGCTTTTAAATCCTAATTGGTCTTTTCTCTTTTAAAAATTATTGAGCTTTCTGAGACAGTTGAAGGCATTGGCTAATGAAGTGTCTAGGATTATCTCTGAATTAAGATAATTTGCTCTCAGACTTCTTTCTGTTAATACAAGACATCAAGGACTAACCATAACCCTAGCAAACAATCTATGTTTTTTCTGCTTGTCTTTTGGGATCGTCTTGCATGCATTTATGTATGGTACTCATCTAATATTGGCACTTAACAATGTTAACTGTGGTGAAAATGATGATAGGATGTAAAAATTAAAAATAGAATATAGCCTTACCAAATTAGAGCTTTAATGAGAAAAGATCTCTCCTCATTAAAATTTTTCCTGTCTCTTCTGAACCAATCCTTGTACCACCTACTGCTACACCCATTTGATTCTTCAAACTAAGCTTTAAGAAAGAAGTTCCACTTTTGATTAAGCAGGTCCAATTATTTCATTAATGAAATGACTAATTATTTCAAAACATAGTGTACCTGCATTCTTTTTCTCTGAAATGAGATTGGACTGAAATTGCTCTTCCTTGAAGAAAAATAGTTGAAGATAGTTGCAGCTACCTTTAACTAATTAGTTAAATACTGTTCTTAATTAGATATTTATAATTTTGGATGAATTGAGGGTCCATAGTAACATAGTATGAAGTCATATTGTAATAGGAAATATCGGGGTGCCTAAAAAAGGGAAAGATCTCCCCCCTCCACTAACAACACTAGGGGAAGAGGAACCTATCAGGGCCTTTGACAGTTACTTTGCATATCTAAAGAACTTGGCCAGTGTTTTAGTAATGTTAAGTAGCTGTGTGGGCAAGCTGAAAGCCAAGGAGATGGGTGTGATTCTAACTTCTGCTGTAGCCTGAGGAGCTTGCTGTGCCTGTGAAAGAGGCTTGGAGGTGGCTTCTGCATCAGGGGGCCAAGCCTGCCTGAACTAATAATGGCAGTTGAGAAAGGCAGAAGAGACCAGACTACTGGCAGGTGTAAGCTAGTGTGGGAGGAGTTGGAAACAAGAATAAGGAGGAAGACCCACCTGGGGATTTAAATGCAAACTGCACAGCTATGCTGGAGATCTGGACCATCTGGGAAGGAGAGTAGGAGAGTCATGAGAAGTGCGCATGCGCTCTCTCTCTCTCTCTCTCTCTCTCTCTCTCTCTCTCATTCTCTCATTCATATTCTCTCTCTGTCTCTGTCTCTCTCTCTCTGTCTCTCTCTCTCTGTCTTCCCCCCCCCCCCACATGTGGCTTGGGAAGCAGAAGCCTCTTGACCATGTAGCAGCAATGTGGGCCTTGGCCACGCAATTTGAAAGGATGCAGAAGAACCCCTACTGGCCCACCATAAGGATGTCGTTTCGAATTAAGAGCAGGAGCCTAACTGAGCATGGATGACTGGAAGAAACTGGAATACATATGGGAATCTGCCCACCTAAGCTATAGACTTCTATTTCTTTTCCTGAGATATGGTACCTCTGACTGGCCTGCTTTGGCAAGGGGAGGCAGGACTGTGTGTTTCTGGGTGTTTTTTGTTTCTAAAGGGCATAGGATTTAACAGCAGAATTCCAACATTATCCTAAACCTGTATAGCTTTTGAATGAATAGTTTCTTTTCTTTCCATAAGACTTGGGCATTGGGAGTCACGGTTCTTTCTGGCAACAGTCAATAGAACTTAAAGCAATAGGACCTAAAGCAATAGAACCCAGTGGTTCTGTTACAATATCTCCTGTAAAATAAGAAAATTTTAATAAAAATCATTATACTCGACTTGATCAATATTTAGGCTATTTAACCCTGCATCACTAAAATTTTGAAAACTAGCAAATATTTAGACAAGATTTATTGAACAGAGTATCCCTGGATAATAACAAATAATTGAGCTTACGAGAAAAAACAGTAACCACCATAATAGTAATAAACATAGGTACAAAATAGAAATATAATGTAAATGAGATAGGAACAAGTCACTTTTTAGGAAACTTGATTGTTTTGTTTTTAAATGGAGATCATCCATTGTACCATGATAGTGAAGAGCTTGTATCTGAAGTTAAAATGTTTGGGTCTAAATTCTGTTTCCTCGCCTATCAATTGGGAAAACTAATCATAACCAACCATGTAGAAATGGTGTTATGAGTATAAGAGATTATATGTATAAAGCATTAAATTTATCTAACATTGAATAATTTATAAATAGAAATTACTTATTACAAAGTTGTAGCTATATAAGGGACAGATATTCTTGGACATTACAGGTATCCTATCATTTCCTTTTCCTGTTTTGTTCTTGCTTACAAGTTAACATCACTTTCATTCTGCTTTTCCGTTATGTCCTTTGAGGATTTCAAAACATAGCCTATTCTTGTGGGTTAGAGTTAAGACATTCAAACATCTTAAACACTGATACCAGTTGGACATGGAAAAGAATGGCAGGAGACAGCGAGGATAAGATTTTTGAGAGTTTCAGTTTGAATTGTGCTGGGTTAGTGAGAATGGATACTGCTGGACTGTGGAGATGCTCTGACTATCCTAAAGTAATTCTAGGATAAGATATTCCTAAAGGAAGGACTTGGATAAGGTATATGTAGGGATGCCCATGTGTCCACATACCTGTTCAGAGTTTATTTGTCCTCTCAGGTGCCTTATTTAGCAAATGAACTCAGTGATATTCACCCTGAAATTGCTTGCTTCAGGGTGCTTACCAAATGGTTGGTCATTTAATGACCCAAGGCAGAGCCAGGGAAGCTTAACACACTGACAAAATGGGTATAACTATGATAACAACTGTTTTCATGGGAAATTATTGCTATTATAAACTTTATTCAACATCATAATGCTAGCAATAATTTTTCTGTTTCTTCCATTTTAAAATTAAGTTATGTTTGAGAATGTATACGACACAGAGGAAATAGGAAAACTCAGTGTTAGACATTTAATGGCCTTTTTATAAGTCTCTGTTGTTGCAAAGGAAACATTCAAATGCATAATCTAATGCTTGGTAGCTGATATTACTCAAACTAGAATAAGTGTATTTAGAAAGAGAGATGGCAGTTTATTAGATAACATTGTGACAAAAACTCATGTCTATCTCTCCAAACCCTACTAAACGTCATTTTGATTGGACTTCATGTCCATTGTTACAGCAGCTACTCTGACTTGGACAACAAAACATGAGGTGTGTTTATATGGAAAATCCTTTCAACTGGACATTGCCTGGTTGAGAAAGAAACAACCTAAAGACCCATTTCACCTGTTCTTATTAGTACAGAACATGGATAACTTATCAGAGTAGAATTTAGGAAGATAAAGCGTCTGCTTAGCAAGCATGAAACATTGTCTAGTAACATTCAGAGTGGAGCATAGGCAAGAACAGCCCTGCATGAAGATGCTCTATCTGAAGGAAAGGAGAAGTTGGCTGGGATCAGGATAATGGGACCCCTGGTGGAGGTACAGGTTGTGAATGAATGGATTCTTTTTTTTTTAAGTATATTTTATTGATTATGCTATTACAGTTGTCCCTTTTTTTCTCCCCTTTATTCCCCTCTACCCTGCACGCCCCCTTCCACCAGCATTCCCCATCTTAGTTCATGTCCATGGGTCGTATATATAAGTTCTTTGGTTTTTCTATTTCCTATGCTATTCTTAACACCATCCTCCCACCCCTGTCTATTTTGTACCTACCATTTATGCGTCTTATTTAACTCTTCCTCAACTGTAAATGACTTGTCCAAAAGAGGAAGGGGAGGGGCAAACTCAGGCATCTTACTTCCTAACTCTATCTAGATTGGGAGTGATAAGTAAACCTATGGTGAACTTGCTGAGTAAACATTTGTAGTTGAGACTCAGCAAGCCAGCTCTCCAATGAGCCCATTGGCTAGAAGAGGTGGCATTGCTGAGTCCATCCATGCATTAAATTTTTCCTTCTGCCACTTGAGCCAGAGTAGATTTGGCTTCCTTATTATTTCTTTGTCATGTTATTACCCTTTCATTTCTTTCAGATTCATGTTCTCTTCTTTATTGACCTCCATTTCCACTCTTGATCCTCCCCATTTTTTAGTTTTTAATTATCTTCTTTAGCCATTCCCTTTGTCTCTTCTCTCTAAGAAATCACTATACTTTCATTTTCTGTGTGTGTGTGCGCATGTGCATTCGTGCGCACCCACACACCCCCCTAGAACACAGAAACTTGAGGTTCCTTGTCCTGTTACATTATTGTGCTCCCAGTCCTGTTCCTATGCCAATTGGAAGCAGCTTCCTGTTTCATTACTCACCACCAACTTAGGAAAAGGGTCAAGAAGCTTTTCCTTAACTCTGTTTTCCTCTCTGCTTTCATGTTCAGCCCAACTTTAATTCTCTAGTTTCAATTCACCAGAAGCCAGTTCTGTATATACTCCAACAAATGATATAGTATCAAATTTAAGCCTCCTTCGCATTATCCTGTTTCCTTAGTTGAAGACAGGGTGACAAATTGCTGACACTTATTGAATTTTTATTGTATTTATATATTCCAAGTTACCTATCATCAGGATATAGTGACATTTCTGGAGTGTCTATGATAGGTGGTCAGGCAGGCTTTATTTGATCACTTCAATTGAAAACAAATTCACCACCTTGCAAGACAGCAAGCATCATTCTATTCTTAGTTTGACTTATGAGAAAATTCTTAGACATAATTTGGCTCCTAATAACTGTCACTCATGGATGCTTACTATGTAGAGTAAGGCTAATATATTTCTTGTTCAGTATAACTTCAACTATTTTAAAATAGGAATCCTCCCTGAGTCTTCTCTAAGCTATAAGTATTTCCATTCTCTTCAATATTCATCATAAGGAGAATGCTGAACAATTTTGACTAGCCTCATTTGTCATTACCCTGACTCTGCCATGGTGTTAAAAAATGGTCTAAGTCATTTTAGGAGAAATTTAAAAATAAAACTTACTAGTTTATTCTTTTGGAACTCATTATCCCCTCAAGCTGGCCTAAGCTGGAAATCAATAAAATCAAGAGGGAATAAATCCTTTTGCTTTAAAATACTAGGTAGCTATAAAACTCATAGCATTTTAAGGGTAATCAGAGCTATACCTACCACTCCCTTCCTATGTACAACCCAAATTTATTAGGTTATATGCTTACCGTTTCATCGAAAACAAAACAACTTAGCCCTGGGTGGAACTGTCAGGGTTCTTATGTTACAGGGGTCAGAACCTGGGTCTGACTCATTACAGCCATTCATGCCACAAGTTCCTTGAATCTTGAAAGTCTCCTTAGGGTCTTTTGGTCCCCGGAGTTAGGGGTACTTAGGCATGTGTTCAGTGATGGTATAGCACCAGTGGATCTATTACAAAATTGAGAGTGATAACAGCGCAGCTTGCCAATTCCACAGTAGAAGTTTACTGGTCTTGGAATACCCAGTGAGGTGTTCTCTTTTGATATTCTTCTTGGCATGGTCATAAACCTAAACTCCTGCTATCCAACCAACTTCAAGGTTATGGATATTTAACTGGGTCTGAGAGGCTTAGAAATTATCACAAAGGCAAGGGTTTTTCATTCTTTTGGGAAAATTTCTCCTCTGATTTCTTGTAGTATCATTTAAACAGTTACATGTTTGGTCTTACAATTCATTGTGTATGAGTTCATACTTAATACAAGAAGACTTCTCCTTGGAGAAAAGAGTGTGACTTTATCAGACTTAAAAATGTGCTACAAAACTCCCCAGGCCCCGTGTAGGAGGATTATCTCTTGTTAACTCTTTCCAACTTTGAGAGTGAGCCATGCCAGGAGCACAACCTAGGGTCTAGGTATGCTAAAATATGGGAATTAGAGATGCTGAATCAGCACATACCCATACTTTAAACCAATGGTAGGTCTATGTGAGCACTGACTTTGGAGAAATTAATCTTTTTCTTTCTTTTTTTCTTGTATTGCTATGAGATAGGTTACCAAACAGAGGTAGGTTGGTGTAAGGGGGCTGCTTTGAGTGGTCTTGAGGACTGTAGTCCCATGCAAGCTGGGGCCTGGTAGAGGCTCCATAAGTCTTGGCCAGAACACTGGTAATGCAGTTGATAGGCAGGACCTAATAATAACTCCGAGGGCCCATGGAGCAAAATCAGGCCTAGAAGTAAATTACACTCTTTGAAGCATGCTTTGTTTCCCCCTCAAGCTCTGTTAATCTTATACCAGATGACCAGCTCAAGGCTGGGAAAGAAATTTACAGAATTCCCAGACCTTGACCCAAATCCCATCTGGAGCCATAATGTTTGTTCATCTCAGACCCAAGCAATTTGGTGTGTTCCTGCCATTGTCTTCTTTAAACATCACCTATTCTCTGTAAACTTAAGTTACTGATGTAATTAGATTACCTATACATTCCTGCTACCTATCTCCCTGCCCCCACTTGTAACCCTCTCAATAAAAGCCATTGAGCATGGGGGCTCAAGGTGTTCTCCTTGAGAGAGAATCGTCTTCCCCTTTCCATGACAGGCAAACGGAGTCTGGAGCAACTCCTTCTTCCATTGTCAGTGAATCCGGGGACTTAGCAGGCTGGAGTCCCCCATAGATTGGTGACAAACAAATTGCTGTGTACATCACTGCCCTTCAGAGTGGCTGTGGCGGTATTTGCACAATATCCAGAGTGGAAAATCATTTACATACTGACGCACTTGTCACACGCCTTTGCCCACTTACACTCATGTTCTATTGTGATCAGCTCCTAGCTGCTGTTTCACCATTTTCTGAACAGGTCCCTGTATACCAGTTTTCTGTACCACCAGCCAAAACATCTTCTTATTGCTTTTAATTTCTTAAACACACTAGATCCAATCTGTGTAACACTACTGTTTAGCTATTTTTTTAGATGGCAAATAGGATTTATCTTTGATATCAACAGAGATTGATTAGTAGTAGCTGCCTGGAACACAATTTTAACAAAAAATATAAGGTTATGTTTGGGCTTACCATGATTGATTAAAAATGCCCGCAGTGGGCACAGGGTGGTGAGGTGGCAGCATATGAACCACTGTTCAATAATTTCTCATGTGATAATCTAAAACAGACGGACAACAAATGCATATCCTGACAAGTTACCGGTGTACAAGAATTAATGTATCCCCATAGGTTGTCTGTAGAGTAAATTTATCATCAATAATGGATAATACAGCTGCCATTTACTAAGTAAGACCAACGTGCCAGCCACTGTGGTGGTTGGCTTACATGAATTATCTTGATCTTTCTATCAACTTTACAAAGCAGGCATTGCTATACACATTTTACAGGCGAGAAAATGGGGCTCAACACACTTCAATAGCTTTTCTAAAACCAGGTGAATAAATGAGTAGCAGAGGCACAATTCAAACTCTGGCTCACTGTGTACCAAAATATAAAAACAGCAGGAGCAGGAATTCTAAGCATCCATGGTCACAAGGAGGCCCTAAAGGAGAGCCTCTACTTTGTAAGGAACAAGGAGCAGCCAAGTGAAGGGTCTGGAGCTCAAAATATGACCTTGGACCCAAAATGGTTGAGAGTCATATATAAAATTTTAAATTAATCTTAAACCATTCACAAAAGTTAGAATTATAATTATGATTTATGACCCAGAATGAGATGAGCCAAAATAAGCATTCTTTTTCCTTTTAGTTATATACTATGATTTCAGAGATAAGAATATAAGTGCCTATGACTTTTTCTACCAGATAGTAAATGCCATGAGGCCAAAAGTCTTATTCTCAATTTTTTCCTCCTAGCCACAGTAAGACTAATCATAGTGCCTTAAAATCCCCACACGAATGCTTGTTACTTAAGTGTGCATTTGCCCTAAAGAAAAACAAGGACTAAGAAAAAATAAGACGCTAACAGTATGCTTATTTTTCTTAATTTTTAGTGAAACATGGGGAATAGAGTAGATAATTTATAATCAAGATAAGACAGCAGAGAGATTGCTTCCCAATTCTGATTCTTTACCATTAAAGGATACACTTGTGTTGATAAGTCTCTATCCTATGATTAAGAAAAGAGCCTTAATGATAGTTTCTAAATGTACAGCCCTGTAACATTAAGACGTGGCAGAGAGTCAGACACTCTATGGCCTGAGTCATAACATTAATCTAGTATTTAGTATTCACTAGACGGGACCAAAGATGACAACTGCATGGTAAGAGTTAGTAATTCAAGCAGAAATAGCAACGCTATCTTACAAGTTGTGGGGACAATGTAATGCTGCATCATCTCATCTTAGTAGTTAAAGTAATTATTTACATTAAATAACCACAAAGTGATTATTCCAACATAATGATTAAGGTTTATGGTGCCATGTAGAAGGCCAAACCTGTTTGAGATTTAATCAACACAGGGTAATTGCATTAAATCTGAATGAAGTTCACATTGGAGACATGATAATATCAAGCAGAGCATCTCATTCTTTTTCTAATATTTAGAACAGATCCCATGATCTTGTGAGTCAATGCAGTTCAGTTCAAGTTCACTGAAGAAGCAGTTTTCTACTATAGGCCATAAGTAGTATATTTCCACCAGCAATGACACATGGCACTTGCCAATAAGTCGAGACACATCTTGTGAATTTACTACAAAAATGCATTTTTCCAATACTTTTTATTCAAGATTTATTAAAATTGCTTTTAGCATTCCTAGGTGTTATTTTGTTACTCTAGGCTAATGCATCTCCAAGTTTAGCACCAAAGGCTACCTATGACATAGAGAAATACATTTTTCCCCAGGGATTGGAGTGCACAAACCACCAAAACTTTGACTCTTCTCTAACATCTGATATTTTTCTTTAAAATTATTGTAAATTCTGCATTCTCTTCCAAGATACATCTGACTTTGTTCTTGTATCAAGAATAACATTTTAAATTACTTATTATTAAAGAAAAAATTGTGCAGTATTTATCCTTGAATTATGCAAATCTCTAGTTTGAGAGACCCACCTTGATATACTTCACTTATGCAAAAATATTAAAAAGTAAATATTTACAAATTATAAAATGGGTCATAATAAACTCACTTTACTAGTTTTCCCGAGTTGCCAAGAGTATTACTAGAAAGGTCGATTGATCTTGCAGTTTCTAACAAAGGTTAAAATGCAGCTTAGCAGTTCATATTTCCTCATGGATAGTTCAAACAAACATTTAATAAAAGTGTGCTTGAACTTATATTTTCAGTTTTTATTACTTCAGGATGTTAGTGAGTCCAGACATTTACTCTTCCTACTTTAAATGGCGTCCCTAACATAGGAAAAAAAAACATTCTCTAAAGAGTGAATTGAATTCTAGCCTTGTAAGACATTTCACACAAATAATATTTGACCGTTCCATGGTCAAATAAGGTTTAGAAACCAAGCATACCACATATTTCTTGTTGATTTAAAATATTTACTAGAATATTGAACCCTCTGAGAAGTCCTGTAGGATCCCAAACAATGCTTAGTTCTTATTTTCAAAAATCAATTATTAACCTCTATTATAACTAGGGCTCCATGGAACATAATTTGTAAAAAAAAAAAAAGAAACTTATTTATCTCATATGCTTAGGTAACAGTTCATTCTAGCATTGTCTTTCCAAACTGAAAAACAAATACAGTACTTGTTTTTATTTGGCTGTTTTTTCACTCTTCTGTTAAATTTAGGAGCACTCAATCTTACTAGCTCTATCATATGTATTTTGTGTTTTGGCAACAAGATCTGCATAGAGGCATTTGGTTTGTCATAATGTTTCTAGTGATGCCCACTCATTTTTTTTTTAATAGAAACACAGTGGGTTCATATTATTAACATACAATGATTTTCAAGGCCTAACTGCTTCAATAGTGGCGGTTTAGAAGTCATCATGTTTACCAGTGTTTTAGGTGTATATTTTACTTCCCATCAATTATTTTAAGTAAACCACTCTGGTGCCCACCAGCTACTTTTAAGTTTATACACAAATACTTTCGAAACCTTCCTGAACTCTACCAGCAAACTTGGAAATTCACTCCTTATCACAGCCTATTAGGAGATTTGCATTTTGCTTCTGTCTAGTCCTTGAATCCAACAGTAATCCTTTTACTTCCCTTTTCCAAAGTGTACCTACTCATACTTACCCCTTATTTCCTGTTTCTCATCTTGCTCCTCCTCAGGATGAAATAGTAAAATAGAAAATAACGTTTAGTTAACCTATTACACTTTACAGAGATCTTTAAAGCACATTATATCATTATGATTCTGACACTGAATACTGAAATAGCTCCAGGGAAGGAGAGTGGGAGATTGCAGAACCCAGTGGAGAAATTGCATTGGAAGGAAATAGAAACCCACAGAGAAAATGCAAATAAAACAAACTGGAACATGAAATGGAAACCTGAGGGAAATGGAGTGGAAGATGGCAGAGGGCAATGATACATTTCAAAACAAATAGACTATATGAGAGTATATGAACAAAAAATCATAGTGGAAATGAATAGAATGGAAAGAAACATAGGGGAGTAGATGGTTAACCCTCAAATTTAGCAAAGAACGGAAGAGTGAAATGCAGCCCAGCAGGCTGAGAAATGCTGAAGGAAAAAAGGGAATTGCAAAATGAGAAGTCTAACTTCATAACTCAGCAATGGTTTCCTTAATTTCATATGTATCCTGACTAATAACAATAACTCGACATGAACTGGGAATAAAGTAATAGTTGAAAAATAAATAACTTGGAAATTATTTAGCCAATTTAGGTTTTTTATTAAGCTATTTTATTGGGTATATAGGTGTATTGGCAAGGAAGGGACACTCAACTCGGTGACATGAGACCTAGGAGATTCATGTTTAAAAGAGATGCTTCTAAAGTAATAGCTGTGGTATGTGTTATGTTTTTTGAGTACCCAATATATAATATAAATTCAGTAAATATTCAATATTGGAGAAAATGATGATAAAGACTGCTTCTCCCTGTAATATGTTCTGTAACCAAGTCAATCTGCCTCATGGTTGTGTTCCGAGGATTTATAACACACTTAGAATTCCTTACAAGATGAAAGGTGACATAACATAGGGAATAATGGAAAACAAAACTGAGTTGCATAAAGACTGAGATGTGAAAACTGCCTGCGGTGGGGGTGGGAGTTGGCAGATCTCTAGGGGGCAGAGAGGAAGGGGGCAAACCTAGCTCCACACAAAAAATAAAGTGCAACCAGCTGGAGCACAACATTTGAAGAGCATGGTGCATAGGTGGAAGACAATTCAAATAATAACAAGGAGGACAGTAAGACCAGCACTGCCAGTTTGTATTGTCTACCACCCTGCTCCAGCACTAAACCAGGCTGTTTAAATCTGAGCTCTTACTTAATCCTCTCATCAGTCTGTGGTTAAATACCATTTAAGTAGATGTTATTATTCCCATTTTGCAGATAAGAAATTCCAGGCTCAGAGAAGTCCCCCAGTAATTATACAGTTAGTAAGTAGATTCAAATCCACTTCTGCCTTGGGGATAAAATCGCATCCCCTACTCACTTAACCCACATCACGCAGTCTCAATTTGAACCTCTTTCATAGTTTTAGAGGGGTGCAGGCAGGGAGTGGGAGTGAAGTGTAGAAAAAATTCTTACTGATAAAAATAAGAGATTACTAGGAGGATTATGAGTGTTACTTCATGGAAAGGAACATCATTATAGTGAAGTTCTCATTCCTTAAGTTGTCAAGATTTGAAACCAGATAAACCTTGCTCATGTATGACCTTGAGGAACTCTGCAACTTTCAAAGCCTCTATTTCCACATCCATACAAGGGGGATAATAATAATTATGAGGAGAATTCCACACCTCCAAGAACTGAGATGGCTGAAACAGCAATAAATATGGAATGTTCAGCACAGTGCCTGCCTGACATCTAGTAAATATTCAATAAACACCAGTTTTCTTCTTGTTCTTCATGCATCTACTATCATTAATGTTATCACATCTAGGTTCTGTGCCACCTCCAAACCTACCGCTGCCCAATATGTTTATGTCTAAGGAAAAAAGAAATTTAGAACCCAGAGGGGCTAGTGACTTGCAGAGTTAGGACACAAAGCTGGAAGAGAATCTCTACAAATTCCAGAAGAGAATCTCTAAAAGTAAGAATGCTCAGGGCTCAGTCATGGACCTCTCTTTTCTGTTTACCTAAATCATCTCATCCAGCCTCGTAGGTTTAATATGCAGATTACCCCTCAATTTGAATATTCAGCATAAACCTTTCCCTCAGAATCCAATCTCTTATATCCGGTTCCTGATTTGACATCCCTACCTTGATCCCTGATAAGCATTCTCCACCTTAAACATGTCTGAATTGGGCACCTAGTCTTCTCCATACCTTCTCTGGACTCCTTCCATCCACGTTGATGGCAATTCCATCCTTTTTGAGGCTGCTGTCAAATACCTCTCTCTTGACAATGACTTCTCTCTTTCTTTCACACTCCATATTCATTCTGCCATTATGTCCTGTTAGATTGACCTGAGGAGAATGCCACAGTCTGATCACTTACCACCACCACTGCTAGCACACTCTACTGGGTCGGCATCTCCTCTGGTCTGAAATAATGCAGTAGTCTTCTAACTGGGCTCCCTGCTCCTTTCTTGCCTATGTTCTCACATTAAACAGAGTGATTAAACATTTAGGTCAGAGCTTGTCTCTTTTCTGCTCAAAAGACTCCAGGTATAGCATCTTATTGAGAGAAAAAGTTCAAGTCCTATCAAGTGCTCTAGGGGCCGTTCACATCCAGATGGCTCTTGCCTCCCCCTTACTCAGGCGACAGTGACCACACCAGCCTCCTTCCAGATCTTCACACATACCATGGACAACTTCTGCCTCAGTTCTTTTGGACTTGATATTTTACCACCCAAGAACCAGCTGGCTTATTTTCAACTTATTTCAAGTCTTTTACTAAACTATCACCCTATCAAAAAGTGTCTAAAATTTTAGCCAGGGTATCTAAAAATTATGCCACACCTATGCACTTACCTTGTTTATTTTACCCTCATTACTCTCCCCTCTCCTTCTCCCTCTCTCTGTCTCCCCCCTCTATATAAACACACATATATATGCATATAGTAAACTATATATGTATATTATTTTATTGTTATATTATTTATTTTATTTTCTGTCTCTTCTCTAAAATGTAAGCTCATTGAGGCTTGCCTTTTGTTTGTTTTCATCACCATTTTTCCTTTTGCATTTGGAACAGTGGGTAGCTGGTTGAATGAGTGAGTGGAATAATTTTGGATCCAAGACTTCTTTATTACTCTCTTCAATTCTCTCCATATTTTGTATTTATACTATTGTCTTTATATCTGTCCACAAAAAGAGGTTTGTTATATGTGCATGCACATATGCATATGTGTATATAAAATTATAAGGTTTTCATGCCTGGGATTTGTTGAACTGTCCCATATATATATATATATATATATATATATATATAGTGATGAGAATAATTATTTTAAATGCATATAAATAGTTAATGAAATGACAATGACTGATTTTGATGAATCAACTACAAGCAAACTTTTTGATTGTGTGATGTTATGTCCCCATTTTCTCTATAGAAAAAAATGAACAGGGCAAAAACCATAAACACATTCTCCCATTAGTTACAATGAATAAACCTTCATATTTGCCTTCATCTTTCTTCTATCTCTCCTCTTGTTCCATTTGCTTTTTTTGTTATAAAACTTGTATTTATAGCCAAGGCAGGGCTGAGTAAGATGCGTGATTATGGCTGATTTTATTACAGCTGTATTACTTAGCTGCAAGGTGAAGCGCTGTGCTAAAATGGATCATGAATCCCTGAAATTGACTATCCGTCACCTTTACAATCCTGATGGAAAGGCAGGTCAGATCAGGCCTGACAACTTCCCATGCAAATGAGAGCACCAAAGCAATGTTCTTGACTCAATTTGTCTGGAAAAGTAGCTACTGAACAACAAGATAAAGATGAGAAGGAAGCCACAATTGAAATTGGGAGGATTGTGAAGCGTTTTACTCCAATACATGGACTGGAAAAAATATTCTGAGTTATAAATGTGTAGAAAATTCAGGTATATAAGATACATACATTTAGAGTTGCCTCAGACATTATTAATTTCTGCATTTTCAATTCCAGCCCTAAACTCAAAACTTCTATGAAATTTTTGAGTTGAATATATCTTTGATGTTTCTAGCTTAACATCCCCTGACACATAATCAGGAGCTCGATAAATATTTGTTAAATAAATGCATGACTGAATAAATCAATGAATGAATATTTAACAGTCATCTAGTTTTGCTAGATCTCTATAGTGATGACAAGTTCATTGCTTCATAAGAAAACATTCCATTATTGAGGTCTGTTTTAAACCTCTGTATTTTTTTTTTCTTTAAAATGAACTAAAATCTCCTTGGTTGTAACTTCCATTAGGAATCACCTGGGCTAGAAATCAATAGTTTTGACTTGATTATCTCTTCTGTATACCAGCTTATTAGATTTCTTACTATGGAACTGTCAGATTTTAAATTCTCTCTCTCTGCACTTCATGGTATGCATCTTTCAAAAGTTTGGGAGAAATACCACTAGGGTAATTCAAAGTCTTATATCTACTGATTGAAATGGGCACTAGTTAGGGGAAGGCCTCTCAGGACCATCTAATATTAGAAATTTTGTATATTCTGTCGTTAGTTGCATTGTTCCTCTCCTTTCAGCTGCAATTTTTGGGATATACTACATTTCTACTTTAATATTTCCTGGGAATTCAGCTTGGCAATGAGTGGCAGGTAGCATTTCAACACTAAACAATTTCTCTCAAACAGCCCTAATCATTGCATACATATTTCTGGGGTTTTCTGTCTTTCTCTTGGAACTTTGGCAAAGATTAATCCCCATAATACAAGCTTTGTTTGTACTTATCTGTTATTCTAAGTATAAGAAATTCCTTTGATGGGAATGCATGGGATTTTGAGCCAATAAAAATACTTCAGGGCTCAAGCTTATCTCATTTGTGAAGTATTGAAATCTGGCTCCATTTCTTTATGGTGAAAAATATAGAACTCCATTATGTGATTGGATCACCCATTACTTAGAATATAATCTATTCAAATAATGATCCATTAAGAAGAAGCCCCATAATAAGCTTTCATTCCTTTATTCTCCCTCATATGAAGATGGTTTGGTTATGCTCTGTATTGTGTATGTGTGTGTGTGTGTGTGTGTGTGTGTGTTTGTGTGTGTAGGATTAGTTGTCTTTGCAATTCAATTGTTCCTTGCTAATGAAACCTCTGCGTCGCTAACAAAGCAGAAAATAAAAAAAGGTAAATAGCACTCCCCAGAAACAATTTGTTTCTTGTTACATGCACTCTTGTTAAACACCATCTGAGGGACTTTTTGCAGAGCAAGGAAGAGGAAAAGCTTGCGAACACAATTAGCTGAATCAAAAAGAAATAATTACAGTTACAATGCAGTCAGATGGATATTGAGACACAAATGCCTGTGGGCCAGGAAGGAAATGGAGCATTGCAATTGGAGACAGTCACAGGAAAGATGATATACGAGGGCACATATAGCTGCAGATTACCAGAATAGATTTTGTACTGATTTCATTAAAGGTCATTGGAAGAGCTGTCACTCCTGACCCTCACATACAATGACCAGAGGTCAAACCAACCCTGCATAACACTTAGTAGAAAGAGATAACTGTTTTCAAAAGATAACTGAAATATTTTTACTGAAAAACTGCAATGTGCAAGACAATGAGCTGAAATTTTAATGAATATATAAAGATAGCAACTGGAAAAAATGAATCAGATAAAGTGCTTATGGTAAGTATAATAATAAACATTAACGTTCCTCAAGTCTTAATTGAGAATTGCTGGTGATAGTCTATCTTTTACTGAACACAATTCATAAAATCTCTTGAAAATGACTGAAGCAAAATGGCATTACTTTAAACACTGCAGGAAGGTGAAAGGACAATGTGGATGCACACTCATGTCGTGTTTCCCCCTTAGTCACATACCAGAATGAAACCTTTTAATGGGTGGAAAAGACTAGCATTCTGTTAAGTTTGAGATGCTGTATTATGGCACCATTTTTAAAAATTAAAGTGAACTCTGTCCTCTGCTCATGTTTGGTGCCATGACTGAGTTATAATCTCTTAAATCACAGAGTGGAGTTCAGCAGTAATGAATAAAACTAAAACTCCACCTAGCGTCACAGGGAGACCTATTTAGTATTAGCTTAACATGGAAGTATGTTTGTAGTTTTACCAGGACTCAGGAAAAAGTATTCTTCATTTTGTTTCCACTTTACTTAGAAGTCCTATACTTGGAATCCATCCAATTAAGGTTGTAATCTCCTTCAGAGTAGGCACAATTATTTTTTTTCTCTAAGTTTCCATAGTGCCTGACAATGAATATGGGGTTCAAGAAATATGGGTCAACTAAAATCATCTGAGTAAAGATATACATGGTTACTCACAATCCTACACCACACCATTTCCATAAAAAAAAATTAAAGTATATGAGTCATGAGAATCTGTGAAGTTAAATTTTTTCTGTTTCCGCTAAGGCTGAATAGCCTAAACACAGGACAATGGTTTTTAAAATCACACAGACAGCAGCAGAATCAAGCATGCACTCTAGTACTAAATTTTCAGCTGGCATTTTCGAGAATGGTATTCTTTAGCATTCTGTTTCTGGGATATTCTAATCCCAACACTATATGCACATCCCATCTTCTAGGATCTACCTGCCACATATATGATGGAACCCACTGGGAAACTTGAACAACGTAATAAGGGGATTTATACTGAGGTCTGTCTCCTGAAGATCTATGGCACATACAATAAATGTCAGGCCAAATATCTACCTCTCCATTATCCTTGCAGATGAAAATTGTAAATATTTGCCCTGGTTGGTGTGGCTCAGTGGGTTGAGTGCCAGCCTGTGAATCAAAGGGCCATCAGTTCGATTCCCAGTCAAGGCACGTCTGGGTTGTGGGCTGGGTCCTCAGTGGGGGTGCGTGGGAGGCAACAACACATTGATGTTTCTGTCCCTCTCTTTCTCCTTCCTTTCCCCTATGTCTAAAAATAAATAAATAAATAAATAATTCTTAGGAAAAAAACTGTAAATATTAAAAACAAAACAAAAACAAAAACGTGGGCTCCTTTGCAGTTTGTTGTTTGTTACTTCTATCACCAGTCACATAAACACCTATGACATTTTGATTGGGAACTGAGAAATGTTAAAAGGGTAGAGCACAGGGTATCCATATTTTTGGTAAGGATCCTAGCAAAGGAGGGGTGGTTTTAGACCTATTAATTTTAGAGGCAGCTTCCTGATATCACACTTTCTGATCAAAGGTAACGGGATAATTCTGGTGCTCGCAGCTGTGATAACAGCTTTCTAATTGGGTGGGTAGCTTCCAGATTCAGCAGCTTTCTAGAATCTAGATCACGACAATGATAAAAATTCATTTGGTGACTTATATCTATGGTGTGACTTTAGAAATCATTCTTGGGAGTGTAGCTTAGAATTTGTTTCTTCAGGGTTCTCAGTGATTCTGAGTTATTTCTACCTTCTGATAAATTTGTTTACACTTAAAAAAAATGTAGACTGAATTCTATTGCACATAAATGAGAGTACTGATCACAAAATATAGTCCATTTTTCTTATCTTCCTAGGTGAGGGTGACACTCTATCTTCTCACATGTCTTTGGAGATATGTATCTCTTTAAATAAGATAATATTTCTGCAATATTCTGTGCTGACTCCAAATCTCTTCTTTGATAACCTCTTTGCCATTGTAGAGAATTGTAATGGACTCTTAATTTGGTATAGCCTCAACATAAAACATACGTACCAAGATTATAGTTATTGCTGTAATCTCTTTTTTTGGAATCTCAGATATATAAGGCTGATGCAGAGAAGCTACTGTACCTCTGCTTAAATTCATTATTGGAAAAATAAAAATATATATAAAGTAATAATTATCATGGAAGTTGACTTTCTAAAATGGATGACAACAACTTTAAACAAGAATATTATGCATTTTTCACTTATCCAACTGGATTTCTGATAACCTTTAAAGCAGATTTCCTAATGATACAGAAAAGAGCACTCACATATTAGGCTCCTGAGAATCAATGCCTTTAATACATTCAAAGGAGAGTCTCAATAATTTCAACTACTGTGTTCACACTTTTCAAATTCATTTAATATTTGTTGAACTCTCTGCTTCACTTTTTCTTCAGGGTTATGCTCACATATAGTTTCATGCATTCGGTTTGCCCATATAAGCTTAGCATAGCATTTGTGGAAAGGACTTAGAAAAGATCACCATCCTGAAATTTCTACCCCTTTAAACCTGATATTCAGTGACTTTTGAAGTGTTTTCCTCATTTCCATGAACCAATGGCTTTACTGACATTTTTAATTCTGGCAAGCAATAATTGGCACAAGAACCAACCTGGTGCCTGATGTCACTACCTTTTTGGATTTAAGAAAATATAAAACATTAAATAATATCTTTCTCTAGAAGTAAATATATATAAATATATAGATAAAGATAGAGAAAGAGATATATAGTTATATGTGTATATAAATTTGGCAATTATATTTTCTATGTAGTTTTGTTCTCCTTTTACAAATCATTCCAACCTGCCTATACATGTTTTCTGCTAACACTTATTATCAGTAAGGATGAGCATAGAAGATGAAAGGTGTTCTTATTCCACATCATAAAACACTATTTTTAACAATAATTGGAACCTTCGATATCTATTAATATGTTTCATATTGATGTTTTGTTTTATCAGAAGTTATTTCGTATACGTTAAGTTTGGCAAAGTCATTTCATTGAATATAAAACAGATGACTACAGCAATTAACAGCATTAACAGGAATTTAATATATAATAATTTCTCATTGTATATTATTCGAGTAACTAAGTGTAAGCTTCATTAGTGCAGAAACAAGGTCATGTTAAATATTTTCTTGTTTAACCATATGAGACTATGTCCAAACATAGAAAATAAGTTTCATTCATCTCTATAATAGATTTTATGTATTGTTAATTGTACCTTCTGAGAAATAATCCAATGACTCACTCCTTGAAAGCAATTTATGGAATGTGAAATCAGATAAACACCTATTTTCATCTTCACCGTAGTTTCCCTTAAAATATTTTGATATTTCCATGAGAGCTTTTGAGTAGATTTGTTTCTCATAAAATCTTAGGCTGTGAACACCATTAGATTTTACTCATTTTAATGAATGGTATGGGTAATTTTAGTCAAGCTTGTTTCATTAGTTAAGGTTAAGGCTAACCTGCTTTCTAAAAAAGAAAAAAGAAAAGCTTAAATAACAGCTTAAGAAAACAAAGGTTTTTAAGTTGCTCATAGAACAGTCCTTGTGGTAAGTGACCCAGGTTTGGTGGTAGCTTTGCTCTTTGCAATCGAAGATTCAAGTTCTTTCCATTTTGGTGCTTTGTTCTTAGCATCCTATCCTTCTCTACCTAGTTAACACTAAGTCTGGCCACCTCCACTTCCACATTTTTGCTCATAAGTAGAGGATAGAGAGAACATGGAAGAACACATGACCGATGTCTCATGGCCCAGACTAAGAAATAACACATCACTTCCACTAATTCATATTGGCAAGGATTTAATCACTGAAAGGAGGGATGGGAAATAATAGTCTCCAAATGAGTAACCATGTACCTAGCTACAGCTGTGTCTCCAAGGAGGGAGAACATGGATTTCACCAGACAACTAGCAGTCTCTGCTACATTTGCCAAGCTTATCAATCAGTTGTTCAGGTGGTTCACCTTAGTTAATATTTTTCTAAATATTAATGATTCATACTCAGATCTGATAGCTTACATACCTCAGAAATAGTGCAGGTTTTGTTCCAGACCACCATGATAAAGCAAGTGTCGCAATAAAGTGAGTTGTAACCTTTTTGCTGGTGAAAGGTCTTGCCCTCAATTAGTAAAATAAAATAAAAATAAATAAATTTTAAAAATGCAATTCCTATGAAACACAGCAAAGCAAAGCACAATAAAATGAGGTACAGTTACAGTTCTTATTTCATTGATTAAATATGGAAACAAAATTAAAAAATAAAGTGAGGGCTGAATCATTTTTCTACCACCTCCCTACAGCTCACATGGCTCCAGAGAGGAGAAGGTTTAACCAAACCATTATTATATGAAATATTAAAGAGACTTACTTAGGAAAAAGAAGATCAAAACTATGAACAATAAAATTGCAATAAATACATATCTATCAACAACTGAATCTAAAAAAACAAACTAAGCGAACAAGAAGAACAGAGACAGAATTATGGATAGGGAGAGCCTTTTGACGGTTGCCAGAAGGGAGGGGTGTGTGGGGGAAGGGGTGAGGGGATTAAGAAGTACAAATAGGTATTTACAGAATAGCCTTGGGGATGTAAAGTACAGTGTAGGAAATGGAGTAGCCAAAGAATCTACATGCTTGATCCATGGACATGAACAATGGAGGGGGGATTGCCTGAGGGAATGAGGGGTGCTGGGTGGAGGGGGGCAAGGGGAAAATATCAGGACAACTGTAATAGCATAATCAATAAAATATAATTAAAATATGAATCAGAATATCCCTTTGTGTAAACACATCCAAAATCTGACTGGCCACACCGATACTTTGAGTCCTCAAGCCACCTTATAAATTCAGTTTCGACAATGTGCTTTGTGACTCTCTTATTACAGAATTGCAAAAATTTTTAATAACAAAGCAAGCATAACAATGCTATTAAAATAATTAATAATTCACTTGGTTCCTATTTAACTCATCATGACTGCCTAACTTCACATAAAAAAGATCAGGCTTTAGAGGTGAAAAAAGGCATTAACATGTGTTGAAGGATCACAAAGGTGATTTCCCATTAGCCACATGGTAAATGTTCTGGAAACAGCCCCAGGATTGCTACAACTCAAAGCTGCCTGTACATCAAGTTGTTATGTTAAATGAAGTTATTATTTTGGTTAAATAAATTCCAAGCCATTATTAAGAACACATTAATTAAAGTTGACGTTGTAATGAAACAGTTTTACTGTTAACTTCACAAATGTTACAGAGATGAAACTTGGAAAATTCAGCCTTAATGAAATTCTCAAAATGACGATGTGAACATTAAAGGCACTGCACCTGAGACAGAAAGGTATTTTCTATTTGGTCACCGGCAATATTCAGATCCAGAATTAGTAAACTTTTGCGAAAATAATTTAGCACCATGATTAAGAGAGCACAGGCTTTAAAATGAGAATGGTTTAGTTTCGACTAGGGACTCTGCTGTTCATTTCTGCATGACCCTGACCCCCGTTATGTAGCATTTCTATACGTTACTGTCAATATCTGCAAAATGAGCATATGAATTATTGTTTTTTTATATTATCATTGTGAGTATGAAATCTGAACTAATGCCTGAAATAGTAAGTGGCTAAATAAATTTTAAAACTTATCATTGTTATTATCCTCAAAATAGTTACACTGCCTTCCCAACCATACTATTAAACACTGGGCCTTATGTTTTTAACAGAGAAAAAAATTATGTTACACATAATTGGCAGACACAATAAACAATTTTTTGCCAAGGGAAACACCATTAGATGCTAGAATGGGGCACAGGCAGTTTTTGAGAAGAGAAATTAAAATGGCAAACATAAATGGGTAACATATGGGTAAGACTATGTGTTTGAGGCACCAAATCTCTGATTCTACAAACTATCAGAGGAAATACCCTAAAGAATGGTAAGTAGTTGTTCACTTGTAAATGTGAGCTGAGGAAATAAATTTTGAACTGCAACTGAATCATACACACAGAGAAGAATTTTCTCTACATATCAATAGGTATAATTGGAAGTAGAAGACAATTTGGATTATACATGTTTAGCATGTTTGAAGAAATCCTCATTGTAAAATGCCTTCAAGAACTGACCTTGCTACATAAACATTTAAATGAATAAATAAAAATCATTGAGACTGGTTTGTGTGTGTGTGTGTGTGTGTGTGTGTGTGTGTGTGTGTGTGTGTGTGTGTGTGTAAATTCATCCTCTGGCTTTGCTATAAAAGGAATTCAGGGGTTATTACCATCTCATCAAATATTCCATTAAGACTAACAGCCCTAAAAGAGAACTGTCATTTGCCAAAATTTCCTCTGAGCTCAAGGAATCTTTCTTGTCAGTGTCATGCCTGGACCAGGATTCAGTACAGAGAAGAATGAAGTCAGAACCTGGTTAATATATAATTAGCAATAAAAGAAGTTGGGGCATTTGAATAATACATCACTTGGTCACATGAGAAGAATACCAAGAAAATGGAGAGAAGATGGGCTAAAGATAAATCATGTATAAGTGGTAAGAAAGAAACTGAATGATAGAAAAGATGACAGTGAGTACTAATATCTTCTATTTGTATCTAGTCTTTCTTCAAAGTAGTCCTTGTTAATATTTATAGCCTCTATAAGAGAAGCTTAGGACAAGTATCCAAATGCTTACTTTTTAAATAAAAAAGGTAGAATGGTGACTTGTTTACGACTTCTCTAATGAACCAGGGGCTCAGCTGAAACTTTCAATGCTGTGATATAGCCACTCAGGTGCACTTCTTCTGGGTGGTCATGGGGGAAAGACAAATGTACTTCCCGCATGCAACCACCTCTGTGTTCTTCCTTATCCTGAAATATTGAGGCGATACAAAATTGAGAGGCCCCTTGTACGCTGCAGGTCCTATGGTCACCAAAAAAATGGGGTATTACCCTAAATCTTTGCTGAAGTGATCTGAGAACCATCAATATCCATATTATCTGAGGCTTCTTAGAAATGTAGAATCTTAGATTCCACCCTAAACCTACCGGATCAGAATTTGCATTTTAGCAAGATTCCTATGTGTTTTCTAAGCTCTAAATTACTCACAGCAAGTCTTTCTTTTAGTATACTATTCAAAGAACCTCAGTTGATATTTTCGCCTTTTCATTTACTTTTAGTCACGTCGACACTAGGTAGAGAAGAATATATGTTTTGGTATTTTTGTTTTGTTTTTCTGAGATGCTGAAGGGCTCAAAAACAGCTATTTGGTTGACCAATAGTAGAGCTCCACAACAGTTTTCCTACCAATCCTTAGAGCAGTCTGATCCAATGTTACTCCCCTTCATGCTCCATTGTGTTAATATCTCTGAGGTTTCCCCAGTAGCAGAGATCCTGAAGGCAGGGTTGAGAGAGAGGGCACATTGGAACTGCTTTCCTAGCCCCACCCACACAGCAAAGAGAGCAAACTTTTTAAGCATTATTATTTTAAGAAGCAGAATAAACTTAGTAATTGAATGTAACCAGGCAATAGGTGAGACACCTTAAAAGATACATTTATGCAGTAGATGGAGGGGTGGCCTGGCTTAAGTGTTTTGTACCTCCCTCTATGAAGAGAATGAGCAAATGATTGTTATCTAAATCTATGGAAACAAGTGGTCTGGAAAATACATCACAGTATTCTGAAAATTTGAATGTATAAGAACAAACCACTACGGAAATTCTAATGCTACAAGTACATCATAAGTTTGGTTCTTGAGTGATTCTGCTTTCAAGGAGTTTATATCAAATTTGAAACAAGAACATAAGATTTCAGGCATAGAAAAAACACTCTGTATTAAGAGAACCACAAGTAAAGTATAATCAAAGTTCAAATATGATTCATGTTTGAATGAAACTTCTATAAATTATTCTTAAATCCTCCTATATGTCTATGTATCCCGTTCCAGTTCTTTATCCAGACATAGCAAGCAATGGTCTCTTAGTCTGAGAACAAAAGAGATTAAGTTGATTAATAAAAAAACAATTGAACAACTGCTATGAATAAGCTTGTGCTTCCATAAATGGATGAAGAAAGAAAAAACCATCAGACCTGGAACTAGATAATAAGAATTATATAATAATGTATTTAAAGGTACAATGATCTTGTGCACACAACATGATGACTTGTTATTGGTAAAAACAAGTTTGATCAACTGGAGAGAGGGATTATTTAGGAAAGTATTCTTTGTAATTGCTATTAAGTCTGTCTGAACTTGTACCTGTTGTGGTAGGAAGAATAATGGCCTCCCAAAGATGTCCATGATCTGGTCACTAGAACTTTCTAATATGTTACCTTACATGGAAAAAGAGGTTTTTTGCATTTACATGTGAAAAGAGATAATTAAAAGTGTTGAGATGGGGAGATTGTTCTGTATTATCTGGGTAACATGGGCCTAATGTAATCACAGGGACATTAGAAGGGAAAAAGAGAGGCAAAAGAGAAAAACTGCAGGCTATTTAACCGTGGAAAAGGAAGTCAGAGTGATATTAAGTGAAAAGAAGCTTCCACCTGCTATTGTAGACTTCAAAGATAGAACAATGGGGCCATAAACTAGGGAAGGCAAAGAAATGAATTTTCCCCTAGAACTTCCAGGGAGAAATGCAGTCCTGGGTGCATCTTTATTTTAGCTTAGTGTGACCTACATTAGACTTCTGACATATTGTATGATAATAAATTTGTGTTTTTTAAGCCCCTAAATTAGTGATAACTTGTTACAGCAGCAATAGAAAACCGATGCACTTGCTTAGTCTAGTGTGCTGGCAAAAAAAGAGGACTCTTTCATTACTTCCTAAGCCCTAGACGTCTATTTCAGTTAAAAAAGGGACTGAAAATTTATTAATAAATATTTCTTCTATTTTTATTAAGTGATATCAAGGTTTAATAAAAACATAAAAGTATATTTATTTAACCTAATTTACATCTTGTTACTCTATGTCCAGAATCTACACGTCATCAAAACAGTGGTGCTATATTTGAATAAATTCTGTCATATTTGATGATAGAAAGCAGTTTTTAATTAAAGAATGACATAAACTATCCCTCTACTGTAAAATGACTTTCTAGTCATATGGGATTCCCATGTGGTTACATGGCTGTTTAAGATTGTACTGTTTTCCACTCTGATAGGCCACAGTCAATTAGTTTACACTGTGGCAGATACAATCTGGCTTGGATTGATCAAAATGTAAAATTGTTTTAGAGAGTGATTAGTTCTATAGTGCACCTGAAAAAGACTCAACACTCAAGCAATTGACAATAATGGAGAAAAGTGTGCCTGAGCCCTTCAGGCGCTTTGGAGAGGCTCTATAAGCAGGAGCCAATCTGCGGCCAAAGGAAACCTCACACGGATTCACCAACATGAAAAAACCTCCTTGATCTAATCCTGGCCTGGATTATATTCAAGAGAAACTGTGAATGAAACTCAGGCAGCAAGAATGACTAACTCGAAGACACAGAATTTTATGATAAATCTCTTTCTCTTAGTTAATTATGTACCAAGTACTGTCTTCAAACTATCAGTACCAAGAAATCAGTAGTATCTTTACAAACAGAGATAGGCACATCAAATTATATACCACAATAAAAATATTTTGACCATATTTCACATAATTTTTGATATGAAAATAAATTGCCTTTTAGCAAACCCCCACAAGATGTGATCTCAGTATGTTTTGTGTGAACATTCTATGAAACTCAAAAGTTGTGCTATAACAAAGCTAAACGGTTTGATTAGAGGTTCCATCAATGATTTCAAAAAATAGTGTTATTTAATCAAAGAAAGCTTTGCAAGGAAAGGACATATTAGAGACAAGAGGTGAAATTCCACATGCTACAGAAATTCATTAAACGTCACAAATGGTATTACAGACTTTGAATTTTATTTAAATAATCTTCAGTCTGACAGCACCTTTACTAGTAACTAGTGTATTCACAGCAAAGTTTTAGAGTGGTGGTAAAAGAACATTCTCAAATGGTAAATTAAAAAAAAAAATGCTTACCAAAATAATTCAGTAATAAAAGTGATTAAAATCAGAGAACACGTTTCTTCCAGAATGCCTGTAGCCCTCCATAGAGTAAATAACATATCCCTGAGCAACCTCTTGGAAGTCAAAATTCAGAATGTATTGATTCATTTTACAGGAGTAAGGTAATTTTTGTCATCTTTTTTTATTTATGAAATTCCATTACTGTAGTCAACAGCAATTTATAAACTGGGCTGAAAAGGGCTGGCCTTGAGACTGGCCTTGACCAAGAGGAGGACAAAGAAAGTCTTCACTGAAAATGCAGGAGTCGTTTCTTACGAAATATCTTCCAAAATATCTTTGTTAATATTTTTATTAAATTTTTTCCCATTTCTTGAAATAATTTGTAGTGAATAACTGGTTGACACAGATGGAAAATGTTTAAAATATAAACAATTTTATCAAAAATATTTTGATATATCAATATAACTTCAAGGATATGTTTGGAATCAAAGTATACTGCCTCATCCAGAAGGTAAACAATGTGTGTGTGAGTGTGTGAGTTTGCACATATGTATCCATACTTTGCCTTCTGTTTCTACTGCCCTCCAAAGATTTGTTAATTACTCTGATATACTATGTAGTTCTGCCTAATTTATATCTTAGTTTCTCCTGTATCATTTTCAGCTTCAACAATGAATATTTCTTGAGTAAATATGGTAAAAACTGCACAATTCTCATACTAATCTAGACAGGGGGCCTAGACTTAGACAGTAAATTTTATAACATAAAATGTTATAATTTGTTAGTCTTATGGTCCATTCAGATCTACCACTTATCTCTATGAGCACCAAAAGGCATGTGTGGGCAAGTCTACTAAGACCTGTGATTTCAGAATAGAGCAAAACTACAAACACATTCAACTCATCCTAAAAAGTTATAGTTCTGAATAATGGAAACTTTGTTTAATCTAAGTAGTTTGTCAAATCAGTCAGAGCAAGATTTCAGTTCCAAGACTACCACATAGAACTAGCTAAATGATCTCGGACTAGACCAAAAATTTCTCATGTATAAAGTAGGCTTGTTGTTGCCTCTGTCATCTCTTTATTGGTGGAATTAAACGAGAGAACACAGTATATTGTCAATCACAGTGTCTGGAACTTGGTATACACTTAAAATATTAATTTCTTTTCCAATCTTCATACATTCCTTTAGGAAATATTATGTCATTTACTAATTATTTCTATAAACTTTCTTCTTCCCATGAAGGGCTAATTTTTGTTTGTATTGAAAAGATATTCATATATTAAACAATTTCTAATTTAGGATATAAGTGTTAATAAAAAAATGCATAAAGTTTATTTTATGATTTTAATTTGTCTTATCTTCCAATCCTTATATTTCCAAATTACAAAGTAATAACTATCTTTATTTATGCTCAGAGGAGTATTTCTTATTTTCCTTGATCATTTTATCAGATTTCTCAAACAATTCTCCTTGGTTAATGATTATCTTTGCTATATCACATTTCTTGATACAGACATGAACTACATGAGGAATTTAAGTTATAAACTCAATATGTAATAGAAGTTAAGGAAAACTTCATTTTTCCTATTTCTACTACTTCGTTAAGAGGTTTTATCAGTAGGAAATCAGTCTTCCAAATACTCTCTAAGTTTCTGCTTCAATTCCTGTTTTTGAAACATCACCATAATGACCAATCTGAATTTTGCTCTTTCATTTTTGACTCTAATTCTATAGTGCTTAGTCTAATGCATGTCTATGTATTCCTGTTTTTTCCCTTTCCACTGTGTACCTTGGAATCCCCAATCTGCTGGAAACAAAGTCACTGTCTTCAGTATTTTTCTGAAATAGTCTTCCTATCAGTACACTAGGTTTGATATAAATGAAATTGAGCATCAGGGATGTTCTGTGATAGGAATTGCCTAAAGAGGATTCATAAAGAGGATCTGATGAAGGCACATAGGAAATATATAATAATGATGGAGCAGAAGTAAGAAATGGCAAATGTGGTGGTGGTGCTAACAGTGATATGGGGTGACATGAATATTAAATGTGGAGAGTGAGCAATGGTGATGGACTGAGTTGGAAATTAAATATTTGTACTTCAATGAATCAAGGAAAAAAAAATCCAAAGCTCAGAACTAACATTTTAGTGGAAGAAGGGAAATGACAGTGTTTTAACTACAGTGAAGTGTGTACAAAATACTAAATCAATGCCTGTAACAAATCCCTAAGCTATAATGTTCCTATTTTGTAGATGAAGACAATGGAGACCAGAAGCACTCAGCAACACGTCCAATGCGATGCAAATAGCAAATGGCCAAGCATGGATGTGAAACGAGTGTTAGGCGATGAAAAAAGACCCAATTGTCTAAACAGTCCTGTGGAACAGGTGTTTCCTATCTTAGTTGGTTTTAATTGTGATACTTGAGGCATAAGTGGCAGTCTTCCATTTTAGCATACTTTAAGGATATTTTGCGGTTTCTAAGACTAGCTTCTTAATCAGAACTGTGATGCCCCAAGGCTATCTATTTAATAAAACTCTCCTTAGTAGCATCTGTTCCTTTTTCCTGCAACTCACATGTTCAGAAGGACATGATGGTCAATATGCTTATTCCTTGCTGTTTAGCACCATAACTGATCATTGCCCTGACCAATCCTAATATCTTCTACTCTTCTGAAACTAACCACATTCATTTGTATTAATATGGTCGCCATGAAAATGAGCAGCTTAGATTTTCTGCTGCAGAAATGTAGAGTTAACTACATTTCTCTAGATGCTGTTCTCTAATAGCTATAGATGCTGTTCTCTGAATTCGCCACCACATTTATACCAAGGCCACCACCCTCTCCATGGTCTTCTCTTAGTGAAAGGCAGAGCATGGCAAAGATACTAATTCATGTCCATTTCTGAGACATGTGGGGCTCCTCAGTTGAGTGACTGGACCAAAGACTACCCATTGGTTTGGCCAAAAAGTTTTTAGAATTAAATTAAAATCTGAGACTCTTCCTATTCAATCCTTCTTCCTTCTTCCTCTGCATTTACAGGTGTCAGACCTACATTGTGATTTGAAGGTTTTTCTTGTCTATTCAGGTCCCTTCTCTATATCCTTCAAAGATGTTTCCACAACATATTCCCTACACATCTAAACCCATTTGTCTACTTCTTGGAGGTCCCATACTAATACAATTACTCAAATCCCTTCTTGTCCCTTATAATTTGCTACACTTTTTGATGGCTCTTACGCTAGACTTATACACGTTTTTAAGTGTCCTTTCACTTTAATTAGGTGACTTTGTGTTGTGTTCATTCCAAATTTCCTCAAACTCCAAATTATAAAATTGATCTCTCCACCCTGATATAGGTTCAGGAGGATTTTCTCTGTAGTTTCAATTATTACCAAACTTAAAATAATAGTCTATACTTCCTATCTATCTGCCCATTAACAACTATTGTTATCTGGCTTCCATGCTAATTACTTTTTGGAAATAATGATTTTTTCCTAATCTTATTTTCATCAAGTTTATATAGCACTTGATATAATGGACCACTACCAGCTTGAATTCCTCTGCTTCCCTGGCTTTTGCAGAATTCTCATTTACTGTTTTCTTTCTCTCTCTTTTTCTTTCTTTCTTTCCTTCTTTTTTTCTTTCCTCCCTTCTTTTTCTTATTAACTTTATGGCTGAACATTTTGTGAATTGATTTCTTCCTCTAGACTCTAAATTTAAATGACCCCCCCCCCAAGAAACTATTTATCAAAGGAGGTAGTATAAGAGGTAAAAAGAGGATAATCTTATTCAGTACCATGGCTTTAATTATCACCCATCATGGATGATTCCCAAATCACAGTCCCCGGATTGCTAGTTCTATATTCAATTTACCTGTTGAATATCTGTTGTATATTAAGCTCCACAAACCTATTTTATATCAAATGGAACTTACTTTATTTCTTCCTGAACTCACTCTTCCTCTTCAATTTATTATTTCTTTTTATGACACCATCTACCTACTTAAATTCCCACTTGAATCTTTACTTAATTTGTGACTGCTCTCCTGACTTCTGCCACTCACCACAACTTCATTCTCTTCCCTAATCCACTTAGGTCATAATAGATATTGTCCTATAACAAATCAAAACTCCAGGCTCCTCCCAATTTCCAAGTTCAGGTCTTCATTATTGCTTAACTGCATAATCTACTCATGACATGTTCTTTCTTAAAACAGACTGTTTCCATGGCCTTTTAACAGTAAACCTTAACCCATTTACCTTATTACTAGAGTGTTGTCATCTATTTTGATAATGTGTCAAAAATAAATTGCCATCATTTAATTATTAAAATACTGATGTTTGAAAATGACTTACCTGATGGTATGATTTCTTGAGGAGTTATAGTCATTTGCATATACCTTTATCTATGACCATATGCTGCAAGTGATATCATCTGTCAAATGTGATGAAGAAGAAAAATGTTGGGAACTTTTAGTCTTCAAGATCAAGGCCAAATTCCCTAACGCATTTCATAGCACTTCACAATTTGGCCCCAATCTTCTTTTCTACATAACCTGTTTGCATACTATTTGTGCAATAAATATGATAAAAACAATAATAATAAAAATCTAAATTCCTTATTGCTCACATGTATAATTTATGCTTGTTTTTTTGCACTCTATCTTTACGATGTTATTCTGTGTGCTTAGAAATCCATGATGCTTTATTATACAGAGAAGAGGTCTAAAGTTCAGGTGTGAATTTCATCATCTTTATGAAAATTTAACTGTACTTTTCTCAAGCAGGAAGTAAATGTTTGTACTTAGAAAACAATAGCATTTTACCTACTCCCCTGGTGGGACAGGTAATCCTCACTGCTTAATTTTCTAGTTTTAAAAGTAACATTTTAATCATATGCTAGAATATAAGCCACTTAAAAGCAGAAATTATTTATCTGTATCCCCCACAATTTTTGGCACATGGTTGGTGTTAAGAAATATTGAATAAACAGACATTGTACGTTCTTTGATAAGTTTATTCTTGATTTGACAGGTGTCTTTGAAAATTTGGCAATTCTCCTATATAATACTTCTAATTCATTTATTCAAATATTAATTCAAACTAATCTCAGCCCTTTTTTTCCAGATATAACACTGTTACAATATATCCATTTAAGAAAAAGAAAATTTATCTCTAAACTTGATTTTTTTATTTCTCAGCTAATTCCATTTCTCTCTCAATTCTCTGGTGGGTGGGAGTAACAAATCTTGTTGTGGAAATATCTTCATTACAACATACCTAATGTTCTTGAACTTATAAATTGCCTCAAGAAAACTAGTGGGTTAGTTTAATATAATTTTTATGTAAAGAGATTATCCTCACCTCATTGCATATGTTTGTGGAATTAAAAGCCATGTCTCCTGATTTCCAGCTCAACATCTCAACATCTCAACATCAAACTTATTTATCCACTATACCTACAGCCAGGCAGGATAAAAAGTCAGCTTAACTTAGGTGGGGCTGGGTCTGACACAGGGTTGAAGAGGTGCTTATAAAAAGGAAAAGAATCTCAAATTTGAATAGTAGTCACATAATATCTGTTATTGCAAAGGGTACTAAAAAAGGTCACATAATGAATTCCTTTGTCCTGGGGACATGAATGCTACTAACCTTTTCTAAAACAGTGGTAATCTTTAGTACTCCAAAAACAAGGATGCCACAGTGATTACTATGGTTTCATTTGTGTTCTGCAGATTGTACTTTCCTGTGCTGATTAACAGCAAGAAACATTTGTCAACGAGCACCTTCTGACAGAAGAGGTAAGATGAACCCAATTGCCTGAGTTACAATCTTGAGTATGGCTTAACATTTTTTGATAATTTGACTCTCTTGGATTGAATAGAATATAAGCATTCTTTTCACCAAAGGAACTTATTTTTCTAAGATTACAATTGAAACGTTTTTTGAAGATTTTATTTATTTATTTTTAGAGAGAGAGGAAGGGAGGGAGAAAGAGAGGGACATCAATGTGTGGTTGCCTCTCACAACACAGGCATATGCCCTTACTGGGAATCAAACCAGTGACCCTTTGGTTCACAGGCCAACACTCAATCCACTGGAGCCACACCAGCCAGGTACAATTGAAAATTTTAACTGAAAGTGAGGAACAAATAACTGTTCGTCTTTGGGAAAGAGGGAAAAAAGTCACAGGCAGATCCAAAACTGATGCTTCCAGCAAAGGTTTGGTGTGCATCAACATCTTCCACTGTGCCTCAGTGACTGCAAGTTTGGAAAAGTGAAAGTGTTTCCCCAGAGAGATGGAATATTTAAGTTAACTATAAACAACTTTTGATTACTTCTCCAAAGGGGATATAGGTAACTAAAACTTTCCAAGGTTCTCCTCAAACTTCAGCAAGATGCATTTGTGTAATAGAAGACATTTGGTATTTAGGATACCATGGAGACTATATTCCTAAAACTGCTGATCCGCAATGGATGTAAAAGAATTTGTCACAAACATTATGATTTTCTTGCATTGGTGGGCTTTCATAAATCATTTCTTATTGCAGACTCCATGGACAAATGCCATAGAAAAAAACTGAAGGTCTTTTTCATTCTCACAGTGGAGTTTGTTTCTTGAAGGCAGAAATATTCAGCAGAATTTTCAAGAAGAGCAGTTTCTGAGCCAAATATCCCTAGATCATAAAAAATGTTTTGAAAGAAAGAATCCTGTCATTGAATATTATGTACATGTACACATTCTCTACCCCTACTACACACACACACACACACACACACACACACACACACACACACTTATATTGCCCTGTCCTTTATAAACCAGATCAATATTTCAGACACAAATGAGGTGAGCTCAAGGGAAGAGAGATTCATATTGAAGTGTGAAAACATTCCAGGAAGAAAAAGACAGATCCGTTTAACAGTACAAATATACCCAATAAATCATGGTGAGCTTGGTGTGGTGACTGTTCTTCCTTCTGGCAGCTTTGTAATTACTCTTTCAACAGAGCAACAACTTTCTTCAGAAAGAGACACTCTGTATGCAAGACAATTATAGCATTGGGCATCACTTCTGGCCAAAGCCCAGGCTACATATGTCACAATCCATTAGTTAGGAGATGTATCTGAACAACCTGAGGTTTATTAAAACCAAGTGCCAGCTTTCCTGATCACTTTTCTCAAGGTCCCCCAAGAGCAGTCATCGACTATTTCTAATAGTCCATCAATCCAGTCTGCAAATAATTCTCTCCAATTCCAGACTTTATGAATTATTAACCTGACCTATGAGAGCTGGTAATTCTCAATTCACCTCCCCACAAACTGTCCTGTAATTCTCTAAAGCTCACAATTTGAGATCTTCAGACCACACTACAATGGAGAACATGATTTCAATTTTCCCTGTGAGACTCGGGTTCATCTGGATTTGTGTCCTAGTACTGTAGAGTGTATCTTGGGAAGGTCATGAGAGGTAGAACAATGACACTGAAAATTTAGAAGACATTCTTGGTGTTTTGTGTGCCTGAGATCTCCCTTCTCTGAAATACCTAAAATAAGTCCATGTACACTTACCTGTTTCATATTTAAGGATATAATGTCTTGAATTATCATTTAATTGGTTAGCATTAAAAAAGCATCATTTTCCTTATTAGTTTGTAAGAGAAGAAGCCAAGTCATGAATGTTCTCATCCAGCCAGCAGTATTTCTTCCACAAGAGCAATAAATGATTGCTCAATAATAATTGCTGACATTTTTTTTGAGCACTCACTATATACTGAGTACTGTACTAGGTGCTTTACACACTATTTCATTTGACATTAACAACCTTACAAAGTAGGTATAATTATCCCACTTTTCAGATGACAAAAAAGAAATTTAGAGAGCTAAAGTAATTTGCTTTTTTGCATAGCTAGCATGTGGCAGAACTATACAAATCTTGTTCTAGAACCCCTCCTTTAACCAGTATGCAAAACTGCAACCCATGTCAATAAAATATTTAAGCCTCAACAAAGAACTAATGGTCAAAAACAAAAACTTTAAGAACATTGGTGAGAACAAGGGAAACATCACAATTAATGGTGTTTTTTACTTTCCTGATAACCAAGTGGTTGCCGGATTTCTAATGATTGAGAAACTGATAAGAGAGACTCAGGACAATCTCAAAAAAAATCACATGAATGCTCAGTCAGTTGTCCTGAAAATTCATTATTAGAGAGATCACACCCAGGACAGAGAAAGAGGTCTCCTGTGGCTGATCGAATATTGCTAACATAGTATATTTGATTCTAGTCTCATTTCTAGTCAGCAAATGAGACATTGATCAACTGAGTTAACTTAGGAGAAATCAGAAAAGTGAAGTAAATGGACATTCTGGAGATGAGGAATACTTGATAAAGTAAAAAATGAACATATTTAGCCCAGAGAAGAGGAGAGTTAAGAGATACATAAAAACTCTTTCCAAATATTTGATAAGCTGTCATGTAGAAAATATTATTAGATTTATTTCTGACCTTAAAGAGAATTAGATTCAACTTGGAAAAGTTAGAGGAAGAAATGTTTTATTTAAGAAAGAACATTCTAAGATAAGAACTGTTGAAAAACAAAGTCCTCTTCTTGATGCAGGAATAAGTTTTTTATATCATTGGGATGTTGAAACAGCTGAATAATCCCAGCATTAGAATTTCAGGGTGCTATCTGAGGTATTTTTAACTCTGATATTTCCCTGATCTAGGCAGAAAGAGAAAGAATTGAAATTGTCACCACTAATTATTCCTAGTTCCATATCTTTAATCACATACAATCTATGTTTTCAAAAGCCAAACTCATTCTGGGCAGCTTCTTTTCAAAGGCCTATCCTGAACACATGGTATGGACAAGATAGGGATGAGATGAACCAGAGTGAAGTTGTCCATCATCCAAGCTGACAAAGGCATCCTCTGACCTTGCAGTCAGGGGTTGAAGTTTTCACCACGTAACTTAACATGTTAGGCAGTTGTGGGAAATATTATAAGAAAAAAGATCTAATTAAAAAGAAAAAGAGGAAGTAGTAAAAAAAAAAAAAGGATACCAGTTATTTAGTCAAGAGGAATGTTGACATCCATTGCAGCATTATTCACAATATCTAAGACATGGAAATAATCTAAATGTCCAGTGACAGATAATGGATAAAGAAATGTGGCATATACATACAATGGAATATTATTCAACCTTAAAAAAAAGAAAGAAATCCTGCCATATATCACAACATGGATGAATTTGGAGGCCATTATGCTAAGTGAAATTAGCCCATCACAGAAGAACAAATACTTAAAATACTTTGATGAAATATTTAAAATAGTCAAACTCATAAAAACAGAAAGTAAAATGGTGGTTGCCAGGAGCTGTGAAGAGAATGAAATAAAGATATATAAGGTTTAGAGATCTGCTGTATAACCCTGTGCCTGTAGTCAACAACATTGTATTGTATATTTAAAAATCTGTTAAGAAGGTAGACATCATGTTAAGTGTTCTTACCACAATTAAAAAATAAACTTTCTAAGTCAATGGAATAAATTCCAATGAAATGTTTCCTGAGGATTGGGAAAGTGGTGTATTTCCTATTTGTAGTAGGAAAGTTAGCAAAAGTTTGGAATAAAATGTAATTTTATCTCAACATATACTTGTAAATCTTGGGTGAATACCACATTTAACTGTTATTAAGAGAAGACAACCTCTTAACTGTCACTTTTTGCATCTTATTGCTCTGATTATTAAGTGTACTGTTATAGTCACAAGTGTTAAGTCCTAACTTTTTTAAGCCATAAATATAATAAAAACTAGTTTGACCATGTAATCAGAATTTTTCTGCTGAGGATGCTGTTTATATGTTGTTGAAAATGGAACATTTTATTTAGTCTTCTGGTTCATTGCTTTTCCTATGCATGGGGTAGATGATAGTAATTACAAGCTCAGGTTCTGTGGTAGACTGCTGGCATTGAATGTCAACTTGGGCTAACTTTGGGAAGTTACTTAATTATTCTTTATCTCATTTTTATGTACAATGGGTATAAAAACTACTTCTCCCTTAGATTTAAGGAACAAATTAAGTAATATATGTAAAGGTAAACACTCAAGACAATGCCTGGATACTCAATTAGTAATAATAATAATAGTAGTTATTATTTTTATTACCATCATCAGCACCTTTAAAAAAGCAATTTTTTAGTCTCATTGCACTGATCAGACTGAATAGAATGCTTGCTTTCAGTGTTATATAGATACAACCTAACAATACCTTAACCCTTTCATTAGGCATAGATTGCTTTATATATAAATAATAACAGCAATGTTATAGACCATAATTCATTTTAAAGATTGAGCAATTTACTTAAAAAACTGAAGATGGAACTGCCTTTTGATCAAGCAATCCCACTGCTGGGATTATACCCTAAGAATCCTGAATCACCAATTCAAAAGAATATTTGCTCCCCAATGTTCGTAGCAGCATTATTTACAATAGCCAAGTGCTGGAAACAGCCTAAGACCCGTCAGTAAGTGAGTGGATCAAAAAACTGTGGTACATTTACCCAATGGAATACTACTACTGTGCAGCAGAAAGAAAGGAGGAACTCCTACCCTTCATGACAGCATGGATGGAACCAGAGAGTATTATGCTAAGTGACATAAGCCAGGGGGTGAAAGACAAATACCATATGATCTCACTATAAGTGGAACCTAATCAACAAAACAAACAAATGAGAAAAATAGAACCAGAGACGTGGAAGTAAAGAACAAAGAGGCAATGACCAGAGAGGAGGGGAGCAGGGGACAATAGGGTAAAAAAGGGGAAGGGGCAAGCCAAGGGACATGAAGAGAGGACTCATGGGCATGGGCAATGGTGGGGATTGACTGTGGGAGTGGGGAGTGTAGAACAGGGGTGAGCAATGGAGAAAAAGGTGGGACAATTACAACAGAACTATAAAAGAATAAAAAAAAACCCAGAAAGTGTAGTTTTCTCGAGTTTACTGAAAAATCCTCATAAAACTTCGTGTCAGAAATGATCGCTCCTGTTCAATGCAGATCATTTGATGTGAAATGTAATTGGGTTTTCCAGTATCTGTATGTTAGCTCTTTGGAGAACAGTGAAGTTAGAAATAACGTCACATTTTATCTTCTTGAGTCCTCTGCAGCTGTAACCGCTGACTAGTGAGGCTGAGATTTGATGACAAATAATGATGAATGTTTTGAAATGATTAAAAAGTTGGAAGAAAGTGTTCCTAGACAATAAAAGCATGTGTATGTGTACAGACTTACATATTTATGTTGCTTGACAGTTTTGGAGTCTGTAACATTTTTGTACTTTGGAACTCTGTTCTAACATTTTCAGGGGATTAAGCTATGCTTTCCACATGTGGCTAGTGGCTGTTGTATTGGACAGTGCAGACATAGAATGTTTTACCATCATGGAGAATTCTATGGAATTCAATTGATCAGTGTTCGTAGAAAGTAGGATTGGGAGAGAGTGCAGGGGAAGGAACCATTCTTGGAATAGGGAAAATAATTGGGCTGAACAAAATGTTATGACTGTTCTTTAAACATTGAAGATGCAGGGATAATTAATAACATGTTAAGCATTGTGTTCATTGTGTGGAGAGACTACCATACAAAGGGTCCTCAGTTGCCACGATAATGTACTTTTTCCTCTTCTACAATGAGTCAGCCTTTAAGGGCCCGGTGTGAGTGAGGCCAGACACCTGGGATTGTTGTGATTAGAGAGAAACGCACTTCAGCAGGAAACTGGGCATCCAGAATGCCAAGATTAAAGAAAAAAGAAACAAAAACAAAATAGTTTCCCACAGTTTTGGCCAACAGACCTAATCACAAATTCTTTTAAAATGCAATTCTCTGAAAGACATCTCTCTTAGCCATAAGCCGTAAGCATTCTTCTTGCTCCTGCCCTCTGCCAAGCCATGGATGAATATTTATATCAGGTTATTTTAATCATATTTTTGATATGACATAACTCTACATAATTTATATTTCCTTCTCAGGAGTCTTTTTTTTTTTTTTTTAAAGACTCTTTCTCCCAACTGTTACATCTAAAACTTTCTCTTTTTCCTTTTTTTTTTCCTGGCCCAGAGACAAAACAGGACATACAATGACACAGAGAGGTGACTGTACTGGCATGTTACCATTGAAAATCAATGCTCATGACCTTGGCCTGTTCTGTAGAATGTAATGGTCTGGAACACTATGCTCTGCAACAAGATGTGATGTTCCTGAGGGAATCTATGGAGTTGACATGTCAGGTTACAGCAGGTCTGAGTGGGATCCAATAGGCGAACTGTGAGGGAGGCCTCCAGTGCAGACATATCTCTAATCCAGGCTCGTGGTAGTGCTGCCAGCAGTGCATCTGGAATCCAACATAAGTACACTATTCTATTTTTATTATGGAGGGAAAAGCGGTGGGAAGGGGACTTCTAGAGAAAAAAAGAGAAAAAGAGATCAAGATGAACAGAGGGAAAGAACAAAACAGATATACAGATGCACACTAACACATTCAACCACACAGAGAGAGACACAGACACACAGGCAAATGGAGAGTGGGATAGGCAGAAAACAAAATGATTCCAAATTTACTGACTGTTTTTTTTTTCCTGAACCCTCAATAAATCCCTATCCAGTAGAGATGATTCTCTTTGTTCAATATTATGTTTACTTTAAGTAAGAACTAGGAAATTCTATATAATGGACTAAATTCAAAACCAAAAAAAGAGTAATATCTTCAAGAAAGATGGCCCTTTAGCTTGAATTAAATACTAATACAATTGGAAAAATAGTAATAAACACCAGCACAGAAATCGCTAGTTTGTGCTGCTTTTCTCTCATTCCAGAAACACAAGCTCTTCATTTTCCTTATGCTCTGACAAGCTGTTTGCAAAAGGAAACATTCTCCAGAACCTAAACTAAGAGCAATTTCAGGACTTGGCACTTTTTTTGCTTAACTGCCATTGTGAAGTGAATAAAAAAATCAAATGAAGCAGAGCAAAATTTGTTGGTGTTTTCTAAGCATGGATTAATTATTCCCAGATAAAAGTGCTTGCCTTTCCTTTTATCAGTTGTTAGTTTCTACCTTGTGTGCTAGTGTGCATGTGTATGTGTTTTCCTAATGGTATAAAAGAATTCTGGAGCATTATGGCAAAAATTAGCATTATACTAATTTTTATTATTTGTCTGGGAGCATTACAATATCTGAACAAAACAAGGCATTGAATAAGATATGCCACTGGGTGAAGCATCAAACATGTTGCAGTTTGGACCAAAGCATTATCTGTTGCCTATCTTTAGATGCAAGACAATTAGGCAATTCCAAGAGGTCAGGATATGGCTTTGGTGGCTCAGCTTCTTTCAAGCTTAATCTCTTTCTTTGAGTACTTATCCAAACTTTATTATGCCCACCGATAACTAGGCATTATAATTTTTGATTTCCACTTGGAATAATACGTAGCAGTTGTATAAGAACAAAGATTCAAATAAAACTATCTAAAATGTCCAACTTCACAGTGTTGCAATATTTGCATTTTATAGAAAACATTTTGAAATCATTTTAGTAAGTGGAATCCATTTTCTTTCATGAACTGTTAATACTGAATTCTTAATAGCCTCCCTAGGGTTTTGGGTCTTGCTATGAGGCCTTTAGTGATTTCATCATTGTTAAGCCACAGTAAACAATCACAGTTTATGTTCATAAGCATAAAACTCTCAATATATTACTTGCCTTAGTTTTTGTATTCTTAGAAATAGAAAACTTATTTTCCATGCAATCTGAGTATAAGACAATGTTAAATTTGTTTATAAACCTGGTGAATATTGGTATAAACATTACAAAATTGCTTTAATGTATATCAGCATTTGAACTCTTATAGAGACAATTATGTTCTCAGATTTTTCAGGTTTTTAAATAAGGCACCGACTGTTCTTTTCCTTTGTTGAATACAGTTTTCATTTTTGTTTCTGGCTCTTATTCTTTGCTGATAAAAAGACCATGTCAATTTGTCCCTCTTACAAGGGGCACACTGCTAAACATATCTTCAAAATCTTTAATTTTCAGTTTCTCTTCCAAAAATCTTTTAAAAATAAATTACAGATCTTCATTTAAGCCTGGTATGTACAGAAAAGAGAACACATGACAAAGATAGCAAATAAATTATAACTATAATAAATGAGTCCATTGTTTTTCCCAACTGTGAAAGGTATGTTCACTGTTAAAAAATATATAAACTTTCACTATGACTCTCTACAGGAAATAAAATTAATGTATTATTTAACCTCTTAAGTATACATCTCTCGTAAACTGGTGAACCTCCCTTTGCTTATTTTTCATACAATTATGTAAATACTTAAAAACCAGTATCTTTTAAAAAATTGTAGAATATAAAATACGGTGTGGTGTATTTTATTTTAAGTTGGTATTGTATCTTGAACACTTTCTGGTTTATTTCCTGGTTTTCCTAAACAAGATTCTATACTACATTTTGCCATATTATTGTGCCACAATTTACCTAACTATACAGGGATGTGCAAAATAGGCCTACAGTTGTGAGTACATGAAACAGAGTTTTTTTGTATTATTTATTATTAATTATTGTATGATTTTTCATATGAACAACTGTAAACCTACTTTTGCCAACCCCTGTATTGCTATTGTGAGAAATTTTGCTTCTACCCCTTTTCAAAAAGTGAATAAAAGATAAATAACCTTTTTTCTTAAATCTTCTACTAATCTTTTGATTATTTTATTAGAATACATTTCTCAAAGAGAATTAGAGGTTTAAAGGTTATCACATTCAAATGTTCTTTTAACCTGATAAAGGCTAAGCATCTCAAATCATGAACTTTGTTAGCCCCATTCATAATTAAGAGGTGTAACACTAGAAAAACTAGGATTATAGCCATTAAAATAAAAATCAAGGTAAGAACTCTATTTGCGTCTATCAAGATTTACTGTTGATATATACGAAAACAAAGAGAATTGAAACAAGAAAAAGTTAGAAATAAAAGATTTTTAAAAAATTTTAGATCAGGAAAAGGAAAAGCTTAATTTCATATAACAGTTCTGCAATAAAGCTATAACAATTACCCTTAATGTACTAAGCAGCAAAAGCTCTGAAAAGTCAGTTAAGTGTTTTCCTATACTATACTTTCATGCATAGTACATAGCTTGCTTCCCTCTTTTTAGTTTGATATACTGGTACCAATTTTGTTTTAAATTCTACTTAGTGGTTATCTTTAAGCTTACAAAAGTAATCTTTTAAAATGTAAAATATTACAAACATATGGAAAACTACAGAAAGTAATCTAACCTACAACAGACATCACTATTTCAGTCAGATTTAACAGATGTTAACATTTTGCTCTACTTGTTTCAGCTCTTTCTTTTAAAGAAATAAACCATTACAGATAGAGTGAAAGCCAAGTGGTTCCACACTCCCCAGAGAGAACCATTATCCTGAGGCTGGTGAAGATTAGTCCCATGCCTGTTTTGTACTTTCACTTCAGGAATCTACATTTCTTAAATTATCTAAGTTAAGAATTAAATAGTGTTCCAGAGCCATCCTATTGTTAAATGAGGAATTTAGCACTTTTGCACTGCACTATTCTATTTCTTCTTGTTGCTATAACTCCAAGTTTTAGATATAGAATATTGTCTTATTAAAATATAACTTTTATATCATATACCTTTTCATTCAATAATTATTTTAGATTTTTTCAGCTTTGTAACTTAATTTATATAATTATTTAGGTCTGCTTTAAAATAGTTTTAGTGCTCTCTACCAATACATTTTACATGTAACTTCCCTACAATCGACTTCTTAATTTTGTTTTCTCTGTTCATCAGGTGCTGTATATTTTAAAGTAGTTTCAATTGATACATATATAAAATATTTTATAAGCCACTGAATATCTGAGAATAACTTTTTTAAAAAACTCTTCATAAGAAATGTTATTCACTACTTGGTATGTTGTGTACACCGTTCCGTTATTTACTGGCTTTTGTGTTACAGAGTGGACAATTAGAAATCAGCACCTTCACTACCTGTCCATTCATGAAATTTATGAATTTATTTGTTCTTATATTGTAACTCATGAACCTTTTCAATATATTTCTATCACGGATACTATTTTTTACTGATGTTGCTTATTATAGCAATCACTTTTGAGATTTTTTTTCAGTTAATTTTTAAGCTTTATGTAGTTTATTTCAATTATGTCTTTAATTATAGCTTCTGTTCAAAGTTTCCAGTTACTTTTTTTTTCCCTTAATGAACACATTTTTTTTTTAGTCTAGGTGAGAGCCTTCTCTGTCTTCTTCATCTTTGGATTTATTAACACATTTTCTTTTTCCCCACTCCCAAATTTATGTTCCTTTTTCTATTTTTTAAGTACGTTATGTAAAAATTTCTCAAGTTAGATTACTATGTCATTAATTTGACTTTTTCAAATTATCCCATTCAGATTTCAATTACCACTATTGTATATTTAGTTGCAATCAATCCTCAAGTCCTCCATTAGTTTCGTCAAATAGTCTATTGTCTTTTCATCTCAGTCTATTGTCTTCTTTTTTTTTCCATAAAGACAGTATGTTTTTGTGTACTATTGAAAGAATAAAGACTTTTCTAAAGTTTACCCTGCCACCTATCATTAATGCTTATTAGAAGACTGGTCTCCTCTGTCTCAAGCTAATATCCTCTTCCTCAGGTTGGTATTACTTCCTAGGTTGTGTCTTCTTTTCTTTTATTTCTTTGTATTTCTATGTAGTCAACCACAAATAGAGGGCCAATAGTTTCAGGTTTAGTGTTCATCAGTAGATAGGGTAGTAGATAGGGTACCTTTTTCTTTCTCTCTGTTCACTTGGGTGCTGGTCAAATATTTTTAGGTCCACTGATAAATAGTAAGTTCATATGCATAACTCAGTCTCATTCCTGATTTTTTTTTATCTTTGTTCTGTGTAGCTCTACTGGGCTGAAACAGGACAGTACCTTATCTCAAATGCCTGATTGTCTGACACAAAGAACAGATGGAGTACATGGCAAAACTATAGCTCTCAGTGTCTACTGATAGGATTTTTCTCTTGCCTATGCACCACTCCACACCTCTCTATTTGTTGCAATTACACGCACCAGAATGCAATGCGTTACATTTTGTCTTCCAGTGCATATCATCTATTTATTTTCTGAAAGATATGGTCTCAAACTGAATACAGAAAGACGGGTATATATAAAGTGGTAGTCAAAAAGGAGAGCATTTGGCTATCTGAACCAGCACCTGTTTTGTTATGGGAACCACTTAGTTGTCTGATACAAGCTGTTTTGTTTCTGATCCAGGGAGCATAAGAGTAGGAAGATATATTTTTCTATCCAGATTCAGGTGGGCAGTTGTCTTCTGTTTCTGGCTCATCGCTGATGGAGTCTCTCAACCCATTCTATCAGTCTTAATAGTTTTAGAAGATGGAAAGAAGACTGATAGCTCAGCCTTCTGATGGCAGCCTTTTGTTTCAGTTGGCATTAGTATCAGCTTGGAATAAAAGAGATGGAAACAAAATAGAGGCTTATTTCCCTGTCATGTAGGAGTCTGGAGGGAAATTAGGTTGGTAAGGCAGCTTTGGTACCCGAGGTCCCACCTTCAGGCTCCTTCTATCTTATTGTTCTGTGGTATGGCCTCCATTCTCAAGGTCATGCCATAGTCCAACACGATCTATCACCAGGTGTACTCAGATTATAGTCAACAGGAGGGAGGGACTCAGAAGAAAGGACAGAAAACACAGGGCATGTACAGGCTGCTTTCTGTACCAAGAGGTTCCAAGAGGTTGCCATAATATTCCTGCTTACCTTTTACTGACCAGAACTTAGTTAGAGGGTCACAGCAACCTTGGCGGGGTTTGGGGAGGGGGGAATGGGCCTGAGAACTATGGTCTCTGTGTGAATATCATGCACCTACTTAAAAGTAAAAGGTTCTGTACTAAATAAAGAGAGAAAAATGATTAAGGACAGCTAGCAGGCTTTGCCACAGTTGTGACTTTTCACCTTTCCGGGAATATTGTTGTACTAGACCCCATTTTTAACAAACATAGAAACTCATTTTAATCTTTTAATATGTCAAACAATTTTGTTTTACCTTTTGTTAGAGGATGTTCATACAACTCCATGATTATGTATTTTAATTAGAAAAGTTTCTAACATCACATGTGTTTGGTGCCACTAAGATCCTCATTTACCAATGAGAAAAACACTTCATCCTTAACCGAAGTATATTTTTTCTATTTTTCAACGAGTGCTTTTATTGTGTCTGAAACAATTTTTCAAACCAGTAATATATGCATGTTCTGTACTTGTTGAAATTTTCAAGTGATCCAGTCAGATGCAGCTGTTAGAAGCTGTAAGTGGAAGAAGAGATTACAGGTGAGATGTGATCACAGATAGTTGGAAATGGCCCTGTGCTCCTACTGTTTTTTCATATCTGCACCCATAATTCCACCTGATAGTTACCATGCAGCAAGTCTGTCATACAATTTTACATGTCAAACTGTCCTCCTAAGAAATAACAGTTTAAGTCATTATAAGCTTGTCCTTTGCTCATGTGACCATTTATCTGTATTCAGTCCCTCCGTTATCTTTCTAGCAGATACCCTCAACTACATCAAGACAAAATTTCCATTGTTGGCACATCAAGAATGACTTTTTCCCCAACAAATAGTCTCCACTAATTAATCATTAAAGGTGTCCCACCAAATATTATCATCTTTATTTTTACCCAACCCACAGACCATTGTTGGAATAAGCCTAGATCACTAAATATTTTTTATTTTTAAAATTTATTTTTATTATATTTTTTCCATCACCATTTATCCTCCTTATATCCTCTTCTACCTCCACCCACTCCCCGCCCCCACAATCACCACACTGTTGTCCATGTCCATGAGTCCTTTTTCTTTTTTGCTCTATCCCTCCACCCACTAACACTTATGAAATTAGCTCCATACTTGTTCTCTTCCATATTTTTACTGCCCGCTTGCCCAATTCGCTCATATACTTCTCCCAAATCTACCTTCTCAAAACAAGGCAGGAGAATAATATTGTGAAGGGGGTATTGTTATGGACTAAATGTATATATAAATATAGATATATCTCCTATTGCTTTTGTTTTTCTGGAGAGCCCTAATATACCTTATTAAAAAAGATATCAGGGTTCTTTCTCTTTATCTTTCTGTACCTAGGAACCAGGGAAAGATCATATGAGGCACAGTGAGAAGGCATCCATCTACAAGCCAGAAAGAGAGCTCTCATCAGGCACAAAATTAGCCAGAACTTTAGTTTGTACCTCTAGCTTCAAAACTGTGAGAAAATACAATTTTGTTTTTAAAGCCACCCAGTCTGTGGTATTTTTCTGTGGCAACCTGAGCAGACGACGACAGATAGATGAAGGTCTTGAGAAGAGAGTCTCTAAGTCAGACCATGACCACAGGAAAATGAAAGGGAAGTCTTGATGACCTAAGCTTTATGGAAAGTAGCCCTGGTTGGCACAAAAAACTAAGAAAGCCCAGGTGCTGTCCGCTGATTCTTTGCCACCATCTAAAGGAGACTGGGCACTAAGTGGTCCTCAGCCACCTTTGCTTAGACTTCAGTGACTAAAAGAAAGTACTAGGCAGATATCTGAGATGACTGTTTTCAGTCTCCTGAAAGTGTTTGAAACCCTTGCCTTGATATGGTCAGGCTCTCGTATTATTCTCACATTGTTTCCTAAATTTTTGTTTAGAGATGGAGATTAGGAAAGGGGTAAAGAATAAGAGGACCTGGCACTGGACTCTAGCCAAACAGAACTGAAAGCCAAACCTTTAATAGAAAGTAGGAAAAATGTAAGTCATGCCATTATAGAACCTGCATTTAGTTCATACCTGAAGTATTTGTTGTACTTTTGAACGTGAAAGTGCATAGAAAAAAACTAGAAAGAAATTATCTTAACACTTTAAGAAGGGTGACCTATGGAAGGTTGGTTGAAGAGTTGTTTTCTAGCTGCTTTATTCTAACATGTTTTTATATTGTGTCATAATCAGAACAAAAGTAAAGCAAAAACATCAGTGTTGGACATATTTAAAATTTTAATATTATGGACTGATATATCTAAGTCCTCACTTTTTCTGTTACATCAGCTTACCTTCATACCTGGATCTTTGCAGTTTTGTAACATGGTTAAAGCTCATGTTTCTGGTATACCACATACATTTGTGTGATTACCAGTGAAGCAAACTAAGTTTGAGTAAACTTTTACATATTTTTGGTCAATAACACACATCATTTCACAGAACTTTCTGGTGTCAACAATATCACTGAGAAATACATTAGAATAAAAGCACTGCTTTACTAAGAACATACCCTATTTTGAATGAAAGATAATTTGCATATTAACATGGTAGGAGTTTGGGAGAATTTCTATGCATTGACATCTTAAAAAGACCTTCATCTCCACAAGCAGATGTAGAATACTGAATATTTAGCATTTGTTATTAGAGAGAGGGTAGCTACTTATTTTCCTGGTGTAAGGAGTTGACTGCTTATTAGGGTGAACTCTGCCACTCAGTTGACTTAGTTGTTATTGTTGGAGTTGTCTTGGCAGTAACCCGGTTACTTTTTTTCTTTTTCTAATTTTTTAATTTTTAATTATATTTTATTGATTATGCCATTAGAGTTGTCCTTTTTCCTCCTTTGCCTCCTCCACCCAGCACCTCCCACTCCCTCAGGCAATCCCCAGTTACTTTCTCAAAGAAATCTATGAATATGAAACCAGCACAGAGTCCTCCTGTAGAAGCCCAACAATCTGTTCCTCAGCAGCATGAGCTCCTGACCCCTGGAAACAAGGCATAGGAAAAGCTCATGTACTCTAGGCTCCTTTAAATGGTAAGCAGTTTAACCTTTTCCAAATGGTGAGCAGCACAGACTGTTTGGTGACCACTCTAATTGTCCATACCCCCTCAAAACACAAAACGCAAAACAAAACTGGCAACTACTGATAATCTAAGTGCTGCTGTCAAATACAAAACTGCAAGCAACAGATTGAAGGCACAACCGTGCAGAGAAGTATCTCAAGAGGGATAATTAAAACAAACTTGCACACCCAGAGAAAAATAGATGACTTTCTCGCCCCCACCATTCCAAACCTCTTGTATTTTCAACAAGTAATAAGACAGGAGAAAGTGGTTGCATGCTAGAGTGCCTCTAAAATTGGCAATTAATAAGGATGCTGCTTTGACTGTTTAAGATTTCCTTCTTGCTAAATGTTTAAATATGTCATTCTATTTGCCTCCACCCACATTCTGTCGCTACGTGGAAGAATTCTTGGTCCTTTTGACTTCCCTAACTCCAGGTATGCACAGGAGACTTTGTTCCTAAATTAAAAGATTTGTTTCTGTATTTACCTGCCTTCACATGTACAGAAAGAGAAAGCTGTAACTGGGTGAGCTTTCTTTGCAGATGTGTGCCCTGGGCATCTCTTGGGTCTTCTTTTAATCCTTCATCTCTGAAGTATGCCTGTGGTGTGTGCATGTGTTCAGAGAGAGAGAGAGAGAGAGAGAGAGAGAGAGAGAGATTGAAAATCATAATCTCCCCCAAAGTTTTGCTGTGGGCTGTAAAGGAATTGTCTCACTGCTTTACTTGCAAAGAGAAGCTTGTACCTGGATCAAGACAGAAGAAAAACCAAAAGGGCCAGGATTTTTTCCTCTCAGTTATATGAAGAGCCTGGGATTCTCATTGCTGACACTAGGGGAACAGTCATCCAGATATCTTTTTTCTTTCCTCTGAGTAAAAGCCGAATGGAGATGACAATTATATGACAATGGTGGATGGAGGAGGGTTGGATGAGGGCTAGGCATTTGCTCTTGCAAATAGGGAATATTTCTAAGACTTCTGCTGTGTAATGCTGTTCATCGTCCTGAACACTTTAGAGAATTCTGAAGACTGTATCCATCTAAATTTAAGCTCCTTTATAAATTGATTTATTCATCCAATAAATATTTATTGGGCACTTACAATGTGCAAAGCATTCTGGAGGACACAAAATGAATAACGCAGTCTTTTCTCTCAAACAGTTTACAATTAAATAGGGGAGAATTATATACACACACATATGCAAATAACTATATTATTTTATTCAGAACTCTTTCAATTGCAAATGATAAAATCCAAACACAAAGTTACTTAAACAGTAAAGAAATGTATTGGATCAGAAAATGAAAAAGTCTTTGAGTAGATCTTCAGGCACTGCTAAATTCAGTGCTCATGCAATATCATTTCTTTTCACTTTCAGTCTCTTCTACCCCTACCCACCCCCGAGCCCCACTTCACTTTCTTGGGATTTGAACTCTGCACTAATCGCTGTGGACAGAGTGTGATTGCTCAGTACTGGGCATATAACTTTGGTACCTAAAACTGCCTGGACTGTGGCAAGTGCTTATTAAACATTTGCTCAATAGAACGTTTTAGTAAGTTGGTAAAATTCAATGAGTTAAACCACAGATTATAAGAAGTGGATGAATGACACTGGGAAGGAAAAAAGGACAGAGAGTATAACTAATACCTCAAAAATTTCTTCCATCAGAGGAAGGAAAGAGACCAATTCTTTAGAGAGAATATTTTTTTTATATATAAAGGGAAGCATTTGCCTCTAGACTTGGGGAATAATGAAAATTCATATAGCACTGCCCTTGAGGAAGTGTGTGTGCGTGTGTATGTGTGTGTGTGTGTGTGTGTGTGTGTGTGTGTGTATGTGTGTGTTTGGGGGGAAAAATGAGAATAAGAGTGTAGGTGGAGTTTCACTTTGGGAAGGGGAAAACATAATTTTATTCCAAAGCAGGAGAAAAAGAATACAGGTGAAGATATAAATATTTTATAGAAAAGTGGAAACCAACTAAATGGTTAAGAATCCAATGGCTTTTGTATTCTAAGTCCAGTAAAATAAGAGAATGAAATAAGAAGTAGAGAAGACTGTTCAGCAACTGTGATCAAAGGAATGGGAAAAAGATAAAAATGGATTATAAAATAGTCACAGGGAAGTAAGTAAAGCATAGGAAATATAGTCCCTAATATTGTGATAGCCACCTGGGCACTGGAAATGTCGAGGGGAACACTATGTAAAGTATATGCTTGTCTAACCACTAAGCTGTACACTGAAACCGATAAAAAAATCAAATTAGAAAAGAATGACTGACAATAATTTTTAGAGTTAAATAATAAGAATTTCTATAGACTGAATGTTTGTGCTCTCCTCAAATCCACACATTGAAACCTAATCCTCAATGCAGAGATATTTAGAGAAGGGGCTTCAGAGAGGAGAAGAGGTCATGAGGGCCAAGCCTGCACTAGTGAAATTAGCGGCCTTAGAAAAGAGACCATAGAGGGTTTCCTTGCTTCTTTTGCCAAGTGAGGACAGTGAAAGGTCGACTGTCTATAAACCAGAATATGAGTCTTCACCAGACACTGAATCTGCTAGTGACTTGATTTGGGACTTTCCAGCTTGCAGAACTGTGAGAAATAAATTTCTATTATTTATAAGCCCCCTAATCTGTGGTATTTTGTTATAGCAGTCCAAGGTAAGACAGACATTTTAGCAAACTCCATGGCAAAACAAACGAAACACCTAATCCTCCCTACAGTCGTCAGTTAGAACAGAGAGGGGAAAGTATAGGGTCCCAGAGGTATGAAAACTGGGAAACATGGTAATACAAATCTATGATGAACTGAAGTGCCTGGCACTAGGGTCCACACTGGGTAAAGAGACAGATGTGGAAAGAAGCAGGCTCAAGAACTGTGAGAATGGAAAAATGGCAATGGGACTAAAGGCGGTGGGAAAAATCAGAGCAGAGTGAAAAGGAGTAAGAAGGTAGAAGTTAAAGTGACTGAGAGCCTTAACGGGAAACGAGGCCGATGCTGGTCTTTAAGTGAGATTCTAATGCTAGGTGACTGAGGTGGAGAAGGAATGAAGGTCAAGGGTGTTGAGGGGACTCAGGCACTAAGAGATCAACTTTTAATGTCTCGAATTTGCAACTGTAAAGTCTTAAAGTAACGTGAACAGACCCAACCCTAGTGGTAAGGGGTGGGTGGGCCTGGAGTGAGGTGAAGGAGGACAGAATCTTCCGGGTGAGTAATCTCTGAGCTAAGTGTTTTGTATATCACCATTTGTAAAAAGTGCTAACAGGACCACCTGGGCCGTGCCAGGCCAGAGACAGACAGGTAAGCAGGTTCTTAGCCAGACAGGAAGTGTAGCAAGGATAATCAAACCTTGCGTTGTGGGCCGGGAGGCTGTGATTGAGCGGGTAGTTATACAGGTGTATTGTTTTGTGTTTTGAGCCTTAAATCCCTTTACAATTCCTGATGGCAGAGATACCTTCTCCCTATATAGCCCTAGATCCAGCCCTGTGAGGTGCCCCAAAACTGGGGGGAATTTCTCCAATTATAATATCCTAAGAAAAGTTTGCCCCCCTGATTTAAATGCGTAATAACCTATTTCATACTATCTTTACTCACCCCCACCATTTTCTAACATTTAATTTTTAAGTTGTGTCATAAGCTTTAGTAACTAATTCACTTATTCATTCATAGTTATTTCATGTCTAATTCCTCCCTTTAGAATGTAAGCTGTCCTCATGAAGTTTACATTCTAAAGGGGGGAGTTAGACATGAAATAACTATGTTTGATCCATTTTAAGTTCCCAATTCCTGACCTCTGCCTTCCCAATACAAGTTCAGCACACAGGAGCGCGCGCACACACACACACACACACACACACACTAAGATAGATAGATGATGATAGGTAGACGATAGATAGATATCCAGTTATGCGTGCAAAGTTTGTTGATATTTTTAGTGTAAAAGGATCAAAAATAAATTTGGTACAATACTAAATAAATTAACTACTTCTCCTCTTACCAAGGTGTTCCTAAATTGTGTAATTACAAAGGATAGAATAACAATGCAAAATAAATAGTAAAGAAATAATGTAGTTCATCTCATTGTCTTTCCACACCTGTTTAAATACATCTCACCCTTTGCCTAAAGTAAACAGTTTCTTCTCTCTCTCTGACTTTCTCTCTCTCCCCTTTTTTCTCCCTAATCCACACCACATACACACACTCATATGCTACAATTAATCCTTAACTTATTTGTCAGATTTATGATTTCCATATAAGTGCTGCAATGTACCCTCTGTTGTGCATATCTCCCCTGATTTGTATCACTAATGGGAATAATGAAATTTCTAGATTCAGTATTGCTCTTGTATCTTTATAACCATTATCACATTATTAAAATAACAAAAGCCAAGTGCTCAGCTGTTTGGAGTGCCGTGTTAATGAGGCCAAGGTAGCAGGTTCCGTCTCAGGGCTGGTTAATCACTATTTTCCACAGGAAAGAAAAAATGGTTTTGTAGCTATGGACTGCACCTTTAACCTCAATGAGCCATCTTACAAATGTATATCATTGGCTACAAGCAGACTGTGGTGAGAGAAAAGGAATGAATTTAGACAAATTCACAATTTAGGTAACACTTGGGCCACTACGTCAATTGTCCTGGACCCCTAATCAAGGAGTCAAGCTCAGCAAGCAAGTAGAATTAATCTCATATTTCAAGATATAGTTCAAGAATATAAAAACAAATCAGATAGGAATAGCCAAAGGATAAGAATAAGTATTAAATATTGTTAATAGGTATCATTTTGAGATGGCAATGGCAGTAATTGTACTAAACTCTAAAAATATTAATTATGGTTTTGTTATGTTATTTTCAAGTTTGTTTCCTATTTATTAATTTTTCAAAGCTGATGTCTTAAAATAAAAATTCTTATTTAAAAATAAATCTATTAAAATATTATTTTAATGTCCTTCTATTTGGACTGCACAGGCTATGCATTGCACAACTCAGAGAGAGCCTTTTACTTGTGCTATGATGTTGATGGGCCACACAGGGGTGCTGACTTTTTAACCTTTATATCATAAGCACTGCTATCCAAACTGTCCCCTTACACTGGAGGAAATGAAAACCATTTGAGGATAACTTGTCCAGGTCACACAGTTAATGAGTGTTGGAGAAAGGATTCAAAGCTATCCTTCTTAAGTTAAAAAAAGCATTACAATGGGAAAAATATTTAAAAATGCATTTAATTTATGAAGGATAATATATGAAACCTAGGAGAAATCCTCTGAGACCAGAAAGAGAAGTGCCTTCATTACCTTTAGGAAAGCCCAAAGGACAAAATAAAGAATAGTCCAAGGTTCTAAGGATTCCAGGAAAATAAACAGGCTGAAAGAGCATTGGATTTCACCAGTAATATTAGTTCATATATTTATCATAACATATCTTTGTTTAGGGCACACTTTAGCAAGGAAAACGTGCAAAGATTCACCTGTTTATTTTCCACCCTTTACTCAGGATAAGGAGAGGTAGGGTATTTTTGTGTTTTTCATAACACCTCTCCTTTGGCGGAGAGGGATGCTTGCAGAGTGAAGATATTGGGCCCTACCATTGGCTGTGCAACCCCAAGTTTCCCAGAAGACATTTAAGCACATCAAAATTTGGGAGATATTGCCTGAGAAGATGAGTGACGTGACTAAATGTACTCAACAACTAAGCACACAGGTAGGCAGATGATTTGGGAACAGATGAAGGTAGAGACCCAAAAAGGGAAATGCAGGACATCATATTAAACCATAAACACCAAATCTCCTTGGACATTTTCCTGTTAGATGGATACACAGTTGGATCACATTTAGACTTTTCACCCCAGGATCCCACCCATGTTCAGAGAGAAGCAGCAACATCTGATGTGGAGGACACCTAAGAACTCAAAGTCAGAACAACCCAGATTCAAATTCCTGCTCAGCCACCCACCAGCTGGGTAACTGTGGGCAAACAACACACTTTTTCTGGCCTCAGTTTCCTTACTTACAATACTCTCTTACAGAATTATGAAGGTAAAATGACATGACTTCTGCAAATCATCTGCTTTAAGCAGATGATAAACATTGCATTGATGATAAACATTGGTGTGGTTATTGCTATTGTAAGAAGACTGTAGGGAGATTAGTGGACCTAGAAAAAAAATGCTTTTTTTTTTCATATTGGGCAAATGAATGAGACAAAATGGGTTCCTCCTTATTCGACATAGTGTCAATCACTCAACGTCAAGTCTGAAACAGACTTGGCTTTGCCTATATCATCATAGTACTATTTAAAATTGCATTATTGTAAATAAAAAGAAATAGTTAAGAAATGCAATGACAGGAAGAAAAAGATTGAGGGTGCCTTTGATAGCAAGGTGCTGCGTAGTCCTTCCTGTGCAGTCCTAGGCGTGAAGAGCAGTAAGAATAAACCTTTAAAGAGAAGGGAGAGCCTCCTTAGGAACACTAATGAGAAGACAAGACAGCTGAGCCATTTTGAGTTTGTTTCATTTTCAGGACTACAGTTAAAGAAGAAATACATCAGCAAGTGCTACATAAGTATGATATTGTAAAAATGTAAAGAGAGCCAATGATTTTTGACTCCAAGGCACATTTTCTTTCTGATTTTTATGACATGGATGAAAGCATCTAGCATAAGCTTCAGGAAAGGTATACTCTTTTAGTTAGCTTGGAATAAAAAATAAATAGCAACAAGTCAAAGAAACTGCTGGTTAGACTTGGCAAAAATTGCCACTTAGAGGAGCATGATTGAGTGAGGCAGCTTGCATGCAGGAGTGCATATCGCCTCTAATTCAGAATGTCGGGGAAATGGCAGTATGCTGGTTAATTGGACATTAGGCTTTCCCAAGTGTTTGCATCATTATGCAGCGCATATGGATTACCAATTTTCAGATAAATGAAATGCATGTGGAATCTTAAAATATTCAGAGATTGCCTGTCCTACTGCTTCCATTTTATAGATGAGGACATTTAGGCCCTGTTAAGAATAATATGGGTAAAGTCACAGCTAATTAGTAATGTAACCAAGATCAGAACCCAGATCTCCACATTTTTAAGTCAATGTTTATTTCCACCATCCCAGGTGGTTATCGAACTCTTAACACTCTTGAAAAATTTTTAGTGATTGAGAATTTTAAGTGCTTTGGAAGTAGGTCATCATTATTGATAATCTGTTTTCTTTAGAAGGGTTCAAAGATAGAAGTTATAGACATAGGAAATTGGGCTAAATCTCCTGACTCATTTCAGTAACCCCAAACTTCCTGTTTGTTATAGTCACTTGTTTTTCTCTCTTATCAACTGTCTTGTAAATTATGCAAATAAAAGTGATTAGGCTTTGTGAGTGTTGTAGAAACAGTAGTTTCAGATGGAAATTTAGAAATAAAATAGGTACCTAGGTAAATATTTTTAAATAGCATCACTAAAATAAGGCTTATTACATATATTGGGAGGAAATGCCTGCAGGCTTAAATTGTGGTACGAAAGGCTATCATAGTGCAGGTTGACCTGACACTCAGTTGAACTATTGGAAGACACAAGCACACGATATGCTTTGGATAATTTGAGGGAAAATCCTCATTTGTTGAGGCCCCTACTTCTATGGCCCTCAAGGCCCACATCCCACCTTGAGATCCAGACTGCTGTGGAACTATGTGGGGACATTAGTTGCATTTGAATATATAAAGTAAAAATTTATTTTACTCTTTATTCATGTGCTTATGCTTAACCTCTCTTATAAATATATAATAGTATCTATGACATAGAGATAGAATTATGGGTTAGGGAGTCTAAGGCAGATTTCTAGAACAGGCTTGTCAAACAAACTTTAATGTACATATAAATCAGCTAGAAACCTGTTTAAAATGTAGATTCAGATCCAGGAGGTCTGGGGTGGGAACTGCTATACACATTTCTGAAATAGATGCTAATTGTGCTGGTCCCTGAACTACTGTTTTCAGTAGTAAAAGTTAGCAAGTGAGGACAAAGGGTAGAAGAAAAAGAGCTGGATTACTTAGAAAATATGACAGCTCTTGGCCAGGGGGTTAGCAGGTGGAGGGATCAAGGAAAAAGGAGAAAGGACTCAGGTACATGGACAACAGTGTGGTGACTGCAGTGGGGAGGAAGGTATAAGGGGATTAAATAGTAATGGAAAAATACAATAAAAATTAAATTAAAAAAGGAAAATCAAATATCTACAGTTGATCTATTTCTAACTAGAGACATAAATGATAACTACTCGATCAAAGTAAAGAGACTGATTAAAGACTTGCAGCTAAAAGCCAGTATGTTTTCATACTACAAGGAGTGGTATGTGAGTGTGTGTGACTGTATAAGTGTGTACTTCACATTTGCAGCCAGTTCCGCTCTTGCCATCACTCCTCTACAATGGAATCAGAGTAATCTTTTTAAAACTCTAAATCAGCCCTGACTGGTATGGCTCAGTTGGTTGGGTACCATCCTGCAAAGAGAAAGGTCGTTGGTTTGATTCCTGGTTAGGGGACATGCCTGGGCAGCCAGTTCAGTCCCCAGTTGGGGGGTGAGTACAAGAGGCAACCAATCAATGTCCCTCTCTCACATCGATGTTTCTCTCCCTCTTTTTCTTCCTCCTTTCCCTTCTCTCTAATAATTATTTCAATCTTAAGAAAACCTCTAACTTATCATTTTACTCCTTTTAAAAATCTTTCAGTAGCACCCTCCCCTTTTATTTGTTCAGACAATATACAAACTCTTAAAATAGCTTATGTGGTTCTCCTGGGTCTGGCCATTGCCCATGTCTTATCCCTCTTTTCCTTACTATCTAAGTTCCAAACATGCCTGGCATCTATTAGTCCTTCAAATAACATGTTTTTCTCTCCCTCCTAAATCTCCAAAATACTGTTAATTCTTCCTGAAATACTCTTTTTCTTCCCCTATCATAATTCTCATTTTCAGTTACTATTCCTTTTTTATCCCACTGGGGAAGTCTTCCTTGATGCCCAGAGGCAAGTATGAGACTCTGCTACGCGTCTCCACAGCACCTTCGGTTTACCCTGTCATAACCTATCACACTGCCATGGTCAGTTTACTTGCAAGTCTCCACCACTGTACTCAAATCTTCTTGAGGATAAAGACCATTTTTTTTTTGCATATTATTTTCTTTTCTTTTCCTGGCTTGACCCTCTTAGACAAGCAATTAATAACTACTGAATAAATAAATGAATGTGTATAAACTGCAATCCTGGATGGGAGGGTGGGTGAGGGATGATGTAGGACATTGTCCAGAGAGATCAGAAAATGTTGGCTGGATACTCTGATGGGGTTTGGGGAGCCAGAATGTATTTTTCTAGAAGAGGAAGCCCAAGAGCATAAAATATCCGTATTGAGCAAATGGATTCAGAAGAAAAGGCAAAAATGAGGACGTTTCAAAGGGATGGTGAAGAAGAATGTAAAAGACAAAACATACAGATCTAATTGTGGTTTTCTTGGAGCTAGTTCAACAAAACATATATATAGCATACTGGGCAGACAGAAAATCTGCAGTAAGAATAGAGGAAAGGTAGAGGTAAAGAAGCTGGAATAAAATATCTTTCCGAAATCCTTGTAGAAACAAAGGATCACTGCAATGGGAAGCCTAAGTCCACTGGCAATGTACATTTAGGAGGCATACAATTGCTTAAATAGTTTAAGACTTGAGAACAGGCTTGTAATAGTTTACAGAAGAAAAATAACATCCTGGGAGACCCATATGACAATTAAGGGCATATTGGGGAAATAGCCTATGTCCAGAAAAGAATAGGCAGGAAGAGAAGAGAAGAGACATGAAGGGCTCCTAAAATAAAACTTGCCTGAGGCCTTGCGCATGCAGGATAATTACTCATACACACATGTAGGGGAAATGCGGGGAAATGCTTGTTAGTTTTCTATGGTGACACTTCTGACACTGGGATTTGATTTCTTAGGATATCTTCCAAAACCTTCATTTTAAAACCTGCCAATGAGCAGTGACCCTTTTGTCAAATAAAATATTACCTCTTGGGACAGGAAAGAATTGTCAGGTTGAAAAGAAGCCTGTGGAGATGAACATCAAGTGCAGCCTCCAACCTTCCCAATATTCCATTGGCAGCAGAACCTCAGGGCTTTGAAATATATTCTCACAATCCAATTTTCTCTATATATCAGGATAGTTACTGGTAATCACCAAATTTGTGTACACCATATGAACAGCTTATTCCACTGACATGTTGAAAGTTTAAATTGTTTTTATTTGAAATTATATATTTTATATAGAATATATATTCCACACATGTACATGTATATATAATATGCAATACATATATATGAAATTTTCTATATACCCAAATATGTATATGCATATATCTATCTATCATCTATCTATCTATCCATCTATCTATCTACCTACCTATCTGAATGGCTGAACTATTTACCAGAAGATATAAACAAACACAAAGATTTAATACAGATCAAGATTTATTGGAAACAAAAGACAATAGTAGTAAATTTTTTCAATTTTAACTTTGCTTGTTATCAATCACTCCCTAACAGAATTTTCTGTTTCTAATTTACTCTGAATCTTTTCAAGTCATTGACCTTGCCAGTGAGTGATCAATAATGATCGATAATGCATCTGACCTTCATGAAAAGATCCCCTAGAAGAGATTTTTTAATAAGCTGCTCAACCTTAGCAGAGTACATAACAGGCAGTTCTTAAATATTTGTTGAAAGATGGACTTAATGAATGAGTGTTGGCTTTTGTTCCTGTTTTGAAATTTTTTATTTTATCATGCAAGCCATAATAGAGTCTTAATTATAAAGTAAGTTACTGTGCCCCTGGAATCAAAAGGTCTAGATTAAGTGCCAAATACAGACACTTTCTTGCTTGATGCCAGGACCCATTTTCAGTTTTTATAAAGTAGAGGTGGTAGGAACTACTTAAAAATTATGGACTGCTATCTTAATAGTACCTGCATTGCTTTTGAGCCCTCCTTGTTCATAACTATTTTGTCTGAAGATAGCAGGTATGGTCTTATACACTGGTATTCTTCCCAGTCAGAAATATTTATCTTAGTCACAAGGCAGCTCTCTAACCCCTACTTCCTAATGAGTGTTTCATAAAAATTGAAAGAATTTAATTTACTAGCTCTGCTTTCTAGCAAAAGTTACACTTTTACTGGGCTCTGCAATTCCCAGCACACTCCCCACAAATTAAGCAAAACTAACTTTTAAAAGGTCTGTTTGTGCTATAGACTAAATATTTGTGTCCACCCACCAAAAGAATCCTTATGTTAAATCCTAACCCCCAACATGTTGTTATTAAAATGTGGGATGCTTGTGAGGTGACTAATTGATGAAGATAAAGTCTTCATGAATGAAATTAGCATCCTTATGGAAGAGACCCCACAGAGCTTCCTTACCCCTTCTGCCATGTTAGGATACAAAAAAAAAAGTTAGCTGTTAATGAATCAGAAAGTTGATTCTCACCAGACACCAAATTTGCTAGTACCATGAGTTTAGACTTCCAGCCTCCAGAACTGTGAGAAATAAATTTCTGTTGTTTATAAGCTACCCAGTCTATGGTATTCTGTTATAGTGGCTAGAATCAACTAAGACAGTCTATAATTTACTATTTGACTTGGGAATATTAGTTGGCTTCCCTGTTGATTGGTTGTATCCCTGACCTTTTACACTGAGAACAAAAACAGATAATCTATATAAAAATGCTGTAAAGGTGGAAGCGTCACATAAAGCATATACTGTATTACTAATATGCATTTCATAAACTGTACCTGCAACACAGGGTTAGGAACCCACTGCAGAATATAATGTAGCAGTTTGTTTAAATGGTGGCATAAAATTTTTGCTTTTCCTTTAAAAAAATTATTCTTTACCATAAATTTGCCCAGATTATATTTAAGAAGGCTTATAATCTAAGATTTCTGATTGATTTAGAGAGAAGAATACAGGAAGTAGCATTTGTTGAATTCCTATTATATACCATATGAGTTTATTTAATCTTCATAACAGCCTTGGGAAGTAGATATTATCAATTCCATTTTATGGACCTGGATTCTAAAGCTCAATCCTTTAATATTTGCCCAAAATTATGCAACACAAAAGCAGTGTAATTGGAATTTGAATCTAGGTGTGAAAGCTTTAAATCACAACTTCTTTCTCTAACATCATTCAATTTCCCAAGAAATAGGAAGATAATTTGAAAAAATATATAGAATGTTAAGTTTTAATATAAATGTATTTATATATAGATTAGATTTAGGTATAATATAGAACACTAGATTTAGAATAAATGGCATGTGCAATAGGCCACAGCATTTAACTCAAATCAGATAATTATTAATTCATGAAATACATATTTTGTAAGTGCATTTGCATGGTTGGTAAATGGGAGTTACTTAATTTACAACTATAACCAAAACACAATGTATCTTTAATATTCCTGTCAGTGGTCATCTACTCTTAAATATTCCCAACCCCCAGGCCCAAACATCTGCCAGCAAACCTGTACAGATAAAAGCTGGACATGATATCTCTCAAATCTTGTTTAACACTAAAGACATAAAATCAATAAAAAGTTGAAGCATCAAATCATTATTTTCATTTGAGTTCTTAAAAATAGAACACTATGCTCTTTAGTTCATTATGTTTTCTGAATGTGATAAATCCATGTTCCCATTTTAGAAGACAGAAGCAAACATCAGGAACTAGAGGTAAACCTCATAATTCTGTGCGTTAGTCCCCTGGCAACGGGAGGTAAACTTTGAGACAGAAACCAGCAGAAAAGCTAGTCCCCCAAGGAAATAATTGAATCACTCCAAGCTTTGATTTCTCTAGTTAAAAAAGTGAATCATATGGCTCACGTAAAAATACTAATTCACCCTTATCATCAGATTGACGTTTGAGTTTCACAGTCCGTCCCCCATTCCATTGCAATGATGGATCTGTATTGGTACACATGTGCTCTCACCCAAACACTCTGGGAATACAGAGTTGTGAAATTGTTTGACAGGTTTCTCATTCAGGGCCTGTCCCTAGATAAAAGTAAGAATTACTAAATAGATGCTGAGCCTGAAACAACAGTCATATCTGACACTCTTTTGCAGAGTACTGAGATAGACTAGATATATAGATGTCAGATAATCTGAAAATTGTAACATATCATATAGCTATATTTTAATTATTGTGTGAATTTTCATAAATTTTGATTCCTATAAATGTATAAACATTTAGCTCAGAAAGGATTATTGTACCCTCTGTGGAAAGTTGTTGTTTACCATAGAAATGGTCCACAGGATGGCATGTAATTAATTAATGCTGCAGGAATGCAGCCAGTAACATAATACCCTGAAACAGAAGATACCATTCAACAACAACAGAATAAGAAAACACAGGGACAGAATATGATGCTTCTCATTCAGCCCCATCAGCCAAAAAATAATAACCATTATATTTTAATGAGTACCTATCATGTACCAGTCAGTAACTTTACATACATTTTTACCTTTGTTCTTAGTAAAACATTTCAAAGGTGGCCTTATTTTTCCTATTTCTCAGATAAGGAAACAAAACCCTCTGTAGTTAAGAAATATTTTCATAGAAATGAAAAGAATATTGGTAGGAGTGCATATGTCTGTTTCCTGGCTGCAGTTTGATGCAGCTGCCTGAACTCAAGAGCACAGGATGAACATGTCCTCAAGGACAAAGCCCACTGATGACACAGCTTGTGTACTTGTGCTTAATAAGGACTGGGTTCTGACCAGGTGCACACAACTCCAACTCCTAAGCTCCTTCACCACTCTGCTTTGTGAAATAATCACCCTCGCTTTGCTCATATACTGTCATGTACTTATCTGCTCTTCACACATTACACGTTACTTGTTCTTCATTTTGCACTCTGTTTTTTCTTAATGCTATTACTCCACATTTGCTATCCTATCTTGTAGATCTTGTCCTGGAGGAAATATGCATCCTGTGTTTTTTGAGTCAAAGGAGCTATATTAAATTTCAGACAAAAAACAACATATATACATATCTAGCAACAGTATTTGATCGGCATTTATATGCCGCCCCTTACATTATTGCACATGGACATTAAAAAGTACCTTCTATATTTTATTGACAATAAGATAATATTGATTGTAGACACATCAATGCATATTTTATGAGTCATCATGAAAGAAACATAGATGACCAATTAAGTTATAATGCTTTCTTATCAACTCTAAGATGTAATCTGTCATGTAGCTCTGCTAGCCTGCTATATTGCTAAGTGTTCTTTGTATGGATGTAATTTACAGGGACACAGCTTACTGCTCATCCACCCTTTATACAATTCCAGTTCTAGTGTGTGTGCATAGGCAGGCTGACCCCATGGTTTATCATGGATTCTGGACCATCCTGTCTGGGTTCATGATGTGCTTCTACCACTTACTAGCTGTATGACCTTGAGAAAGTTTCTTAGTCTTTCAGTACATCATATTCCTTTTCTCTAAAACACAGATGATAATAAAACCTAACTTATGGGGTTATTGTGAGGATTAAATGAGTGAAACTGTGCCTTGCACATATTAAGTACCTAAGATGCATTTACTATTAATATAGCTGTTATGATTACAGAGTACATGAAGATGTGAGCCACTTTGAACTCCCTATGCAAATCTTCACAATGCCCAGGGGACTCCATCTCAACTTCAAGATGCAAACCTTTACAAGCATGCAGCTGTTTCAGACATCAAGAGTGCATGCGCAACCCATAATCATGCCAGTTATGTAACCTGTCATGCAGGCCTCATCCTTCCAAACCATGTATCCCCAGAGGACATATACAGCGATGCACAGAGAACCTGCTGTCTCCTAAGTAGGCCCACTTTCCATAAATTTACAATTAATATTAATCCTGATCTTGAAAATAAGCTGTGAACCAAAGCAAATTGCCTTAAAAACAGATTTTCATTAATGAAGAGATTTACTGTATGTTTCTCCCTGCCTACCTTCCTCACTCGGCTGTTGTGAAAAATTGCAAAGCATCTTTCCCTAGTGAGATCCATACCGTGTCTGCTGATACAGGGTTGAGGGCACTTTTGTACTTAATTAGGGGAGAAATACCAGTAATGGCAGAACCTCATTCACTTCTCTCATTCATTTCCTCCCTGATCACCTACTGTGATATTGCATACTGATACAGCACCTATACATAGCCATATGTCTAAGTGCACCAGCTCTATGCCTAGGCAATCTTTAACCTTCCATCTGTCCTCATGCACACCTTGAACATCAACATGCATGTTTGTTCAACTCAAATATTCACTGAAGGTCAAGTACATTTTTTAGAGTCCCCAACTTGCCCATTCCTCTATCTTATGCTCCCCCTCCTGGACTCATTTTCCTTGATCATACTTCCTTGAATCATGTTTTTCATAGAGGGGGATACATTTACCCAGGGCTTTAACAAGGATTTTTCTCTTTGTATATAAACTGCTGTTCTCTTAGGCATTAGGCAAAAACAATCCCATGCCCAGTTTCCAAATACATCTCAGATGGGCCAATGAAATTGTATTATGGAGGAAAAGCCAAAGTCGCTTATCAAGAACAAGGGAAAATAAAAGCACAATCCCATTTCTTCCTCTTGTTCATCTCTTCTCTATTTACTATTCTTAAATATGAGAACAGGAAAAGACACCATTACATTGCAGAGTCAAGTGTAATTTATCTATCTAGCTTTGCGTAATCTAACCTACTATCTATTCATACAGAGATAGGTAACAAGCATAAATCATGAATCATGGGATTGTCTAACTATGTGTTTATGTTCTAGTCAAATACATACTTCCTTAACTTTGATCATTCTTCATAAGTTCCCTAATCATACTAAAAATTAGTAAGATAATAACCTAATTTCTTTAGCATTTGACATGTTAACCTAAACAGAGGTCCAGTTACTAGAATGAGTAGTAGTGCTGGAGATGGTAAAGATGCACATGGTCACAGATGGATATTGGTATATAAGATCTCCTCATTTGAGTCATCATAGTTGTTTATTACCCATAGTGAAATAGAGAATTAAAGTATCGGTCACTCATGATAGCTATCAAGGGAGACCAAGGTCCTCTGCTTTGTCAGTAGCACTTTGAATTCTAGACACATTTAATCTTTCTATTTAAAAGTGAATTCACCTTTTCCTTTATATTTAGGATTCCCTCATCTGAGTTTTCCCACCTCTCAATCCAGACAGCATGCTACATATTCTGATTTCTACCACAACAAATCATCTGTGATCTCAGTTCTCAAAGACCTTATGGCTTAGGCAAACTAAGCAGCCATTTGACAAACACTAGGTACACAGAAATTATTTCAGTTCCCAATTAACACAGGAAATGATGAGCATTTTCTATTGCTCTTTGTTTTTCCTGTTTATTTCTCCCTTTTCTGCACTTGAAGTTTTTCTTACTCATGTAATGATGAAAATGTCAAATTCTAGCCATGTAAGAATAGATTTAAGACAAAGGGCTCTGAGGATTGTGTCCCTGGTTCTGGTTTATCACACCTAAGACTCTGACCCTTATATGTGAAGCAGGTCAATGAGGCAAGAGTCCCTAGCATTTGTCAGTGTCTCCAGGGTGATTCTTATAGGCCAGCATTATATTAGTGAAGATCTGAAGCATGGGTCTCAAGGTCTACTGAGACAAGTGGGAGCAATACAGAAAATTGTCTGCTACTTTTATGGGACTTAGAGGGAATACAGCTATGCATCTCTTCATTTTAACAATGTAATGAGTACTAACAAATAGTTACTATGTGCCACCTCCAGGTTATACATATGAGATACAAATCTTCATGATCATCATCATAGTTTTGGAGTATTTAATATGTGTCAGACACTGTTCTAAGTTTTTACTTTTAATAAATACTAAGTAAAATATACTCTCTTTTATTATTATTATTTTTTATTTATATATCATGTTTATTCTATTACAGTTGTCTCAATTTTTCCCCCTTTACCCCCTCCACCCATCCCATCCCACCCCCCACTCCCACAGTCAGTTCCCACTCCATTGTCCACGTCCATGGGTCATTCATACGTGTTCTTTGTCTAGTCCCTTCCCCTTCTTTCCACCATTGTCCTCTTTCCTCCTCCCCTCTGATCACTTTCAGTCTGCTCCATGTTTCCGTGCCTGTGGTTTATTTTGTTCATTAGTTTATTTTGTTGAATAGAGCCCACTCATAGGTGAGATCATATGGTAATTGTCTTTCATCAACTGGCTTATTTCACTTAGCTTAATATTTTCCACTTCCATCCATGTTGTTGCAAAAAGTAGAAGTTCCATCTCTCTCTTTTTCTTTCGTTCTAAAATGTAGATTGATTTTATTTATTTTTTAAATGTCAAAGTTAATTATAAAATATTTTTAAAAATTTAAAACCATTATAAAATCTCAGCAATTAAACCAACATGACATCAGCACAGAAATAATCAAGTAGATCAATGAAATATAATGAACATTCTAGAGACAAATGTATATATCTAATGATGTAATATATGATTAAGTTGATATTTCAAATCAATGGGGAAAATAAGACTTATTCCACAAATAAGGTGCATGGACCACTATTACTTGAAATAAAACAAATATAGAGCCCTATTTCACACATTATACAAGAAATATTCAGGTGAGTTAAAAATCAATATGTAGAATCTAAGGAGTTTTAGAAGAAAATAGAACTAATTTTTTCATGACCTGAAGTAAAATATTCAACCCCAGAAGCTATAAAGTAAATATTAACAATATGACTATATTAAACATTTAACTATATAGTAATATACATATAAAAAAGTTAAAGGAAAAGGAATAGAATAGAAAAGTATTTGCAACATATCTAAAACATGGTTAATAGGGTTTTTTAGGGGAAAAAATTCTACAAACCCTTAATCCATAAATGGATAAAGAATGCCAAAACGTCACTTAAAGCTTTTTTAAAAAAAAATTAAAATAGGCAAGAAATATACTAAAACAGGCTTAGTTTCAATAAATAGTAAAGGAAGAATTAAAATAACATCATTGTCACAATCAGATTAATGAATATTAAAAATATTGGTGATATCAAGTATTGGAAACTCTGATAGGAACTGGGTGGTATTCATAGAAACTTTTTCTTCATCTTAAAGCAGTCCGTTTAGCATATTTTGCAATGCTGGTTTGGTGGAGGTGTATTCTTTTAGTCTTCTTTTGTCTGGGAAACTCTATATTGACTTCCATTTTAATTGAGAGCCTTGCTGGCTAGAGCACTCTTGGTTGCAGACCTTTGCTTTTCAATGCTTGGAATATTTCTTGCCATTCCCTTCTGGCTTGCAGGGTTTCTGTAGAGAAGTCAGCTGCTAACTGTATCGGGTCTCCCTTATATGTTACTACCTCTTTCTTCCTTGCTTGCTTTAGGATTCTCCGTTTGTCTTTGATATTTGCCATTTTCATGATGATGTGTCTTGGAGTGGGCCTCCTTGGGTTCCTCTCGAAAGGGACCCTCTGTGCTTCCTGGACTTGTGTCGCTTTTTCTTTCCTCCAATTAGGTAAGTTTTCCATCATTACTTTTCCAAACAGATTCCCTATTCCTTTCTCATCCTCTTCTCCTTCTTGTATCCCTGTTATAAGGATATTATTATGTTTCAGGTTGTCCTGCATTTCTGTAAATGTCTCTTCATTCTTTTTTAGTTTTTTTTCATTTTATTGCTCTTTCTGGGAGCTTTTTCTACCTTGTCCTCCAGCTCGCTGATGCATTCCTCTGCTTCATCTAGCCTGTTTTTGATTCCTTGTACTGTGTTCTTCAATTCAGAAACTGTATTCTTCATTTCCTCTTGTCTCTTATTGATAGTTTCTATGTCCTTTTTCATGGTGATATTATTTGCAGTACATTTCTTGTAGTTTCCCTGTAGTTTTTGGTAATTCTCTCTTAGTTCACTGAGCTCATTGAGCTTCCTTAGGACCATTGTTTGGAACTCAATATCTGATAGTTTACTTGCCTCTATTTCATTTAGTTCTCTATGTGGGGATTCCTCCTTTCCCTTTGAGTGGGGCATATTTCTTTGTCTTCCAATTATTTGTGAGACTCTTCTTTTTGGCTTCTGCTTCTTAAGTTTATCTGTCTTGATTTCCTGACTTTGTGGTGTGAACTTCTATGGTAGGAGGCTGCTGTTTTTACTTTCTGGATCTGCCTCTGATGATGTCAGATGTTGACCCTGTCTGACCTTAGGCAGTCTGTTCCAGACTTCCAGGAATCTAGTGTCTACTTCAGCTGTTAATCTATTTACTCTGCACTCAGCAGGCTGCCTTAAACAGCTCAGGGCGAGTCAGAGTCCCTCCTGGTGGCAGAGTTATTGGGTCCTTTCATGCTGCTGCCATATGGGGGAGGAGTCCACACTGGGATTCCGCTGGCCATTCTCTCAGTTTTCTCCCCAAAGCCTCCATCCCCAGTCTCTACTCAAGTGTCGCCAGACCTCTCAGCATCCCCTTTAGCCCAGGGATCTACTGTCTGTGGCTGTGACTCAGCAGGCAGCTTAGACAGCACAGGGCAGAGTGGAATCCCACCTTGGGGCGGGGCTATGGGGTCCTTTGACACTGGTGCTGCTCAGGGGGTGTGGTCTCTGCCTGAGCAAAATGATTGCTACACATGGGGGATGAGTCAGCACTGAAATCCGACCAGCTACTCTCTCAGTTCTCTCCCCAAAACCTCCTTCCCTAGTCTTTCCTCAGGAATCCCTAGCCCACTCTGCCCCCGCCTTTGCTGGAGACAAAATAAAGTGGCTGCAAATAAAAATTTTGCATTGGCCCAATAGAAGGCTCTTTCTGTCTCCAGCCACGTGCCTCTGGCAGAGAGCAACCTTGCCGCTTTTCGCAGCTGGCTGTTTTCTGTGTACTTTTTGGGCTCTGGTGTTGTGGGCTAGAGATCCCCACTTTTGGTTTAGACCCCGCTCTTCTCAGGGGGATCCAACTGGTTGATTCAATATCCTCCTGGTGCTGCGTCCCGTGGGCGCCTCGCCCGCCTTCTCAGGTCTGTACCGCACTCCTTACTGATTAGATTGTGCTAAAGCCAATTCTTCTGTCTCCAAGGTTACAAGGCTCCTCTCTTGCTGTTGTTCAGTTGTTTGTTCCAGGTGATTTCTCCACAATTTAGTTGTAATTCCAGGTTGGTCCTGGGAGGAGGTCAGTGTAATGTCCCCTCAGTCCTCCGCCATCTTGATTCTCCCCAAAACATTACAATGTACTTTCTATACCCAAGGAATGATTATGCACAAGAATACCCAAGTATTTCCATTTCAGGGATATCAAGATTGAGAAAATATGTGGGATTTACCGCTAATTTTCTCTGGAATAAGAGCAGGATCTATTTGGGATCTCCCACTCTATAGTCAGTTTTATCACAGGGATCAATATTGTGTACATAATCAATTTCCTTTTATTAAGTTCCAAACTTTTTGAGTTGGTATATGTAGAGGCCACAAGGCCAGGAGAGCATCAGGGCAGAATCCTGAGAAACCTAGAGGTTTGCCTTCTGTCAGTCACAGCACACATGCCACCTACATTTGGCCAGTTGAATATTTCCAATAATGCTGCCATTGCTTTCTAAAAAAAAAAATGAATGAAACAATCCTGACCTGATTATTTATTTTGGAAAAAAACAAAACAAAACAGTGGTAACCATGAGATGTTGCATAGAATTAAAAAAACAGACAAATGGGAAGTAATTCAGAAAAGAGTTGCTATGGCCTCTACCACCCTTCCTTGCAGCAGAGCATTTCTTTCTAAAAATTAATGTCTGGAGGGAGAAAAACAAAAACAAAAACAAAAACAAGAGATGAGATTCTGCAGGCAGAGCGTGAAGCGCATGAGATGTGAATAAGAAATGCTGAACAACTCAGCAGGACCATTATTTATTTGTTTATTAAGTTTTCCAGTGTAGTAGATTGATCTGAAAATAACAAAATGTTTATGAAGCATGAAGCATTTCCTAAGCTTTCAATTAAAATGAAATAAAACAAAATGCTGGATGTGTGTTCATTGTAGGAAATCTCATTAGGGCACCGGTCATTGCAGCCAGGCCTGGCCTCATTATCTGTGCTGTTACTTCAGTCACTGCCCAGCGGCTCAGCCCAGGCACCAAATGTAAGTGGTGCAACTCTTTGCTAACGTGGGCTCTGCTCTCTAGAGTGGAACATATCACAGTGATCTTTTAAGAGAAAGACCAGCACTGCAACTCCACTTTACAGATGACAAAAATGAAGTATGTCAACTGGATTTCCATAGAGTCCACTGTAAAAATTAGGATTAAAACAAAGAGCTCAGTAAAACTATGTTAACTCCCTGAAACACTTGGCAACTCTGTGCTTGTATTTTGGGGGTTTCTTTTTGCAAGTGGTTTGAACACAGAGAGGGAAGTGGAGAAAAAGAGGAGAGCATTAAATGAGGAAGAAAAGGTAGAAAGCCAGTCAGAGAATGAAACAGACCACATTTTGGTAGTTCGATGCTAGGGAGTATTGAGTGTGGGGAAGCCTGGGCAGTGGGAGGTGGCATGGGAGCTGTGATACTGTGATTTAGAAAAAGAAGTATACATTTGGTCTTCATTTCTGTTTTAAAAGAAGCACAGGACTTCTAAAACTCCTGTAATTTCCAAAGAGTTAAGAGCAACAAAGGTGCCTCATTATTTCTTCTTAGCTCTTTTCAACCACACCTGAGTTTATGTTAATGAGGTGGCTTTTGGAAAGCCCCCTTAAAATGGCACTGGCTGCCAGGGAAACCAACAACATGATTAGAGGATTGGGACTTCAGCCCTACTCCTGACCTCTGTGAAGGGGACAGGGACTAGAGGTGGAGTTCATTCACCAATGACCAAACATTTAATCAATCATGTCTATGTAATAAAGTTTCCATAAAAACCCAAAAGGATGATTGTGGGTGAGCTTCCTGGTTGCTGAACACGTAGATATTTGGGGAGAGGACATGGAAGCTCCATGCCCCTTCCCATATATGCCTTGTTCTATACACCTATTTTTATAATTCATGTGTAATCTGTTAAGAAAAATGTTTTTATGACTTCCATCAGCTGTTCTAGCACATTAATTGGGAAGTCATGGGATCATTTGATTTATAGCTGGTGAACTCAGAAGAATAGGTAACAACTTGGACTTTTAATAAGCCTCTGAGATGAGGGTAGGGGTATAGTCTTGTTGGACTGAGCCCTTAACTTGTGGGATCTGACCCTATCTCTAGGTAGATAGCATCAAAAGTAAGTTGAACTGTAGGACACCCAGATGATGTTGCAGAATTTGTTGATTTGTGGAAAACCTACAGGTCTGGTGTCAGATGTGAAGTTGTGTTGTAGTGGACTATGAGATGAAAGAAGTCACAGCAGGAGGAGAGTGTTTTGCCTTTACAGGAGCTTTGACCCTCCTTTCAGTAGGCAAACAAAGGGAATACCTGCAGGGTCAGTTTACTTTTCGAGGTCCAGGAGTAGTCAAAAAATAATACAGATGTTTAGATTAGAGCAGCCCACAAGTAACCACAACCAGAAACAAAAACCCAAGTCAGCCTCATGATGATTTTCTGTTCTTAGCTGTAATGATTTGTATGTACTTTTATTTTTTGCACTACTAAAATCTCACTAAGCTATGTATCAGGACTACTCAAATTTGGTGTCATTTCACTATCATCTGTTTTAAAAGCACATCTACTTTTCCAACTCCCCTGAAAACATGAACTGCATTGAAATAATCTGAAGGCCAAATTCTCGTTATACTTGGAAAAATTCCAGTTGTAGACAGTTTTCACCACACCTGAAAAGCCATTGGAAGTGTACATCCAATGGAAAAGCTACATATGAATGGAGCATATTTATAACCTGAAATGGCTGCAAAAGGAAGGCAGGGTCAATTATAGACTAAAACCTTATAATTCCAATTTTCTGTTTTTCCTGTTAGGGCAAGATTTCTCTTATCATTTAAAAAAAATAATGGCTCAATAGTGAAGTTTTAATAAAATAATCACCCATTTATCCATAAGGCCAAAATGGAACCCTTCCTCCTGAACTTCACTCATCTCATCTTGTTCATGAACCACAGTAAAGTTTAGTTGGAACAACACTTGATTAGGCATCAATTAGAACTAAACCAACTGTACTCAATCCTAGCTCAGCCAGTGAGCAGTTGTGAGATCTTGGGCAAGTCATTTAGCTTGGAGGTTTTTTTGGTATATAAAGATCCTAGGATCTCCAGAAGAGCATACTGTACAAGGAGGCAGCTCTAGTACCCGGTTTAGGCTCTACCACTTCCTACTGAGTGAGTTTGGTCAAGTTGCTTAGCCACATCTGCCTCGATTTCTTCAAGGGTAGAGCTACACAGACCTCTTAGGGCTTGGTGAAGATTCAGTGAGATAAGGCTTCTGAAGAGCTTTCAGTGGCACCTGGCATATGGTAAGCACTCAATGATTTTGGCTAGTCTTGTTATGATGATGCTTCATCATCTCCAATAGTAGTATTTCCTGCATTCCTGGTGTGTGTCTTTAGCCAGACATTTTACTCACAGACAGATTGGGTAAGTAATGATTTGGAACAATCACCACTGGAGGCAGGTTTAGGAAGGAGTGTCTGGCTGATTGTTGTTGTGTTATTTTTCTTTCTTTTATGACCCAGAACCAGTACTTACTGGAACAATATGTATTCAGAAATTGCCATCCCAGGAGTTGGAAGGGAAGGTGCTATTTAAAGGCTGCTCATGGTGTCTGGATTGGCATTTTGTGGTTACTACACAGAAGCAAGCTGGAGAAAAGTTGATTTAACCAGTGTGATTTTCTTTGGTGTTTCAGATCTATTCCAGGTACTCAGGGTAGATGGGGCTAAATGAATACATAAATGAAAAGCCAAGATATGTTTATCCCAGAAGTGCTTTGAGTTTAGTCAGGCATACAAAAAACACTCACAATTGAAGTAATGATGTCCACTAAACACTATATAACTATCAATATGACATTATTGAGGAAAGTGTAACCATTTGAGGGGATTTTCCAGAAAAGAAAGTCAGTAAAGTATAAATAGTTTCATGGGACCCTCTTACTTAATATGGATTGTGTGCAAGTACTTGAAGGAAGCTTGGAATATGTATTAATGGTGTATTCATAAGGGATGGATGACTATAACAGAAAAGAAAAGAAGAGAAAAGAAAAGAAAAGAAAAGAAAAATACAAAAGAAAAACCCTCTGAATACCTCAGAGGCAGAATTTGCAGCACATAGAGGAGGTGTTGTGAAGAAGGTTTTCACTAGCTCAGGGACAGGGAGGCAGAATATCTGTTAGGTCAGGAGAACTCATGGGTTTCACATTCCAAATTTTTGGTTTTCATTTATAAGGTACTATTTTGACATTACAGTTTTGTATGAGAAAGAAACATATTAAATGAAAAATCCAATTGAAACGTAGAAAATTGCCAATATTTTACCATCTTTGGCCTACTAAAATGGTAATTTCATATGGTTCTAACTAATATCCTACAACTGTTCTGTCAGTTGGGTCAGAGGCAGGGAGGTCAGCTTGGAGGCTAAACACAGTCAAAGATGCAATCTTGTGGGCTTCAAGAAAGGTGGGTATTTTGTACAAAGAGAGAAGAGTGAATTTTATTGACAGTTTGAGTTTCCTTAACATCTATTTCCTATTTCTTTTCTTTTCCTTTTTTTTTTTTTTTTTTTGTCTTACTCTTGGGAAAGCAAAGTATTTCACATATAATTTTGGATCCGGTCACAATGATTCTGATCTCTTAGCTGCTTTGCCTGTGGACCCTCTACAGAGCACTCTGAGGCCCCTTCTTAGAGAGCAGGGGAGATGAGTTCAGTTTCCTAGGCTAGAATTGCTGTGCTGGGGAGCGACAGGGGAGCTGCAAAATGCATGGATAGGCATAGCCTCTGAGAGCCATCTTCAGTCTCATTATCAGAGCTCTTCACTGGATCTGAAAAAATGCTACAGGTCAGGAAACCAAAGCTTCTAGGGCTATTCTTGGTTTTAAACATGTTAGAAAGAGAAAACACTGATTCTTACCTAGAAGAGTTTATGAGGCCTTGTACTTGAAATAGTCAGATTTAGGAGTCATGAAAGGATGTATGTATAATTAATAAAATAGGAATATGTAGCCACTCAACTGTTTGGGGCACTGTTTTTGGATTAGGAAAAACTAAATTTCTTTGAACCATCTCAACCCACTTCTAATTCTGTGTATAGATGTACAATACAAATTAGATACCTAAAATGTATTTCTGGATAACCCCCTGGCATATTGTAGAATAATGGCCAAAGAAGAACATGGAAGACCACTTGATCTCTGTTCTCCTCTGGACTAACTCTAGACTAACTTGTCACCCGTGAAAAATATGGATTTCCTGTCTTTGCTCTGGCTAATAAATCTGAAAGCAACACAATATTAGGTGCTGGGTGCCAGAAAAAATCCCTTTGATAAGCCAAGTGCTAAATAATTAGGTGGGAAAGGAAGAAGCATACTTGTGTGTATGTTCATGTGTGTGAATGCATGTGTGTATTCATGTGTATGCATGCATGTATGTGGGCATGTGTGTATTGAGGTTTCCTCTTTATTTGCTCAATGCAACAATTCTCTCTCTCCCTCTCTCTTCTTCTCTTCCTTTATCCCTCTCTCCCTCTTCTTAAGTTATAGAAAAGAGGGAAAATAAATGATAAATGTAGAAATTTCTCTTTCTAAAAATATAGGATCAACCATTAGTCAGATCTACAGGCCTAGCCCTGACAATGTGTTTGGTAGGATATGTGCCAAGATCTCGTTTTTGCTGACACATTAAACGTTGAGTGGTCCTTCACAGGCTGAGTGAAATAGATTTAAACCTTGGCTGCTTAGCAGTTTGGGAATATAGGCAGTTGCATTTGTAGCCAGAAGGAAAAGAATGATACAATTGTACTTTTTGTTTCATATTTCCCTCAAACATTTTAGCATCAGATTCATCAGACTACTATTTGCTAAATGGGTCATGTTTATTAGTTTCATTTCACTAGCTTGACTATGAGCTCCTAGAAGTCAGAACCCCACCAGACATTTCTTTGTTTCCTTCACAGTGGGCTGCACAGAGATTAAATAAACATTAAAGTTCCACAAAAATGAAACAATAGAGAAAGAAAAAAATATGAGGAAGACACAAGTAAATGGCAGCAAGGGAAAGTGTGCAACGTACAATAGAAAAAGGCAGTTTGGGAATGCACCCAGAATCCATCAAAGGAAAACACAGCAGAGTCATGGTTGGGGGCACGCATTGAATGTTATTGACTAGGGTTGTTTTCCTCAGTTCTTCCTTCTTCTTGTCCTCCTTCCTTTCTCCTTCCCTAAGTGAAGCCACAAGAGAGAGCATAGCCATGTACAACAGCGAAGCAGGGCAGCCACACTTGTGGGTTACAAGGTGCAGAGAAGCCTGGACCGCACTCGTCTCTTTTAACAAGCAAATGGGGCTGTGTCTGCAATCCTGGTGGAGAACTGGGGGTGGTGGAGCTCCACAATATGTACTCCAAGCCCAAACCCAGACCAAGGCCCCTGGTCTCTGCCCAGTGGCTGGCTTACTATATATCTCTCTGTCTCTCTCTCTCCCATTTTCTGCTCTAGTATTTTGCCCTTTGCTGAGGGCGCATTGAGGATGATGAGAAAAGAAATGCATCATGATATTCTTTTTCATTTTTTTTTGTATTTTTTCCATTACCATTTATCAGTAGATAAGTGGACAAAACATCATGACTTATTAAAGACCTATTCTCTCCAATTCCAAAAAAGAATGACATTTTTGCTTTCAACAATTTTAAATCATTGTTCATTCAAAGGAAATATCCATTCTCTCCTCAACCCTTTTTCAAAGGGAAACATGAAGCCCAAGTTAGTGAAGTATCCCCATGTGTGACACTCTGCTTTGTTGAAAAACAGATGACTCTATGGCCTGTCCATTTACAAAGAACAAATTTGAAATTATGAATATGCAGCTAATAAATAGTGACACTGATACGGAGCCATTAGCCCTTAGCAGACAGGATTTCAGGTCAGTTTGTTTCCTCTCCTTTTCTTTAAACCCTCTTTTCCCTTGTATCCCCCTTTCTGTTCTTGCTCCTCTCTTACCTGATTGTTGCTTATTGGATCCCTTTTCTTTCTTTTAGTATTTCCTCTCCTTTGTTTTCTCAAACTCACTCTTGTCCATTCTCCTATTTTGTTGCAGCCCAATTTCTTTCCCTCTGTCTCTGCCTCTTCCTTGTCTGCTCCCGTGGAGATTTACCCAGCTTGACTTCATTAGCTCACAGTTCCAGAGCAGGCGGGGAGGGGGCTCTATCTCACCTTATAACTAGACTAAGAGATAGCTCATTGTCATGGGCATAATGAGTTCTGGTTTTTTCTTAGTCCTGAATAGCATCCCAACAGCTCCATTACCTCTGCAAGGAGGGAGATGTTGTTTGCTTTCAAAGCCACAGGTCCTGGCTAAAAGCTTACCAATCCAATGAAGTCTCCACCATGCCAGCCCTCCTCTCCATATCTCCTCCCACCCAATGCTTATAAGACTGCTGACACAGAAGTCACTGTTATTCATTGGAATAATACTTCTCCCAATCTGCTTCCATCCATCGTGGTGCCCAGCTAACGACAGGGGGAGTGATGTAATTTCAGGATTGCCCCGTCTTCTCTGTGAAGCATTCACATAAGAGAGACTGGGGCTGAGACGGGGGTGCGGATCAAGGATAGATACATAAGGCAGTGTTTCCTTTTGAAGAGTCGTATTTATCTTTCGGTATTATTTAGAATTTACCATAGCTGAGAGGCTGACAAGAGGCACATGTCTCTTCTGAGGAGGGACACACTGACAATTCAGATCACTCCAAATATGTTATCTTGATTTTCCTTTCCCCAGCTCCCCCTGTCTCTCTCACTGCCATTTTGTCATCCCTTTCGTATCTTTCCTTCTTTGCTTTCCTTCCTCTCTCTCCTCATACCATCATTAACTCAAGGTCCTGAAGTTGTTCTTCTAGCATATTGTGAAAGGGCTTTTATGGATGAACTAATATCGACTCAGTCCTTAACCCTTTCATGCCAACCCTATTGTCAAACTCTGTATTAGCAGAGAAAAGAGTCATTTCTTACAGAGCTGACAGGAATGCAGTCTTCATGATACTGGAGGGTCTGTTTTCAGTGGCCTGAGGGTAGTCTAACAAAAGGATGTTCCAATCTCATGACTTAATCACCTCCCAAATGCTCTACCACCTAATACTATCATGCTGGACACTGGAATTTTAACCTGTGAATTTGCTGGGCAGAAGGGATAAACGTTCAATTGTAGCACTGGTGAACACAAGCAAAGAGGTAAGTAAGACCCACTTGGAGTTATGGTTGGATAATGGTGGGTTGGCAGCACAAGAGGAAGCAATGAAAATGTATAAAGTAGAAGATATTACTGAAACAAGACTGTAGAGAAAAGAGAAGGCAAAATAGATGAGGAGGAGAGTGGAGGAAGGATAGCTGGACCCTCAACAAAGTCAGGCTTCAAGTTATCTCAGTGGGGTCACATGCTCTGGCACTATGGTCCGGCACTTCCTGCCCTGGACAGCCATCCTCAGCAGCCTATTTGGGTATTCACTCTCACACACAACTTAATACAAACAAATCCCCTATTGCCATGAATGATGTCAATATCTCACCTGGGAGTTGTTTGATTTTAAAGTCTTTCCTCATTAATTCTCCCTGCTTAAATCTAGAGGGTGACCCAATCCTATCAGGGATCATGTATCTATCCCTTGTTCATCTTCATTAGGAAGCCCTCAGTTTAATTCCCAATCCAGGCTTTATTCATATCTTAGTGGTAACGTTGACATTGCCACTGACATCAGCTTCCTTTGTCAAGGACACATTAAACAGGTTGTTGGAAATAACACAGAGGAAGCTTCTTAACAAATACGATAGCAATAAAGTTCCCATCATATTTTCACAGAACCCTAGGGCCTCATCACCTGCCCAAATCCCATGTCCCAGCTATCTCCATTTTCCCCACATTCCCTCTCTTTCCAGGACCAAGTTTCTCCATAAATAGTTGTTTCTTGGAACTTTCATTATCTCCCCCATTCCCTCCTCTCTCACTCTCTATGTCTTTCCTGTCCTCTGTAGGGAAGGCCAGCAGAGTGGGAATTACCTCGAGTCTCCCAGAGGCAAATGGTAAAGTCACCCTGGAGAAACAACAGAAGTGGGAGCCCTCACGGAGTCAATAAGGATCCCTGGGAGTGGACCAAGAGCATTAGTTCTGGAACCGGGAGACTGTCCACTAGTAGAGAGTACACAACAGAAGATAGAATAACGCAGAAACCTAAGTTTTTTGCGTAATTTTTTTTCACTCAGTTCTAGCCAAGGGTCTTGATCTTGAATGCTTATATCCCTTCTCCTCCTTATTTATTTATTTTCTACCCCCACTTTCTTTCAGCAGTATCCATTTTATGAAACAAAAAGATGACTATCAACCAAAATATTTAAAAGCTCAAATGGGTCTTTTCATGATTTCCTATATTATTTTTCTTTTCTTTCTCCTTTTTCCCTCTGAATAAGACACTAAATGGTTTTGTACTTCGCAGGAAGCAATGGATTGTTCTAAGATAATGTTATTAACAAAGATTTAGAATCAAATATGTACCTGGAAGCAGGTGAAGAGAGTTTTATACTTAATGGGTTTCCAAGTTAGAAGACATTAAGAACAGCAGTAGTAAAACAGTAGAATAATTACATATTAAGATTGTGAGGTAACTAGAAACCAGTAAAAGAATGTTTCTCATTTGTTTATTTCTGTATTCTCCTTGACCTGACCTCTAGATCTGGCTGGACAATGTGATTTTGAGGAGAAAGCCAAGAATTTAGTCAGATTTTAGTTCAAATCCTGATTCAGCCACTTAGTAGGTAGGTCATTTTAGATAAACAAATAAATAAATAGCTCTTAGAATTTATTTTCTCATTGGTAAAATGAGCATGGTCAGAGTATCCTTATCAGGATGATATTATAGAAGCTAGTAATTTAAGAACTATTTGTTATAATCGCCTTTATTTATTAGTAAAAAAATTCTAATGAAATATCTGCTAAGTGAATGATGGTGTATATTTGAATGTGAGTATTTTGTATTAATCCATTCTGGGAGAAGATTTTCCTCCATATATACATTGGCCTATTTGAATTTACTATTGCAATTGGTAATAATAATAATAAAAAAAAAAGCCCCTGTATCCACTTCAGTCCTTTGCATGAAAAGTAAAAGAAGGATTTCTATGACAAAGGCTTATCCTGAAATGTTTCCCTCTGGAAACTTCCTTAATAGTTTTTCTCTTGTCATTTTCCTGTAATGAAAATTGACTCAATAATTTTCTACTTGGAATCAGGAATTCTACTTTTTAGAAAGACCTGCCTCCATCCACTTCTGTTTGATGTTCCTAACTTTTGTTGTCCAAGGCAGCACTTAGAACTAATAAAACAATAACTGTTGACATAGTTTGTACCTTAAACAATAATAAAAACTGAGCCATGCAAAGAAAATTCAGGTTTTCCTTGTTAGGACTAGGGCTTGTGAATTATAAGACCCTGGAAAAGCCTTTCCAGAGAATTAGAAAGAAATGTGGGTGTAGTTCCTCAGAACTGATGGCAGAGTCAGTCTTGATACATGGCATATTGCTGTATGGACTAGGATGTCTGGGAACATCACTGCAAGAATTCATAAATTAGTTGTCTATCATTTTGTTAACATTAAATACATTCTCTGTTCTCTTTTTGAGAGAGAAGTGGTTACTGTTTCCCTTTTTTAATGTATCCAACAAAGATAAACTACATAGGCTGGGTAGGACTGCATTTTATGCAACTGAAAATTGCAGAAGAAACTTAGTAAGAAATTTTTGTTCACAAATGTCAAATGCTGAGTCAGTTTATAATCTTACTAATGGAACTGAAACACAGTTAGCCCTCAATTACTGTATATGTACAATTCTCATTAACCAAATGCTGTTATGTTCTATTCACTGAAAAAATACATCAGATACACTGAAAAAAATACATCAGATCTGTAAGGATAAAATGAAATCAGGAGTTTTTTGTTTTTGACAGACCTTAAATAATCATTACCATCCTGGGGTTAGAGGGGTAAACAAACAAACAAACAAAAAAGAGCCTAAAATAGGTTATATAAGATCCTTCTAAGAGGTCATTTCAAATCATCAGCAAAACAAAGTATTCAAAAAGTCCAGAAAAAGAGCTGAAAAAGTGAAACATTTTCTTTATTAATAATGGTATTAATTTGGTTTTGTACTTTAAAGGTGGTGGGCAGAGAATAAAATAAAATGGTAGGAAAGAGAAGACAAGAGAAGAGTTATAAAAATAGGGAAGTTTGAGGTACAAACTGGGAGAATAGATCTCATATTTACATATATAATCAGAAATGTTTAGGATCAAAGGGGTCTATTATTCTACTTAAAGTGTTATACACATTTAAATGTAAATCTCACTGCCTCCACGAGTTAAGCAATATAAATATTGGTATGAGTTGTTTCTAGTTTGTGGGTATGTGTATTTCTTTTTAATTTGGGTTAAATTAAAAGTAAATTCTCATTCTGAGCTTCACATATAGTTTCTCACCATATTACAAAAATAACTGATGCTAGAGGGTAAGCCGGACTACAAACTGAATTAATTCAATAGAGGCAGATGTCTGGAATGAGATGTGACTGTAAAATCATAAGCTTTCAGGAGTTTACATGTATTTGGGGAGGAAATTGGACAACCCCTGGAATAAGGCTTTTTAGATAATTATCTATATATAAATAAACAGAAAAACACCAGTTAATATCTGGAGAACAATACCCTATAAACACATAAAATGTACAAAAGATAACTCTTGGTCAATAGGAAATCCTCATGTGGAGACTGGTAGAAAGAGAATAATTGAAAGAGTTTGCCTGCTGACCTGTGCCATCCCCTTGGCATTTAAGTCGGGTTCTCCTGTAGCATCCAAGAGAATGTGTAAAATAAAACAGGATCTATGAGTAAGGTGTCCATTATAAGAAACAGAAACCTGTACTTTATGAGAATAATTTTTATGTCTCAGTACTCCTTGCTCCTGTGTTTCCTTTGTGTTTTGTGAAATCTATTGGAAAATGACAGGGTATCTTGTGCCAAGTGTAATCAAGTAAAAAGAATGCCATTCATACTTGGGCCAGAGATGTCAAAGAGAAGCTGCTAACGCAGGTGAGTAAAAGCAGGGGGAATGTTGTGGAGGAGGTAGAAGAAGGAGACAGTATATATGAGAAGGAGGAAAGGGGAGAGGAAAGAGAAGTAGAAGGAAGAGAAAAAAGAGGATGAGGACAGGGAGCTAGGGGAGCAGGGAGAGGAGAGCCAAGTGGCTGAACAAATCAGCCTTCTACCTTCAACTTTGTTTAGTTTCTTCAACCCTTGAAGCAGACCCCTGCTCTCTCATTTTGCACCATACCACACATACTGCCTCTAGAGATGTGGCTAAATGCCCTAGTTCAAAACAGCAGGCCAATTTTAAAGGATCTTTTTTTATTTCAGAACTTGACTATTTTCCCTGGAATAAAGTAGACCTGTCTTAGATTAACCAAAACTCTCATCCTAGAAACAGAATTTACTATGACTTCACATTTAAAAAATTGCAGAGCATAGTTTGGGGTGAGGTACTGTGGCACTTATTTTTTCAATTAGTATTTATTTCTGTTAAATTATTAACTTTTGTACAAATAGTGACTTATCGATTAACAGTACACAAAATTTTGACTGCTTATAAACAACTAGATATAGTAATGCTGATGTAACAAAAAGTTAAAAATCAAAGTGGAATAAAAAACCACCTATGGGAAGAAATGTGCTGAAAAAACATTAAGGTTTAGCTCTGAAGCAATAATAAGGGCAAAAAAGGAAGCAGATTACAAAAGACTTGATGCTGCAGCTGTGTAGCTGGTGTCCCACACTTGCAGAGTTCTATTCTTTTTCTTAATTGACAGGAAAAGATGTAAAATAAAACATATAGAGTAATAGGCAAATTTTCTGCTGGATTAACTAAAAATAAGCAACTATTTAGAATATTAGCAAAGCACAGAGATACCAAATATTAATGATGCTAATAATAATTTTAATTATGACTTAAGAATATCTGAAATTTCAATACAAAAGTGTCAATGCAAACCACAGGAAAAGAAGATTTTTGGACTTCCTAGCATAGCTATGGCAGTTCGACTACTGCTAATATTTTGAGTTGGGGTAGAAAGAGAGGGTACCATAATGCTTTCAATATTTACAGTTCTCAAAGGCCTTAATCTGACCCTGAACCCAGAATCCCAAAATTTATTTACAGAATAAATTAAGTAACAGCAAATATTACCCTATTAAAGCCTATGAAAAGACTTTACCATTTATGTATATCGCAGGTCCTCATTAAAATGCTGGTTTAATCAGAATAAGGATGGCATCCCGTAAAATGACAAAGATACACTAAGCATTAAGATTCATGTGTGAAAAATGATTTGACATACTTCAAAACTAAATCGTTAATGTATCAAAGCAGTTTGTGAGTTTCAAGTAGATTCACTAGTCATAGTCTAAAATGTTCTTTCATGATCTGTGATATTAGAAAATTGTTCATTTGTTTCTTTTCTCAGAATGTAGATAACACTACTCTGCTACTCTGTTAAAATTTTGTGGATTTAAGAGTATTGGTACCTTTCAAAATACTTTTTTTACTCCCAGGGTCTGGAGATTGGGTAGTTGGCCATTAGAGATTAGTAAATTTGTGGGCCACTCTTCAGGTCCATTGCCTACCTCCCATACCTCACATTGTTAGCATGTTTTATATATAGGGTCCAGCAGAAATAACGCCTGCTTGAGTGTGGTTGGTAGGGTAATAATATAGGTGCAGTAATTTATAGTTTTAATTTGAGCATTTCACCTAAAATGTCATATGATGTGTTTGAGTGTGATATTGTTCTGTCACAGAATTACATGCTTATAAATTTGTAATAAAAGATTTTGTAATAAAAAGGGGCGTTATTTGCACTGGACCCTGTATATGATCTTAATTATCAAGATATACTTACACAACTCCAAATATCAAGAATAAAATTAATTTTATTTTGGAGAAATTATAGAAAAGAAAAAAATCTTATATGCCGAAAACAATTGCATTTTCTCACTGCCTGCTCTCAATTCTTAAAGACTTGGTTTCAATTCCTTAATTTAGAGTTCTCACTGAATCTTATTTCAAAATTGAAGAGTTGAGATTAAAACTATCTTTACTTTGAAATTCACATGCTGCCTGCTAGATTTGCGAGAGGCAAGAACATCTTTATTGATGGTATTTTGTCTAACTAAGATCTGTTCTCCTGAACCAGACAAGTGCCAACACATCATATAAGAATAAATGTTCATCTTGATTGTGCCTATCTTATGCATTAGTTAAAATGAGTAGAAGATTATGTTTCACTACCAACTAATTCTGGGACATTGTTATGATCCACAAAGAAAATAAACTAGAGTTAGTTGAGATACAGAATTTAAGCCCTTTCCTCATGCTGCAGTCTCTTTAGCTCACTTTTTTTCATATAGGAATGTGTAATAATTTAAAGATGCATTTAAGAATTGATTATATTTTTTGTAAGTTTAGCATAAATAAACTATATCATTTTTAATAGATTGCTAATTCAACCACTGCTTAAACAATTATTATACCACATTTTTTAAAAGAATAGGGTTATATTCAATGCTACAACAATTTCAATATGGTTCACTAAAACATTTAATTCTTATTAAATTCAAGAGACACCTGCACGATATACATACATGTAAGTGCTTTGACATCTACCACTGAGTTATTAAAATATCCATTTCAAAACCAGTCTTTTCACAATCAGTCAGGTCTTTTCAACAGTGTACAGAGAAAATAAATATATCAAACTGCTTATTCAAGTGCTCTCAAAGCTTAAAGAGCCTTAAATAGGATTACCATCAAAGACTAAAACAATATATTAACATTTTGAGACTTGCATTAGAGAAGATTAATCTTCCCACTTAGAAAACACATTATATTAATACATATTCACCACATTTTGTATAGGCACAAATACACACATATACAGATATACACACCACACTTCATCCAGGTGATATATCATAACTATAGGAGAGCATCCCAAAGGGATAGATGATTTAGTACATATTGCACATGATCACTCACTCCCTACAGGCAGCTGAACTTCCAGACTCAGGGTAAGCGGGTAAGTGATGAAGGGTGTGGCAGTACTAGAGAGAAAGAGAGATCAAAGATTTTAAAAAAGGCAAATGGCAGCTTTCAGAGCTCCTGCAGCTCTCAAATGCATGGAATCCTGCTGGTAGGCAGAGAAGAGTAATCAGTAGCTGGGACAAAAATGACATCTTTAAACTACTAACTTTGGATACCTGGTCTTACATTAAATCTACACTTGAATAATGCAAAAGTAACCTAATGGATTTATAGGATGCTCTCTATACTGGCACACTTCAAGGCTAAAACTTAAAAGATAAATGTCATTTCTGAATACAATTACTTTAAACAATTTTAAGAGACTGAAAAGGTGCTATGAACACACAGTGGTGACAATGGAGCTGAGAATAACAGCGAATTACCTTCATTTTTAGGTCTCTATCTTGTCTTAACTGTGGTTTTTCTTCATTAGAGGCTTTACTCCAAATTGTCTGCCCTAAAAGCGAGAGATCTCTTGCTCGAGATTTATCCCATTTTATTTTAGACTATGTCCTCCACATTTCCAAATCTGAATTTATGACCTTGATTCTTAATATGGGTCTTCCCAAATATTCTCTATCTCAGGGGAAGGAAGAACCAAATATCTAGTTCAGGCTAGAAATTTGGGACTCAACCTTGTCACAACCAGTGCACCACAAAACCTGGCCAATTTTACTTCTAAATCAATCTCTTAAGTCCCATTTACTTGTACATGCACTGGTTCTACCCACAACTGAGTGCGGAATAGGGCCGGGGCCAAGTTTCTGCTTCATGATATAATGCTAGTTTTTCTGCTGTTGGCCACACAATATTTCCTTAATCATGCAGCTTCAAAGCTCTGCAGATCAGGGGGAGGGTTCCTGCTGAAGTTTGGTATCTGGACTTGCTAGACCTCTGTGGCATATTTTAGACTATAAACATATTTGTTTCTGAACCTATCTTTAAGAATTAAATTTGGAGTTAAACTTTAACTCCCAAAATACTCTTTCAATAGATTTGGTGTTCTTGTTTGCATGATAACTGCTCAGCTTAAAACCCTTCAGGAGCACCTCATCACTTAAAATCATCACCAAAATACATACCAGGGGTTGCAAAGCCCAGCATGACCTGGCTCCTGCCTCCTCCTTCAGGTTGGCTCTGCACCACTTGTTCACTCAGTTTCAACTAACTGGTCTTTTTTTTTTCTTTTTTCCCCCATATGCAAGATCTTTTTTGCCACAGGGACTTAAAACTGCTCTTCTTTATGCTGGAATATTCTCTCCCATTCAGCTTTAGACCTAAAATCAGAAGTCACTTCTACAGAGAAACTCTCCCTGATCTTCCAGGCTAGTACAGCTGTCTTTTACACATCTTCTCTTGTTTTACAAAAAGACAAACAGCAACAAAAAAAGAAAAAACAGTAGTCCATTTTTTTGTTGCTGCTATTCCATATTTGAAGTTTAGTCTTAATAGGAAAGGCTCATGCTATTAATCAATAGTTGCAGAAAAATGTGTTTATAGCAATAGAAGTGTTTTTAACACACACATTCACTCTAAATTAAGACCACTTTACTTGTTGTCTTTAATTGAACTTTTGCTCATCTCAATAGAATGCTATACTCTTTTCCCAGAGTGTTTGATACTTACTCCTCACAACGCTTACCATAGGTGAAATTATATGATTGTGAGATTATTTTATTTCTTTCTAGTTTCCCCTTTAGACTATATTTTCTGCATGTGAGATGAAAGTTCTTGTTTTTTTGTTTGTTTGTTTGTTTTCCATTGTGTTTTCATTGCACTACATAGAACCTGGCACAAAATAGGAATCTCATGCTATTTGTTGAGTGAATAATACATTTTTAAAATGAACATTATTTCTAATAAGAAAAATAAATAAGAGCCCTGTCTGGTGTGGCTTAGGGGATTGAGTGCCAGTCTGCAACCCAAAAGGTCACTGGTTCAGTTCCCAGTCAAGGCACACACCTGGGTTGCCAGCCATGTCCCCAGTTGGGGGCCTGCAAGAGACAACCAATCTACATATCTCTCCCACATTGATGTCTCCGCCTTTCTCCCTCCCTTCCCCTCTCTCTAAAAGTAAATAAATAAAACCTTTAATAAGAAAAATTAACAAGAAATAAAAGATATTACATTAAAAAATAAAAACAATACATGAAAATTTTAGGGTGTTTGGAAAAAGAATAAAAAAGATTATTATCTACAGTTCCGTAAGTCAAACATCTATTCTGCATTTTTAGTTGCATTTAATAAAAATTTCCCATCCCAAAAATATAGGGTACTTCTTCATGAATAAGGTAAAAAAAAAGGAGGAAAAACTGAGAGTGTGGGCCCGAGAACCCAGGCAACAAATACAGGACAGAAGGTGCTGTGGTGTGAAAAGAAGGGACAAAAGGATAGGCATTCCTAGCTTGGTCTTTATGGGGAAATATAGAAGGCTAAGACATTAAATGAATTATTTGTTTTCCTCTTGTAAGGAACATGTTAGAGGGAGTCTCATTTGCTAAATGTCTTTGGAAATGGGCAAGAGAAACAGATGAGAATTATTAGATCAAATAGTGGTTAATGTACAAGATGTTCTGCACCTAATAGATAAACAAGACATAGAAAAATTGCCAGGACCAGATGGCAGTTCTTATGTCCTTTCATTTGTAAGGTATTTTGTAAGATGAAGTACAAAAATGTGTCTGAGTTTAGACTAACTGCAAGGAGCTGGGGGAAGAATAAGTCAGTCCATTTCTAATGTTGCCATCTTTCACTAATATTGCATTTATAAATAAAGAAGCAATAGACATGCCACCTCATAACAAAATCTTCTGTAACTTTCATAACCACAAAATTCAGTCTGAGAACAAAATAAAATATTCCCATACAGAATTTGTGCTTCATCATATAATAATCCAAATAAAGTGAATATTTTGCAGTCCATCTGCAATTAAATACAATGATACTCTACAATATAAACACATAAAGTAGACTTGTCTTTTTTCTTCATCTTTTAATATGAAATTATTCAATGCTAGTTCTGATATTTCCAGCCAGAAGGGCTCTAAACAGCTGGCTGAGTGAGTCATTCCACATATTCTGAGAGACAGGCATGAGATTCATTTGCTCTTTGCTTATGGGGATATATTAATGAATCTTCAATCTTGCTCTCACTGTCCCCTATGGCCATGATGCATTTGTAGAGAAAGCAGGTTTACATAGCAGAAAGGTTTCTGTCAATAGCATTAAACCGGCTGTTATTTATCTTCCTAGTCTTGGAATATGGAAGGAAGGGACAAAATACAGAATGTTACATTTGTTTAGCAATAAAATATAGGATTCTCTTTAAGTTTATTTTATTTTTTTTAACTCATAGTTCTTCACAATTGTGAAGTTGAATCCTAATGGAGAAGCCAAAGATATTAGCAAATGGTTCTAAAAAGATGTATTTATAGTAACTGAAGTAATTTGACAAACATATTCACTATTAAAAATGGCGAATATTTGTTTTCCTTAAACTTTTTTTTTTATCTTATGAGGGCTTATGCTTCCTACTCTTTTTCTGGTGGGGAGACATGAGGGAGGAGAATGGTTATTCTGAATCACTTATTACTAAGATTATTATTTGAAATAGTCCTGGAAAACAGATGCTTAAATCAAAACAAGTAAGTAAAATATTGGGGAGGTAGACAGAGATAGGACTTGTAAAGCAGATCATATTATACCTAACGCCTAATCAAAAACAGCCATTATTTTTAATTTGGCCTGTGAGAAATTTCATGTTTTACTTGTGTTTGTGCTATGGGAGAGGGAGTTTAAGGTGATCAGTTAAGGGAGACAAGCAGGAATAGTGGATTGAGTCTGAGTTGGTATAAATCTTAGGGATAAGAAAAAGCAAGATACGGCAGGGAGAGCTCTAGATTGTATTCTATTGCATTGTTCTGTGAACAGTTCCCCCTTGAGTTGTACAATACAGGAACTCTAGACAAGGGGCTTCTCAGTATGGTCTTCAACATTCTATTTATCAAGAGCTGAGGAGAGCACACCAATGTGGTCAGGAGTCTCAAACTGTTTCCCCTTCTTTTTTCTTTTGTCTTTGACCTTTGGAAAGAGACATGTTGTACTAGAGGTACCCATATGATATGACATAGGAAAATAAGGAAGACAATTCAAACTAGAAGCAATTAAATCCCACCCATTCAGAAAACCCTTGGTATAATCCTTCTACTGTAAACTCTCCCCTTGGTTAAGGCATCCATTCCAATTACTATCCAATGATGCTATGGTGTTAGAGCACCTGCCTCTGATGATTTGGGACCCCAAGCTTCTTGTGGCTGCCCAAGGGCTACTACAGAGGGTGCAGTACACAAGAAGAAACCTGCTGGGGTGCAAGACAAATATTAATAAAATATAGAAAAATTACCTTTACCCACTTTACACTCTATGGCCAAAACTTTGAAGGTACAATGATCAGATCACGTGCACGCAGTTTCATTTCCATAAGGTCATTTTTGTGCCTTTTTCATTCCGCCAGCCATTGAGGACATTTTTGCTGTCCTTTTGGGACTGGCACAAAAACTTCTCATTTTTTATATCTTTATTCCCCTTTCACAGAACTTCAGTTTTCCTATAATATAGATTGGATGGTTACTACCACCATCAAATGCTTCATACCTCATAGAAGCAAGTGCAAATAACCATTCTTACAGTCAAGACACCCATGACTGGGGCTCTCTCTAGATTGCCTTGCCCCACAATTTGCCATGAGTGCCATGCTGCAAGTACATTGAGTCATTTGCTATTTTCCAAACATGAGCCATGCACATTGTGGACACTATGCTATGATCATGCCAATCTTCTAGTTTGAAATCTCTGTCTCTATCAAATAGCCCAATATATCCCTGCATGCCTCTTATACCTCTAGACTTCCTGATGTCAACAGCTGGATTAGTGCTCCTTGCTTGTTTCGTCAGCATGCCATTACTTACATTTGGGTTGCAGCACTTTTCCATTCTTTGTTGTATTATTCTCTGTGATTGTATGTGAATCTGTGTAACTAATTTTAAGTTCCTTGGAATAAGAAATAAGCTCCTTATTTTTCTCAGAATTTCTACAATGATTTTCATCTAGTATACTCATTAAATAATACTGAATGAACAGCTAGCTAATTAGCAAAAGTAAGTTTATGTGAAAGTCATTACACAAACAGTGAACATAATGGGACATAAGAATGTTACATCTTTATGAAACTAAAATTTCTTCCCAAGTTAGATTTATGCATATATATGGGATAAATAATTTAAATTAAATGAAAGTCTTCCAAAGGTGAACATTCAGGTTTTAAACAAAGATAAGGAAAATATTAGGACTATAGGAGGCTTTCCAGTGTCTATACTATCATACCACATATGAGTGATCTCCTGAGTATAAGCTATTGAAAGTACTGTGGCCAAGAACATGGATTTTGGAACCTGACCTGAGTTCAGATCCTGGAGTCATCCATTTCTAGCGCTATGACCAATCACAAGCAAGCTCCTCATATCTTTATTCCTCTTCCACAGAACTTCAGTTTTCCTATAATATAGATTAGATGGTTACTACCTTAAGGAATTATAGTAAAATAATGTATAAGTAAAGTGTTTGCATAGAGCATGACACAATAATAGTTGCCATTTATTGAATGGCTCATACTTCTTTTATTTTGAGAACACATTATGCTAATTTAAGTAAACCTTTGAGGCCTTTAAATTTTGAACATACCTTCATACACAAGTAAACTGACTTGAAGCATAGGATTTAATTCATCTAGAGTTGGTTTGACCTAAACATTTTTAAATAAAACTAATTCATCAATTCTACATGCCAAGGTAGAACAGAAATTCTAGTGTATAACAATCAATTCAAGTCTGAATAGTCAAGAGACAGAGAGAAGAAATAAATAAAAATACACAATTATTAAAAATAGACTTTCGAAGTAGAACCACTTTTCTCTTTTTTGGTCAGCTTACTGAATTATTTATCATGCTCATTCTTGGTGCTTTTGCTGCTTTTAAAAAATGAGGTTAAGAGTCACACATAGAAGCAGTCCCATTGTACATTACTAAGGGGAAATATCAGTTATTAATCTTTTGTGCATTTGGTGACAAAACTCATCAATAAGTGGAGAGGATACTACCCTTCCCAGTGAAGAGACTTTCCAAGGCACATCAGAAACAACATCACTCCATGTCTGATTCTCTTGGTGTTTGCTTATATCTGTGTATCTCTCCATCATTCCAAAGTCAATTGTACATGGTTAAAATAACTCATTTTATAAACTCTTTATTTGGGAGATACCTCTAGATTTAACTGTAGTGAAAGCCACATTTTCCTGGATAATGATGGTCTGTATCACTGTCTCACATAAAAGGGGAAGGAGGAAGCTCAGAGTTCATGCCTTGGTTATTTTGGTTTTTTATTTGCTTGATTTTGACTGTAATCATGTCACTCAGAAGCCTGAGTACAGATGTAAGTACCATATGATTTCACTCATATGTGGAATCTAATGAACAAAATAAACTAACAAGCAAAATAGAGACAGGCATAAATAGAGAGCACGCTGACAGCTCTCGGGGAGAAGTGGGAGGCCTGGATGGGAAATGGAGGGATTGAGCCAAAAAAAAAAAAAAAAAAAAAAAAAAAGAAGGGGGGAGAGAGAAAGCTCATGGACAGTGGCAACAATGTGGTGATTACCTGGATTAGAAGAGGACAGCAGTGGGAAGCAGAAGAGGGTATAGGGAGGATAAATGGCGATGGAAGGAGACTTGGCTTAGGGTGGTAAACACACAATATAGTGTACAGATGATGTGCTATGTAATTGTGCACCTGAAACCTGTATAATTTTGTTTACCAGTGTCACCCCAATAAATTCAATAAAAGGGAGAAAAAAACCTAACTGAATTTCCACAGCTTACACCACTGTGACTGCATTCAGAAATACTTCTCTCTCTTCCCTCTGAGAAACTTAAAATTTAGTGCCTTCTAATAAGCAGTAGTTCTACTGTGCATTGTAATATTGCAGTTTTGTATTTTTAATGAGTAAAGGAACCACTGGTATAATACTGTGAGGATTTCCTGCTCTTAACCTTATTCTGCTTCCAGCTGTGTCAACATCTGGTTCTTGCTATGCTGTTCAGTAGTGGCTTTTCAAACTAAAATTTCATTATTACTCTTTTTGACATGGGTGTTGCTGAAATCTTATCATTTGAAATCTTTGTTTTCCTTCTTTTATAGTAAAACCTCATTAATTCCTCCTGGAACTTAAGATAATGAGTTAAGCTGAAGGAAGGCTTTCCTGGAGCAAATTAATAGTATATAAGGAAGCCTATTGTGTCTGAACTAACTAATTTTAAGCTCTCTTTAAAAAGCACCCATTCATCAGTTAATATACCAAATACTAATCATTCTTTTCAATTACATGAAAATAACTTTCATGAGGATTTTTATGAGGCCACACTTTTTAAAGCATATGTTATTGATTATGCTATTAGAGTTGTCCCAGTTTTGCTCCCTCCATCTGGTAACCCCATTCCCTCCAGCAACCCTCTCCATACTTACCATACTTGGCCATGTATAATGCATACCCACATTTTTGGCCCAAACTTTTAGGAAAAAAAATCTTTCATATTAATTTTTTAATTTGATTATTTATTTATATTTAGATACTTGTCTTTTGTATTATAATTTTTAATTCAATTTTTAATTTATTTACATTTAGATATTTGTTTTTTGTATTATAAAGGAAATTTAGCATTTTTTTTTAACATATATGGTACAAGAAATTTTATGTAACAAATAATTATAAAACATGGCAGTTCATGTCCATGAATCAAGCAGATAAGTTATTTGGCTACTCCATTTCCTATGCTGTTCTTAACATCTCCTTGTCTATTTTGTACCTACCAATGTGCACTTCTTAATCTCTGCACCTTTCCTCCCCATTTTCCCCCTTTGTCCTTATAGCTGATAATCCACCAAATGATCTCCATATCTACAATTTTGTTCCTGTTCTGCTTGTTTGCTTTGTTTGTATTTTTAGATTCAATTGTTGATAGTTGTGAATTTGTTGCCATTTTAATGTTCATAGTTTCGATCTTCTTTTTCTTATATAAGTTCCTTTAACATTTCATATAATAATAGCATGGTGATGAAGAATCCTTTAGTTTTACCTTGTCTGGGAAGCACTTTATCTGTCCTTCCATTCTAAATGACAGCTTTGCTGGATAGAGTAATCTAGGTAATAGGTCCTTGCTTTTCATCACTTTGTAAAGCTCTTGCCAGTCCCTTCTAGCCTGCAGTTTCTTCTGAGAAATCAGCTGACAGGGAACTCCTCTGTAGATAACAATCTCCGTTTCTCTTTCTGCTTTTAAGATTATCTTTTTATCTTAAACCTTTGGCATTTTAATTATGATATGTCTCAGTGGGGCCCTCTTTGGGTCTATCTTGTTTGGGACTCTGTGCTTCCTAGACTTGTATGTCTATTTCTTTGCCCAAATTAGGGAAGTTTTCTTTCATTAATTTTTTCAAATAAGTTTTCAATTTCTTGCTCCTCCTCTTCTTCTGGCACCCCTATGATTCAGATGTTGGTATAGTTGAAGATGTACCAGAGGCTCCTTAGCCAATCATTTTTTTTTAATTCTTTTTTCTTCTTGTTGTTCTAATTTAATGTTTTTTTCTTCCTTATGTTCCAAATCATTGATTTGATTCTTGGCTTCATCCCCTCCACTGTTGGCTCCCTGTAGATTTTTCTCTATTTCACTTAATATAATCTTCATTTCTGCCTGGGTCTTTTTTATGCTGTTGAAGTACACCATGATTTCCTTGAGCATTCTGATAATCAGTGTTTTGAACTCCGCATCTCCTGGATTGTTTATCTCCATTTCGTTAAGTTTTTTTCCTGGAGTTTTGTTCTGTTCTTTCATTTGGGCCATTTTCCTTTGCCTCCTCATTTTAGTATTCTCCCTGTGTTTGTTTCTGTGTATTAGGTAGAGCTGCTTTGACTCCCTGTCTTAGTAGCATGGCCTATTGTAGAAAAGCGCACCTGTAAATTGTATGGGATAGAGCCTTAGGTAATCACCAGGGCAGGGCAATCTGTGTCAAGGCTCTGTGGCTCTGCGTGGAGGAGGGCTATGAGAGGAGCCAACGCCACTGTCTGAGGCTATACTTTTTAAAAATATATTCAATTTAGTCTTTAGTCCTGAAATATATATATATTTATTTCATGGAGAATTTAAATATTTTTATTTAAATTTATTTACATGTCACCTACTCAAACTTGCCTTGGCTCTAATGAATCTTAATTAATGAGGTTTCATTGTAGTTTATTTTTCTCAGTGCTATTTTCTATATACTTAGTTTGCTTGTTTCCATTTTGGTTTTAGAATTGTTTATTTTAGTCACAACTTCTCTTAAACCCAGTGAACCCTGTTCTGTTCTTGGAAGTCCCAAAGACTCCTATAAAATTTTGTACATTAAACCATTATGTAAATCCAAGTTTGAGCAAATTAATTTCAAATTTGTCTTTCCATAGAAAATTAGAACATTATAAATTGGAAATTGCGTGCATTTAAAATTGCCAAGTTACCCTATAGTAACTTTCTATTTTATTGTTTCTTTTGGGCTACGGTTTAAATATTTTCCTAAGCAAAAAAAAAAAACCTTTCTACATTCTCATTTTATATCTTAAACTATTAGGCTGTAAACACTTTAATTTTAGTTTCACAGTTCTTTTCTTTTTTTTTAACTACTTATGGGTTATGTTCCTTTTCATTGAATTTCATATTTCAGAGACTGTTGTCTTGATTCTTAAAACGAATTTGTACAACCATTGTTTTACTCTTTGGTTGGAAATAGTGTTCAATTAGAAATGCCCTGGGTTTGGGGATAGACATTTAAATGCCCTCGTGTACCCTACAGGAGCCCAGTGCATTGACCTTCTGCCTTAGGACTATGGCAAAGGGGAGCCCTTTGTTTTTGTAGACATTCGTCAGGGAGCTCAGAAGTGCATTGCTTTCTTGGATGACTTCTTAGGGACTTCATTGCTTCTTTTTGACTTTAACTGTAGGGAATCCCTTTTGTTATTGCTCATAGGAGTTGTTTTTGGGCTCATAACCTGGTCATTTTCTCCACAGGTTATCTTGGTTTCACTAGAATGTAATCCCAAATCACTATAAGGGGAGGAATTTTTATCTGTTTTGTATTCTGCAATATCACTAGCAACAAGATCAGTGTCTGGTGTAGATAGTAAGTGCTCAATAAAAATGCACTCAATAAAAAGAAAGAAACAATATCTTCAACAACAACAATGTCAAACAATGGAGGCACATGTTGGACAGCTATCAGTTAACTGCCTATTCTCAGACACAGAAAACTCAGTATCTGTTTCTAACTAAATATTGAAGTAGGCTCAAAGGTATTCAAAATATACTTCTTATGGTGAGTTTTTTGTTTTACTTTTGATATATAGGAAAACAAGGAAACTTATCATAAGTGGCTCATTTCTTACAATAGTTTCAGAAAAGGGTTCAGTGCAACAGGATGTCTCAGAAAACTATAATACTCAGGAAAGTGACACAGAAGTTGAATAAAAGCAATCATCCTTCTCTGATTTTACAGAAATAGGAAGATAATTTGACTGACTTGCCAGTCATGGCACTGAATTGTGCTGATTAGGATGTAAGAGTTCTCAGTTTCCTTCACCTCTGGTTCACTCCACAAATTCCATATCAGTAAGCATTTATTGAGTACCTGCTCTGTGTTCTGAACTGTGGGTACAAAAAGGAATGAGAAAGACATTCTTCCTACCTAAACTCTGCAATCTATTAAAAACACAACCTTGAGAAAAAAAATTTGCTTTTCACTAAAGTTACCTTTATATTCACAATGCTTTAAAGACAAAGCTTCCTTGCTCCAAATATAGGATGGAGCTTTGATGTATAAACTCATTCTATATCTCGTGATGAGGAGGAAACTTAATTACACTTTTAAAGAAAGGAATTACAAACATGTGGCTTCAGTAAATAGGGCTCATATATAATGAGCCATTTAGAAACAATACTGCTTTACATTTTCAAAGACACAATAGTTTATCCATTTACATAATTTTTATATTCATTTTTCATTTAATCATTCTGACTTCTGAATAAAGCAAACATCGTTACCCCCATTTTATAAATGGTCAGGCTGCTGCTTAAAGAGGCCATATCTTTTGCTCGACAAATCACATGAAGAAGAACTAGTTAAGCAAGAGACCCAGAGATGAAAAGTGGCCCAGTTCTTATCATGTCATTGGGCTTTAGGAATCACATGTACATATGAGGAGGATCCCAGATCCTGGAGTTCTGGCCCATGACTTCATTGTCTCCTGCTTCAAGATTTACATATTAAAACACAAAGTAAAAATCAAAGTTTATCTGGTAGGGGAAGATTATTCAAATAGTATAGTATATCTAATATTTCATCTACTCTGTTTACAACTATTTCAAGAAAATAGGATTTAAAAAGCTTACCATTACCAGCAATCTGAATGTATTTTAATATTTATTTGACTGAAAATGTCTTTTAGCACTTTGCAGTACCTCAACATTATATCAACAGAAGGAGAAACTAACCAAGTTGAATCTGTTTTTTGTCACAGTCTGCAAGTTGCTTTTAATATTGTCAATATCAGTATATTTTTTCAGCATTTGTTTTTTCTATATGGAGTTCAAAATACGCAACTGAGAGGTTTTTGCCCTCCGTGCTAGTTAATAGAAATATCTGGTTAATAGAATGCTAAGTAAGCCAGGTTTTGCCTTATTTGATTCACAATCATTTTTTAGAAATATAGGGGAAAATGATTACTTAAGCAAATTGCCTCGCAATACTGCATCCAAGTTACTCCTATATGACCTCATTTTGCTTCTAACTCAGAGTGTAAAAACAGAAAAGACATTTAAAGACTATGCGGTCTATCTACTTCTTTTTATATTTGAGGAAAGTTAAAAGTAAAGAGAAACAAGCAAAGTTACATGTAAAGGAAACTTATTAAAAACTCAGTAATAAGTTTTCTTCGCTCTAAATGCTCTTGAAGTATTTGGTGGTTGGGATGGCTCTGATTCCCATTCCAGCCATGTATGTGCCTATCTGTGCTAGAGAGGCAGAGATCCACAACCATATTTTTAAGTAGATGGGTTAGGGACATTGTCTCGGTAGGTGATAGCCTCAGATTAAATACAATACTTCTCATTTGGCAATTATTTGATCTTATTAGTGTAGCTGCATTAAATGGTAAGTTCCACAAGGGTGGTTTCAAAATCTATATGCATCATGTAAAATTCAGGGCCTTTTAAATGACTTATGTTTATTCCTGTCTTAATTAAAAGATAGACAACTTTCAATCATGAAGTGACTGGTTTTAGCATATTATCTTCACCACTTGATTTCCTTGCTCTTTGCTTTAATTTTGGGCTAAAATATATTCTACTATTTATTATAATATTCACATAATTGGATAAAGAATAAAAGAAAAAGTTCAAAATTAATCTCTTTATTCTGGTAAAAAAATATTGTTTAAAAGGTTAGTAGACCATTAGTCAATATGACATTTCTATTTTACTTTCTGTAAATTAAATTTACCCAAGCTATCTCCCTCCATTCACTGTTGCAATGTAGGAATGAAATTAGTTTAAAGAGAAATTACAAATTTTGCATTAAGTCCTTTCTATGGAACTGGGGAAAGAAAGTGCATACCTAGAGCCATTGTCAAGAATAGATGCAGATGTAGAATATGATTGCTTAAGATCAAGATACAGTGATCAGGAATTAGGCTCTGCATACCTCAAGGACATTACTAAATTGAGGCAAATTGGCTGAGTCATATCATATGTAGACCAATATGCTTGGCTTTAAAAGCAATTATTTACTGTTTAAAAGCCAAGCCAACACATATAAAGATAACATTTGGGTTCTTAAACAGCCTTACTTTTTAACATATTAAAAGTTTACAGAACTTTTCTTTAATTGAAGACAAAGGAAATATTTTTTCAAATTAATATCTCCATAGTATTTCAGTTAGGGCAATGATGTATATACAGTCATCGACCATTTTGATACAAGGTTTAAATTTAATTTACTTTTACATAGTATCTTTCAAATGCTGTTTTCTAAAAAATATATAACAAAATGAGATAAACCTTTCATAAGTTTGAGTGCTAAAACTTATACAAGCCTCAAGGCAAAATGGAGCCACAGCACTGAGTTCCGAGTTATAATAAAAAATGTTGTCATTTAAGGTGGTAAAACGTAAAAAAAAAAAAAAAAAAAAATCCTTATTAAAAATGACTAAAAGATATAAAAACAAAATAAACTGAGAGTTGTGATGGAACAAAACTTGAAATTATCCAGAATATTATGCAACTTATACTTTTTCTTTGACTAGGAAAATCTAACTATATACTATTAATTAATACACAGATCCATTCGTCATTCTATAAGAGTGCCTACTAGGTGTCAGCATTCTTGTGCAGACTGTAAGAGTGATAAATAGAGCAGTGATCAAAATTCATGCCCTTATGAATCTTACCTTCTATTACAACACAGATAATAATTCAAAGGAAAAAAATAATTTTGAATTGTTTTTAGTATTAGCAAAAAAACAAAACAAAGCAACTATTATAGTGTTTAACTGAGGGCATGGGACCTATAACAAGAAGGTTAACTTCTTGTTATGATAACAAGTGATTTGTGCAGTACTAATTAGAAAATAAAAATGAAAACCACATATCAAGTGTTAACTTTGTGTATGTAGGCAAGAACTTAGAGACATAGAATTAGGAATAAATATCATAAGTAAAATATCGAGTTTAGTGGGCAGATGAAAAGGACATGAGAATTCTAACAATGGAGAAAAGGAATGCTTGCCTGGTTTTCACTGCAGTGCAGAGTTAGATGTGGTCAGAATAGATGTGGACACTCTTGGTGAAATGCAGGAAGGGGACTTCCAGTCAAGATGGTGGCACAGGGAGACATGGCGAGCCTCTTTACACAACCACATCAAAATTGCAACTAAAATATAGAACCACAACTCAGAACTGTCAGAAATCGAGTTGAATGGATGTCTGACAACTACAGACTTAAAGAAACCACATGTATCCAGAGTGATAGGAGGGGTGCAGATTGGGAATGGGCTTGTCCCTCACCCGTGTGTGGTGGATAAAAATTTTAGAGGACTATCTCCGGAGTGAGAAGTCCCAGCCTCACGCCAGGCCCCAAGCCCAGGCTTCCAGTGCCAGGAAGATAAATCCCCACAACTTCTGTTTGCAAAAAAACAGCAGGAATTGAATTGGTGGAAGAAACTTCTAGAGCCTCAAGCAGGTCCTCTTACAGAACCCACACAAGACCCATTCAGACTCTCTCTGATCTCCAACATTGGGGTAGCAGACTGAAAGGCACCAGAGGCATAAAGAGGGGACCTGAAGTGTCTAGCATCAAGGCGAGCAGTGGCCATTGTCCCTTTTGTAAACCCTCCCCCCACAGAGCTGGGAAGCCATATTTGAGACTACATCAACCTGGCTAACACTGTTGTACCAGCCTTGAAGATCCCCAGAGACTCTGTCCCACCTAATTTATGGGCCCACCCAAGCTTTTTTTCCATATGAATGGCTGGTCTTGGCTCATACTCCACAATTCCCTAAATCCTCTCAAACAAGCAACAGCTGGCCTCAGTGAGCCCAAGGTCTGGCACTAGCAGCAGCCAGCTTAGATCCACAGCTTGGATTCACCGGGGAATCTCTAAGCCCAGCATAAGTAGCAACCATCTCAGATTGCTTTAAAGCTCAGGCACGGTGGCCCTGGGCATAATGCAGGTAGGGGCTGACCTTGGCTTGCACCACCCAGGAAATCCCAGAGCCTATGTATCCATTGGACAGCTACAGGCTACATGGAAGTACCACAACCTTGCCGATGAATAGCTGATCCTTTATGGAAGGCAGATATTGGTGATAAGTGGTCATAGCCAATCCTTGTTGCTGATTGACCTGGGTAAATTCCTCCCATTTATCTCCCCACAGCAACCAAGTCTCAACTATAAGAGGAGGGTGTACTCAGCCCACACAAAGGGCTGAGGTGATAGGGGAGGCTGTGCCTCTAGACCCTGCAGGACATCTACTACATTAGGCCACACTATCAAGACATGAGTCAAAGCAGATCTGCCTAATACATAGAAACAAACACAAGGAGGGTGATAAAACAAGGAGACAAACATGGCCCAAATGAAAGAACAGATTGAAGCTCCAGAAAAAGAGCTAAATGAAATGGAAATAGTAATCTATCAGTTTCAGAGTTCAAAACACTGTTTATAAGGATGCTCAAGAAACTTAGTGAGGACCTCAGCAGCATAAAAAGAATCCAGTCAGAAACGAAGGATACACTAATTGAAATAAAGGACAATTTACAGGGAAACATCAAGAGAGTGGATGAAATCAAGAGTCAAATCAATCATTTGGAAGGAACATAAGGAAGCAAAAAAACAAAACAAAACAAAACAAAAAAAAAACCCAACCAATCAGAACAAGAAAAAGAAGAATCCCCCAAAAATAAAGATAGTATAAGTGGCCTCTGGGACAACTTCAAGAGGTCCAACATTCACATCACAGGGATGCCAGAAGGAGTATAAAAGAGCAAGAAATTGGAAATCTATTTGAAAAACAATGAAAGAAAGCTTCCCTAATTTGATGAAGGAAATAAACATGCAAGTCCAGCAAGCACAGAGAGGTTCAAACAAAATGGATGCAAAGAAGTCCACTCCAAGACCCATCATAATTAAAATGCCAAAGGTTAAAGATAAAGAGAGACTCTTAAAAGTAGCAAGGGAAAAGAAGTTAGTTACCTACAGGGGAGATCACATAAGACTGCCAGCTGTTTTCTTAAAAGAAACTTTGCAGGCTAGTAGGTGTTGACAAGAATTATTCAAAGTCATGAAGAGCAGGGACCTACAGCCAAGATTGCTCTACCCAGCAAAGCTATCATTTAGAATTGAAGAGCAGATAAAGAGCTCCCCAGGCAAGAAAAAACTAAAACAGTTCATCATCACAAGACAATTATTATATGAAATGTTAAAGGGACTTATTTAAGAAAAAGAAGATCAAAACTATGAACAATATAATGGCAAAAAGTACATAGCTATCAACAATTGAATCTAAAAAACCAACTAAGCAAACAAGAAGAATAATGACAGAATCATGGATATGAAGAGCATTTTGATGGTTGCCAAATGGGTGGGGGTTTGGGGGAACGAGGGTAGAGGTGAGGGGATTAAGAAGTACGAATAGGTAGTTACAGAATAGCCGTGGGGACGTAAAGTACAGTATAGGAAATGGAGTAGCCAAAGAACTTACACACATGACCTATGGACATGAAAAATGGTGGGGTGATTGCCTGAGGGAGCTGGGGTTTGCTGGGAGGAGGGGGGCAAAGAGGGAACAATCAGGACAACTATAATAACATAATCAATACAATATAATTTTAAAAAGACAGAAACAAAAAACAAAAAAAGAAAGAACATGCAGGGAGAATCCTTACATATTTTCCCAGGCTGGATGTCTCCACTTCTTTTGGTCTTTTACACAGACCCTTGGTTTATTTGCTTTTTCAACAGAATTTTACTTTCCATTTTGTAGGTTATAGCTTCTCAAACATGATTTTTCATGTCTTCATTTTCTAAGTAAACGCCACACACCCTACCAATTGTGGTCAGAGTAGAGCATGAAAGGGGAGAGATAAGTAGATAGAGAAGATAATGTTTCTGATTTTCCTAAGAGCATCTTCAGTCCTGTTCTAAAGATCCTTTTAGGGTTAAAATCACTTCCCTGGGTACAGAAGAAATGTAAGAAGTGATAGAATGGACAAAATGAAAGCTTCGACAATTGGGCTAGCTCTCTCCATTTTTCCCTTCAAAACAAATGTGAACAAAAAAACCCTGATGAACAAAATAGAACCAGAGGCGTGGGTACATGGAACAGACTGACAAACTTCAGAGGGAAAGGGTATGGGTGGACTGAATAAATGAAGGTGAAGAGATTAGCCAAAGAACATATATGTGTAGTCCATGAACACACACAATGGTGTGGTGAAGACCAGGAATGGGGTAGGGGCTGGATGGAGGTGGGCAAGGGGGAAAATGTGGGACATTTATAATATTGCCAACATTTAAAAAAATGTGAGCATGGAACATAAGCAATCATCAAGTAAAATCATAGCGCTTTGCCTTTTCATTGGTAAGGTGTAAAGAACTGGAAAATGGGGTCAGGGTTGTCCACTTTTATTCATTCTGAAGATTTGTCTGGGATAACTGCCTCCAAGATTTCTGACTCTTACATTTTCATGTTTTTCTCTCCAGGAGCAGATATTGTCTGGAAGCAAGGACAGCTCATGTGGAGAAATTTTGAGTCCTGCTTGGTAATGTTCCCTTCTCAAGTGCAGAATTAAACAATGTAGGTATTTTTAATAAAGATTAATATTAATAATATAGCATGGCACTGATGACATGTTTCTAATGCAATGTCTGCTAAATTAGAATCGAGTCTTTTTTTTTTGTCAGTAAAAAAGAAGAACTCTGCTCTTCACTTGTACAAATGGTGGCAGTGAGATAAAGTATAGAGGAATGAGGAGTGGTAGTTGGCTCAACCAAAGTTGAACTGAGGAAAAATACTGAAGGTAAGAAAATAAGCTCTTAATTGAAGGGTAAAGCTGAAGCAAGAAGACAAGTTCATTTTATTTAGTTAACAAGATTAATAAGATAAAGTTAGGAAGATGCTATAGTTTCATTGTGTACAATAAGTAGTTCCTATGTTAGGGATCACAAAAGCAGTATAGCAGTACAAGCAAAGAAGTTTGGCAAGCAGTTCTCAGAAGGAACATGTAAGCTGTATTGCAATGACAATAAAGGGGGAAATGCACCGAGATTCCCAACACTGAATAAATTTCACCAAGTGGAATTTGTACTGGCACTCTGTTATTTTCAAGTGTCTGTTAATGACATTTTGGAAAAGACCCACATTTTTTTCCCCATACAATTTCCTAGGCAGAAAAAGAACTTGGGCCATTTAAAAGACTATACTTTTGAAGCCACTGCCACAAAGATCTATGAATCTGGGTTTCAGAAACTGGGTATCTAATGACTTGTGAGTAGAGCCTATTGGATCAATTCAGGAGAATTAGTTTAGTTTAGCTTAGTTTTCATTTATTTCTAACCAGGTAGTTATAGTAAAACCATTTAACTTTCACTGATTCCTTAAACTATGCCAAGTTCTTAATTGAAAACTAACAAATTTGCCCCAAATGTTAGTTCAGCCTAAATGTCATACTTTAAAAGCTTAGTGTTGCCAGTTCCTTGTGAATTTTTGAAATACATCTCACCTGCTGGAAGAGACTGGGGACTCTAAGCTCTTTCCAATGACTTTATTTTCATTTTCTATCAGACATCCATCCAGACCATCGCTCTAAAAACAGAATCTAATTCAAAATGCTGTGTGTCCCATACATATTTCAGTTTCAAGGCCAGTCCCTTAGCATCTTCTTCTCATGGTACTGCCATCCATAAATGTGCCTCCTATGCAGAAATCCTTTTCTTTTTAACTTATGTTGCATTTCTTTATTTAAAGTTTTTTTATTGTTGTTCAATTACGGCTGTCTCCATTTTCCCCCCATTACTCTCCCCTCCCCTGCCCACCCCCACCTCCCACATTCAATCCTTCTCCCCCTTGTCCTTGTCCATGGGTCCTTTATCATGTTCCTTGACCCTTCTCCTTCTTTCCCCTGTTATTCTCCTCCGCCCTCCCCTCCAGTTACTGTCAGTTTGTTCTTCATTTTAATGTGTCTGGTTCTATTTTGCTAATTTGTTTGTTTTGTTGATTAGGTTCCCCTTATAGGTGAGATCATATGGTATTTGTCTTTAACCATCTGGCTTATTTCACTTAGCATAATGCTCTTCAGTTCCATCCATACTGTCCTGAAGAGTAGGAGTTCCTTCTTTCCTTCTGCTCCCATGCACAAATTCTAAGACACCATTGACTAAGTAGCATTCAGAATGACAACTAAACATTCTATTTAGAACTTCATCTTCTAAGAAAATGTTTTATGGTCATAAAACTAAAGGCAAATGCTCAAAATAGTTTCCATTTACAACAAGGGCATCATTTATACTAAAGAAAAAATATTTTCTGTGTCTAATACTCTTTCCAGAATTATTTTCTTTATATAAATATGTTTGTGTAATGGACTCATTTCAACTGCTTTTTAGAAATTGACTATACCTTAGCAGTCTAAATAAATAAACACATACATATATAATAAATACTACCAAAGAAAATAAAAGGATAAAACTAAAGTGACAAGTTGATGGAAGAAGGGGTATTCTTGTCTGTAATCTTGCTTGTTTCTTTCTTACTGAGGCAGCTGAAAGGACCTGCAAGAGGCTTCACTGAAAAGGGGAAGTTTCAGAGATGAGAAATTACATCAAATTGACACAAGACTGTTTTATCTGTCAGTAAAAACATGAGGTGAACAGTGAAATAGCATTGATGTCACTGAGATTATATTCCATTTCTTCTAGTAGATACATTTGTTTTCAAATTAGTATGTTCTTATATGTAAAATAGTGTTTTCAGGGGTTGTCCGTAGTTCATAGTAAATATTCAAATCTTCTCATGTTTCATTGACATGCATTCTGTGAGTTGAAGTATACTGAAGTTAAATGAGACATTGCATTGCATTGCAGTGGGCATATGCAACAACTTTTTACCTCTGAGTTTATATCTATAGATCTAGAATTGCTCTTAATGACTGTTTAGCTTTGCTAAGTATGATTGTGGAGTATCAGCAACCTCACAGTGGAACAGGAGCAGGTGCTGGAATGTTATTGCCCCAAAGGACATGTGGTAATAAAACGAGGGATCGGCATTATCAGGGTTTTCTATTTCCACTCACAGCCTTGTGAGATTGTATTTTCTGAGTGCCCCAGAGGTACACCATGGCCTCTCTATACCAAGTTACAAAAGTAATATTGTTTATTGTGAGGGGTGGGAAGATTTTAACCTAATCTCTGGGAGATATGGCAGAAGGAATGTTTGTAAGGAAAGAAAGAGGAAAAGCTTCAGTTTTAAACCCGATGAACTTTATATTGCATGCAGCTAATCCAAGGTCACTAGGGCTCCAGGCAGCTGAGATGAAAGCTGGATTTTATTACACATATGTGAAGAGATGAAGAAGAGTTTGTACAAATGTTTGTTGAATCTATAAAAACATTATGATATTCAGGAAAAGGAAAAAACCTTCTTGTGCCAGAAGGAATTTGAAGCTAGAGAAAAATGAAATATTTATCATAACAATATTGAAAGCACAAGGTAATTTAACATATATCTATGAACAACCTGCTTCTAAGTATATCTGAAAAACATATTGGAAGATGACACAGGGATTGAAAGGAGTAAAATCTATAAAAGCATTAAAGAGAGCATAATCAACCAAAGCTTACTTTCTTTGATTTTTTTCCCCTGTGATAGGAAGAGATCATTATCATCATTCTTGTCATTTGTTGCACCTCTTGTATGCAAAGCAGTGTGCAAGCTAACACTTTCTATTGCTTTCTGCAAAGGAAATAGGATATCTCATCCCTAATTTCCACAGATTGGCTTTAATAGGGTTGTCAGGGTGAAGTCAAAGGTACCATGAACAAAAAAAAAGCTTAAATGAAGTATATTAATAAATATATGACTGAATCACCTGCATATGTGTGGAATGGAATAAAATCTGCCCTACCAACATTTCCTTTAGAGGTGAGAACTTTGCTCCCTCAAAAAAAAAAGGGCTGGGGAAGGAAACAGAACACAATCTCACAAATCCATGAAATTCGACATTTTTTTTCACTATCTACTATGTATTTGGCTTTTTGTCAGACTTACTCCATTCTTCAAAAACTTTCTATTCAATTGAGAAGACCCTCCCCCACAACGGCACCAAAAGGAATTAAATGATAATACAAGACAGGAAGGTACCTAAATCAATGCTGAAAAGAGTTTAGTGCTATTGGCATTGAGAGGAAGGCTCTGTCCCTGAGGCTAAGAGTAGGAATTAAAATAAGATTACAATGCTCTATCTAATCCATGGATTCTTTAGACATCTCTATTTGGGGGATTTTGAACTTTGGATTGGATTTTGTTATAGTAGAAATCATTTCCTAAGCAATAATTTTCCTTCACTGACAAACTAGGGGTGGGGAAGTTAGAAATGGGATTTGATGAGAATGTGCCTGTCAAGAAAGAGATAAAAGCTATTTAGTGAAAAAATACATAATAATGAGGTTCTGCTATTTATTTAGAAGGTGTGCTTTTGCTCTCCAAGAGGGTTGACCCTCTCTGGATAGCGTGGTCTCCTGTATTTCCCCATGTGTTTGTTAGCATCATGTCTTTATTCTACTTTTCTGCCTTAAACCTTGGCAATAAACTATTTTTTCTTGGGTGCTTTCAGAAAAGAACTAGAATTCTCCTAAATATTGTATGTTTTGTCAGCAAGTTTGCTATAATACCTTTAAAATCTTTTCTCTAATTGTTCCAACTTTTTTCCCAAATATTTTAATGAAGGACAGAGAATCAGGCTATGTCACGGTATTGAGACAGGATAGAAAGAAACTAGGAAAATTCCTTGGCAAGTGGAATAGGAAAACTGAGACAGATAGCTGAACACAATGGCCCAGCAATTTACAGTCAGATACAAAAGACAGATCACCTCCCTAGAGATAACATCCAGACCTAAGGCGTATTTCAGCTCTGGCCCCAGAAAAACCACAAAACCAGGTGAGTGACACCAGGGGCAACTGCAATGACTGAAGACCTTCTGCCCTGTCTCTATCACTGGAGATCATAACCCTGAAAGGACATACCTGAAGAACTGATGAATAGTCTGCTGACCCCTTTCCCTGAGACCTCCAGGAAGATTCCCAGCCATCTTCAAGAAAGAGATAAAAGCCTCAAGACAAATGACCCAGTAGTTCCTTCTGGGGAGCAGCCCTCACCATTCCCTATCCCCTCTTCTTCCCTCCACTTCTTTCCCCATGGCAGGTGTCTACTAAACTCTATGGCAATGGGCAGCAGCAGGAGCTTGTTTCAGGCTAATTCCGAAACCTATCCCCAAGATCCCCTTTTCTCTGATTTCCTAGTGAGCTAAGGCAACCAAGCCTAGAGTCTCCTGTTGCTTCTAAGCCCTTCCTTTTTTCACCGTCCCCAGCTTTAACAAAAGCATTCTCATAGTCATCTGGATTTTTGTGAAATATTTCCCACCTGACGTCAAGAACCCACGCACCACTAGTTGGCTCTAGGCAGACCCACTCAGAGCCAGGTCCCCTGTCCAGTAACAGTATCCTCACAACATTGAGTCAGTGCTGAGTATACAAAAGAAATTTCTAAATGGATGAATAGATGATACTTGAACAGAGGTAGACATAACTAATATTAGCCAAGGATTCCTTTAGGATTATTAAAAATTTAATATATAAAACATTTGTGTATCTTTAACAGAAATTCAAGATAAGACTACAACTGGTAAACTCAGAGTTACCCCTGGGGTTTATTCTCCACCACTCCAACCTACTGTACTCAAAGCACTATAATTTCCATAGGGATCTACAACAAAACTGAATACTCAGCCCTCATGTCCTTTTTTTTTTTTTTTTTAAGTCTTAACCACATGTATTGATTCTAGAGAGGGAGTGGGGGACAGAGAGAGAGAAACATCAATGTGAGAAGGAAACATTAATCAGTTGCCTCCTGTACATGCCCTGAGCAGGGATCAACCCACAAACTAGGTAGGTGCCCTTGTAATGGGGTGCTGAACTAGAGGTCCCCGCTAAAATCCCAAAGCCCACACAGCTATCACTTGGAGGTTGGGAGGTGTAGAACAGGGCCATTGAGAGTTACTTGGCACATCTAAAGAATTTTGCCTGTGTTTTAGTATTTTTTTTAAAGTGTATTTTATTGACTATGCTATTACAGTTGTCCCATTTTCTTCTCCCCTTTATTTCCCTCCACCCTGCACTCTCTTACCAGCATTTCCCCCAACCTTAGTTCATGCCCATGGGTCACACATATAAGTTCTTTGGCTTCTCCATTGCCTATACTATTCTTAACTCCACCTGTCTATTATGTACCTACCATTTATGGTTCTTATTCCCTATACCTTTTCCCCCATTCTCCCTCCCCTTTCTCACTGATAACCCTTCATGTGATCTCCATTTCTGTGATTCTGTTCCTGTTCTAGTTGTTTGCTTAGTTGGTTTTTGTTTTTGTTTTTGTTTTTTAGGTTCAGTTGTTCATAGTTGTTTGTTGCCATTTTATTGTTCCTAGCTTTGATCTTCTTCTTTTTCTTAGATAAGTCCCTATAACATTGCATATAATAAGGGCTTAGTGACGATGAACTCCTTTAACTTTACCATATCTGAGAACCAGTTTATCTGCCCTTCCATTCTAAACAATAGTTTTGCTGATTTGAGTAATCTTGGATGTAGGTCCTTGCCTTTAAAGACTTTGAATATTCTTTCCAGCCCCTTCCTGTCTGTAAGGTTTCATTTGAGAAATCAGCTGTTAGTCTTATAGGAACTCCTTTGTAGATAATGCTCTCTTTCCCTCTTTCTGCTTTTAAGATTCTCTCCTTATCTTTAATCTAGGGTAAGGTAATTACAATGTGCCTTGGTGTGTGCTGCCTTGGGTCCAACTTCTTTGGGACTCTCCAAGCTTCCTGTACTTCCTGGAAGTCTATTTCCTTCACCAGATTGGGGAAGTTCACATTCATTATTTGTTCAAATAAGTTTTCAATTTCTTGCTCTTCCCCTTTTCCTTCTGGTGCCCCTATGATTCAGATGTTGGAACATTTAAAGTTGTACCAGAGGTTCCTAAGCATCTCCTCATTTTTTTTTTTTAATTCTTCTTTCTTCATGCTGTTCTGGTTGAATGTTTATTTCTTCCTTCTGTTCCAAATTATTGATTTCAGTCCCAGTTTCCTTCCCTTTACTGTTCATTACCTGCATATTTTTCTTTATTTCACTTTGCATAGTCTTCACTTCGTCCTCTATTTTGTGTCTGCACTCAATCATTTCTACGAGAGCTCTGATTATCAGTATTTTGAACTCTGCATCAGATAGGTTGGCTCTCTCCTTGCCACTTAGTTCTTTTTCTGGAGTTTTGATCTGTTCTTTCATTTGGGCTATGTTTCATTGTCTCCGTGTACCTGTTATATTGTAAGGGGTGGAGCCTTAGGCATTGGCCAGGGCAGGGCAGGGCAATCCACATCTCTCTTTTGGGGTGCTGTATGCGGGGGAGGGGTCAGAAAAGGAACAGTACCACTTACTCAGCTCTTGTCCCGCTTTTAATCACTTCCCTGACTATTCTCCAGAAAATTGGGCCCTTTGGGTGCTGGTTCCCAGGTGGGTGGGTTTGTATACATTCCAGGACCCTGTGGATTTCTCTAGTGAACTCTCCTTTGAGGCTGGGTGTTTCTCCCACTGCTGCAACCCCCACAGATTTTTACTGCCAGAAATTTGGAGGCTTTATTTCTCTGAGCTGGAACCCTGGGTTGCACTGCCTGTCTCACTCCCAGTTTTTCTTACTGGTATATCCACATGTGAACGCAAGACCACCTGGTCCACCAGCCATTATCTTGCCCACTCCACAGCCTTACTATGCATCCTCTCCACCCTGGCTGCCCATCTTCACCCTTCCTGCCAGTCTGGATGAATGTTTCTTCTTTAACTCCTTTGTTGTCTGACTTCCATACAGTTCAATTTTCTGGCAGTTGTAGTTGTTTTTGCTTTTAAATTTATTGTTGTCCTTCTTTTGGTTGTTGGAGGAAGGAAAACATATCTATCTACGCCTCCATCTTGGCTGGAAGTGATCTGTTTTAGTAATATTAAATGGCTGTGCCTACCTTGCTTAGAGCCAGGGAGATGGGCCTGACTCTAACCCATCATGCAATGTAGCCAGAGGGGCTGGCTGCACCTGTACAAGCAGCTTGGAGGCAGCTTCTGCATCATGGGGCCACACTCACCTGGACTAACAATGGTAGCCAAGAAAGACAGAAGAAACCAGACTACTGGTAGGTGTAACCCAGTGTGGGAGGAGCTAAAAATGGGATTATGGAGGAAGATCTGCCCCTGGATTTAAATCCAGGCGCAGGGCAGCCATGTAGGAGCTCTGGAGCATGTGGGAAGTAGAGTAGGCAAGCCATGAGAGGATCACTCTCTTAAACATGCTTCTTAACCATGCAGCTGAGGAAGGAGAAGCCTCTTGACCATGTAGCAGCCATGTGGGGTCTTGGCCACATGGTTTAAAAGGATGAAGAAGGATCCCCCACCAGCCCACCATGAGGATGTGGTTTTGGAATAAGAGCAGGAGCCTAACCGACCACGGATGACTAGAAGAAGCCAGGATATAGATGAGAATCTTCCCAGCTAAGCTACAGGCTTCTATTTCTTTTCCTGAGAGAGTGATACCTCTCACTGGCCTGGTTCGGCAAGGGGGACAGGACTGTGCATTTGTGGGTGCTTTTTGTTGTGGCAGAATTCTGCCATTATTCTAAACCTGTATAACTTTTAAATAAATAGTTCCTTTCCTATTTATAAGACTCTGGTTTTAGAAGTCACAATTCTCATTGGCATCAGGCAATAGAACCTAGATGTTCTGTTACACCGTGACCAGGAATCAAACTCACAAAATTTTGGTGTATGGGGTGATGTTCCAACCAATCGTGCCACCTGGCCAGGGCTCAAGAATGTTTTTAAATCAGTATTGCCACTCTGAGGCTTGGCTGATGGAATTTTATTTCTTTTTGGGCTTCTTAATTTTCACGAGCAGGTTAATATACATTGATAGTATATTTCAGCAAAGAGCAATGAAAATATGTGGGAAAAGATGCCAATATAACTATATACCCAAAAAAGAAAACAAAGCAATGGAATATTTTTATCCCAATAGTCAATTTTCTGATAGGTTTAAGAGTTTTTTGAATTGGGTAGTTTAAAGAAAGATACAAAGAGCTTTTCTAAAATAAAAGACATTTCTATATGGTCTGTGACTGTCAAAGACGGGTGTGTAAGAGGTACATGAGACCTTGCTGTCTTTAATGAGGAGAAGTGACTGTGGACTTCATCACATAACTAACTTTTAATTCTCCTATTTTACTGAGATTTTGTTCATCATTTTATTCCTTCCTTTACCTATACCTTTAGGTATTTTGCCTCCCTTGCTGAATTTGAATTTATTTCTTTGAGAGGTCTCAATATTGTGAGATGGAGGCCAAATACAAGAAGCTGAAGAATACAATCTAGCAAAAGGAATGGGGTGTTCCAGATTCATAATAAATGCATGCAAAGGTTCTTTACAAAGTATCTATATAATGCATGTACATGTATTTAAGATAATTTTAACCATAATGTCTTAACATTACTAACTTCTCAGAATTTATTAGATATTTGAGTTATTTTCACAACCATTTTAACTATGGTGAATATTTTTACATGTTACTTACAAATACCTGTGTGGTAAACATAGTTTCACCTTAGTTTTCCCCAAAAGGTATTCAAAATAGGGGGAAAGTCATGATAGTTTAATTCACCTGGGATTAAAATATCTAAAAGTTGAATTAAATGCAATATATGCTTATAGTATACACAACTACAATGTAAAATGTGAGTGACTTCAGATGGAAAGTATCTAACATAACATCAAATCGTTTCACCTCTTATTTTGCCTCCCATTGCTCTCTTGAATGTGTTTGGAAGATAGGTTTCAGCATTACACTTCATTTCACCCACCGCTTTCAACTCAGTGTCACCTCCAAATTACTCTATCCACAGAGTAGATGTCATTAGGTACCGCACAATTTTCACCCAATATGTAAGCTAGATTCTCTGCTCGAAATTCACTTCACTGTGCAGGTCTATCTGTATCCTTTTTATCTGAGTAAATTATTTCTTCCTTCATTAAGTGTTTATGGTTTTCAAACATGTACACACATACCTTTCTCTGCCAAGCTGTGTAGACGTAACTCTTTCAAACTTTTCCTATAAGTCAGCTTCTTTCCCCTAATCAATTGTGAAACTCTTCTTTGGATTCCTTCCAATCTGTCTACTTATTTTTGGTAGTCAGAGAAACTAAACTGAATGGGGCATTCTAGAATAGGTCTCATGAATGTCATTGGGAGTGGGGCTGTCACCCTCTATTCCATGATGAAATGCTCTAAATAGAGTGCATCCAAAAATAACATTATTCTTTTGGGTGCCATATCGCACAAAAATGTGGCATATTTTCCTTTTTTCAGGCTTATATTTCCAGATATGCCTCCTCTCCCCCAATATCTCTGGGATTCTTAAGAGATTATGCTTTTCAATGTTCCTCATAAACATTCGCAATTTGTTCTTTTTTCTTTTTCCTTTTTTTTTTTAATCCTCACCCAAGGATATATATATTGCTTTGAGAGAGAGAGGAAGATGGGGTGGGGGGAGAAAGAGATCAATGTGAGAGTGAAACATCAGTCAGGTGTCTCCCTCATGTACCCCTACTGGGGATCAAACACACAACCTGGGTGTGTGCCCTGACCGGGGACAGAACCCCAAACTTTTGGTGTACAAGATGATGCTCCAACCAACTGAGCCACCGAGCCAGATTTGTTCTTTTAAATTTGAAATTTAGTTCTATATAATTCCTTAAGCTCTTTGTGATATTTATGTACACATATGAAAAACCACACCAGAAAATTCCCACGGGTGTTTTTTCAGGATACATCTATTTCTTGTTATTCCCATTGCCTAAGACTTTTGCTGAGTATACATTTTATTTGACCCTTTTCAGTTTAGTTCAATAAATAGCTACCCAGTTCCTTTACTGCCATTCATTGTATTAAACACTGAGAAGATAGCAATGAAGAAAAAATAATTTCTATAGGACAGACAAGCTCACAAATGTAATTTGAATATCACTTAATTCCCTTGTGGGCGTTCTAAACACAATTCCTCTGTTGTTTTGCACATCTCCAAATGGACCATACATTACCACCTATATTGTTTCCACACTGGTTTAATGAATGTCTGTGAATGCCAGTTAATATTTCTTTTCTTCTGTTACTAAAAATAAGCAACTAGGCCCCAAATATAAGGAGGAGTTTTTCATCAGGTGTAGGTTAGGGTTAGGGCAGGAGAACAATCCTAGGCTAATTTGTGCACTTGGCTTTGACAAATGACTTTGCTTCAAGAAAGCACTTAGGAAACAGAATCTCCCTCCAGGCATTTCGAATGGCATGGTATGTAATTCCTATCATTGATCGCTTTGTTTATTTCTATTTGCCCATTTTATGTTTCAGTTTTGTTTGCTTTGCATTTATATTTAAAATTTTACTCTCATTCAATAAAAAAGTTTTATCTGGAAAGATAGTTTGATAGGCAAAAAAGAAAACTATAATAAGAGAGGACACTGGGTTCTCATCCAAGTCTTGGCCCACCCTTACATCAGAGCATGATTTTTATGAATCTTGTCTTTGGCTTGAAATCACCAGGATTCAAATACAACACAAAAGGAAAAAATCACCCAACCTCTCTAAGCCACAGTTTCTTCATGTGTAAAGAGGTCACAATAATAGTGTCTCTGTCACAGCACTTTGCAGAAATTACAGGTGTGGTAGAACACTTCACTCAGTGCCTAGGCCGAACCAAGTGCTCCATAAATATCATCTGTCAGTACTCTGCTGGGTTGAATTTTTCAGGTGATTATTTCAGGTCGATGTGCAAACATCAGAGTAGCACCTCTGAAATGTAAGCAAAACTCCTTTCACTGTCTTTCTAATAAAAGTTTATTAATGTGTACCCATCATTCATCATGGCAAGCAAACTTGGTGTTATAGTTTTTAAGGCATCAGTTACATTGTTTACCTAGTGTGTATTTTCCAGCATCTTCTCTCCAGAGCCAGGAAAAACAATAAACAAGAGGTAGAGAGATGCTTCTTTGGTCCAAGGAATCAATCTTATTTGAGCCTCGAACAGTTCTTCCTGCTCTTTCTCTGACCTCGTCCACCTTCCACTCTGCCTCTTTGACCCCATTGCCCAAGGGTTTCCCTTCCACACCAGTTTTTTACTTCTACCTCCACACCCACAGGCATAAATGTCAATGAGCTTTGTGTTTCAGAGTTGACATCTTATCAGCTGGTAAATTTTATGCTGCAGTTGTTTTTCTCCATCCTAGATTGAAAACCTCTAAATCAGGGCTGTGCTGCCTTGCATTGCTTATCCTGCATCACATAAATCATCAACAGATAAATGACCATAAATGCACTGCCAACTAATCCCGCGTCACACTGCCTAGCCTTCCTTCTCTCCAAAGTTACCCATTTTTAAGAATTGGCTAAACCCCTTTTAATATTTAAATGAAAATGAATGAATTGAAAAATTAGAAATCTTGTGACATAGCCTACTTGATTCTAAAATGAGGGGTATCATATTTCTTATTTCTATTTCTATAAGAACTTCTTTCCAAAGGAAATTATTCAGCATGTTTAGCCTGGTTTAATAAAATTGTGTTTTGTTGGGTTTTTTTGTCACCCATATTTTCATCACATCCACAAGAAATTGATACCTGGCCTTACCCATCCTTTCTTTATTACAATAAATTCTACAATATAAATATTTACATATCAGGTATTAATGATTGGTATCATGTTTCTTATTTTCCAGTCTCCTGAATTTATTATTTTCCTACTTGCCATGTTTTTATTTTTTAGCTTTTTAAATTTAATTGTGTTATTTTTCCATCAGCATTTATCCTCTCTATACCCTCTTCCATCTCTAGCCAGTCTCCTTCCTACTTGCTATTTTTAAGTTTAAGCCTTTCCAAGTAGTCTCTGAAATGACTTAATAGGTGGGTTACATTATTATCTCATTTTCCCATGATAACTTCTTTGAATATTCTATATGATGACATTTTTAAAATCTGTTGCTTCCGATATTTTTATTTTTTTGTCAATTATAACGTATACATATGCAAGCATGTTAATATTTATCTGTCAGGTAGTCTGACAGGTAAATATTTGTACATAATATTGTCATACACAAACTATAACATATTGATAAAATATTTAGGAGATGAATTTTTTATCTGCTACTAAAATATTTGCCTGAAAACAATTTCATAATTCAATAATTTCTTAGAGAACTGACTTTGACCTCAACATTTTAGCCAATTAGCATGTTTACAAAAATAATTTTATTCACTTAATATAATTACAGGGCTAGGTTCATTGCTGTGTGTTAAAGGTGCATTAGCATCCAGTGATTAGCCTGTTTTTGACTCTTTCTTAATTTTAATAAACCAACTTTTAGTCTATATATTTTGTTCTTTTGTAAAGTACCAAGTCAGTGAACTTGGGGAAGAAAATCTCAGAATAAATTTCTAAGTAGGCTGCCCAGACATTTGTTGGGGTCTTTTCTGAAACCTTTCAGGAATAAGACAAAAATAATATTATATCCAATTTATCAAGAGGAAACTAAAAGAATTGCTATCATTATTTTCATAATACTAAAAATTAAGAATATATCTAGCCAAGAAAGAGTCAGATCCAGAGCTTGTCCTGGGCTAGTCACATAGTAGGTATCCAAGAAACATTTGTTCAATGAACATCTGAGTATAGATGGAGGAAAGATGGAGCAAAAGCTTGCGGTAGTACTAATAACAAGCAATATTTATGAATTCTTTTTGTGTTTCAGGCAAGTTATTAAGTGTTTTACATGCCTCATTTCATTTAATTTTCACACTAGCTATAAGAGGAGGTGATATTATCAACACCACTTTACAGATGAGAAAACTGAGGTTTACAAAGGTTAAAGTCACAGCGCTAGCTAGGACGTGGCAGAGCTGGAATTTGAACCCAGGTGCTCTTGACTCTAAAACCGGAATCTCAACCACTGTATTTTCCTCCTCTCATGACCAAATGGAGGGCAGGATCTAGATAAGGGGTCTGGTTACAGGCAAATACTTATAGAAAGACTGAAGGTTTGTATTTTCCAAACAAGATCTCAGTTGATGTGTTTTTACAGTTCTTTTTGTAAGGCCAGAACTGGTTTCTGAAAAACAACATATCTTAATCCAAAAGTAGAAATGAACAGCTTCAAGGGGCAGAGAGGAGAGGCAGAGCCTGGCAACGGTAGGTTGTGTGTAAGTGGTTGAGGGGGCACCACAGCTAAAACTAAGGAGGAAGTGCAGTTTATAAATGGCATGTTGAAGATCATTGTTCAGAAATGAAAATTTTACATATATTGAAAAGTCATTCCTAATTTAGAAAATTTTTGGTAGCTGCAAAAATTATCTAGTTAAATAGAACTAGATAATTTCTAATAAACCATTGGAAAAAAACCATGGTCTAAATAGAAATAAACCATTCAGGAAATAAAATTAAAATAGTACCTTGAGATTCACTGAAAACTTAGGCTGAGCAAGGTACAAAATATACACACAAATCATCTCCTAGTTGCTTCTATTTAGGTCAAACTTGCTCAGGAATTGTGAACCCAATTATCAGAAAGACAAATGATTTTATCAAGCTATGTGAATAAGAAGAAAAATCTCATATCCATTTAAAACTTTGGTTTAGTAATATGAGCCTTGCTTCTGTTGTTGAATGTTCCGCACCTCTAACCCAAGAGAATGTTGAGTTCTGTTGTTAGGCTGGACAGTGCCCAGGAAAGTGCTGTCCCTGAAATAAAGCAAATCCAATCCTGAAGATGCTCCCTTTGAAGAAGCAACTTGCCTGAGCCCTGCCTCTGAATGTGTGTTGACAATCTGGTTGTTAGAGACTCTAGCTGAGCTGGAAAGAATATCAGAAAACTGAGGTTTAGAGAGGAGCAAAAGTATACTTGCCCCATGATGGAAATAATCCTTAGTATGATAGAGATTTAGAATTAGGTTGCCAGTTTAGAGTTTTTCATTTAGTTTTTTTTTTAAATATTTATTGCTGTTCAGTTACAATTGCCCTGCCTTTTTCCCCATTGCTCACTCCTACTCAATCCCCCCTTCTCCCACCACCAATCCCCCTGATTTTTCATTTAGTTTTTATCATGCAACCCATTTTATTTTGTAGCTTAAGCTCTTTGACATAATTTCCTAAATTCCAGGACCCCAACACCTGCATTACACTCTGTAGTTTTTGGGTGCTCGATAAATGATGTGATATTATCAACATTTTACAAGTTTGACACTGTGTTCCAAATAATGACATTTTTGCCTGGAGGGTACAATAATCTAGAACATTACTTGAGTGTATCTTCATTTGTCATTGATAATAGCTGTACAAATCAAATATCATTGTACTAAATGTTTTCTCTGGTTTGGCCTATATAAATTTCAATTATGACAAAATATTTAATCTTTGGAGGGGTGATATGTGTATATATGTTTCTGCATATATAAAAGTACAGATAGCCAAAGTCCCTGAAATGTTCAACATATGCTCAGTCAATATTTCAAGGGTATTTAAGCTTAATGTCATCCATAGTAATTCACATATAATATAAAAATTTCAGCCTCAATATTTGCTTAAGAGTTTTGAGTTGACCATCAACTATCCACTATTACAGGGCCAGTCTACTGACAATTGTAAGCATGTACAATATTAGCAAAGATAGCACAGAAGGTTTTAACTAAGGACTAAATAAGAAAAGGCCTGGTGCTGACATTTAGTGGAAAGCAAAGAGAAGACAGAGAGGGGAGAAGCTGTAAATGGGAGAGGAAATGAAAAGCTGTGTTCACAGAAATGCAGAGGAGATTTGTATCTGGGATTCCAAATGGAAATGGGGTAGATAGGAGAGCCTTGTTATTTCATATATTTGGGGAGCAGTAACTATTTTTGAAATGCAAGTAAGTGAAGGAGGACGCGTCCCTCAACAACATTTCCTCTGTAACCACTGCCTTCTAGGTAAGTGTCACCTTCATCGTCAGACCTTGTCTGTCCCTGGCAATGGCTGAAAGGCACTTGCCCTGGACTCCTGTGAGTATGTCACCTAATGAAGACATCTATTAATATGGGCACATTACAGCTCGCCATCTGGCTCTGTCTCTTGGATCGCTCTCCTCCCTATAGATCTACACACACAGGGCGCGCTGTGCCTAATCAATTATTTATCCATTTCCCTCACTGCAGTGACAGACTCAGCCTCCGCTCTCAGCTGCAAGGCTGCTGAGGGCTGATGGCATACATTTCAGGCCTAAAATCATTTTTTTTCACCCCACTCAATCATAGGGCATCAGAGAGTCCTTGCATTGTCCTTGTTCTGTCCTTTTCTCTGGGCCCCCTTCTTGTGCAATGTTTTGAGAGGATGCATAGCTGTAGTTCAGTATTCTACTGCATAGGCTCTGAAACTTGATTCTGAGCAGAACCTAACTTTTCCTCCAACTTGTGACCCTGGCAAGTTGTTAACTTTGTTCATCTTGGTTTCCTCATCTATAAAATCGGGATGATTATAGAACCTATCATCATTATAATAGGCTTGTTTTTAGTAGTAAATGAATAAGTATAAGATGTTCATCCAGTACCTGACCCGTTATTATTAGTGACCCGTTAAGCACTATTAAGTTATTATTTTGTTGTTATTTTTCCCTTTTGTTTGCCCACATGCATTAGTCTGCTCATTCTTTTTCATATTCATCTTTATCTTCTTAAAGTTTCTGCAACAAAGATAGCTTTTATCAATTTCACATTATGCCTTCAACACCTCTTTTGCCCTTTCTTTTAAACAATAATATACACTGTCTCTTTTATTTGCTTATTTTTTTCTATTTTCCTTTTCAGCTTTACTCTTTCCCGCTACCCTTGTCTCAGCTCTTAATATCCCTCCGTTCCATCTCTTTTTTGTAACTTCTAACAACATTCCCAGGAAAAAAACCAACAACAGCTAAACGGCTACATACACGATTTTTATTTTTATAGTACCTTATAGCAACATTTTTTAAAAAAAATATGAATACTTGTTGTTTAGATTTTTGGAAAACATTACATTTATTGTCAAATGAAGCTGAGATGGTTTTTCAGTTGTGTCACTGTGACGTGGGACAATTGTGAAGATCAGCCAGTGGCAGGAAGACTCTTCCCACCTACTCACCACCATGGGCTTCTTTCCCTTCTTTTTCTTCTCCTGCTCTGATTTTGTAAGAAATATCCTTTTTTAAAATAAAAATTAAAAAAGAATTGTTTTATTTTCAGACTTGTATATACCATGTTAAAAAATATATTATTGACCAATTACCTCTCAGAAATTGCACTATTTTGACACAGTGTTTCTCTGGGTCTTTGGTCCAGTGACCACTAGTCAAACTCAGTCATTCTGGTTAAAAAGGAAAAGCACAAAGTCTGTGCTCTACTTTTTGGATATCACCATGGCTATCATTTATTTGTGTGAGAGTTATGCAAATTGGTAAGCAAAGTTTCTTCAACAAAAGATTTCAGAGTTCATTTATGCACTTATTCAAAATCCATTCATTCAAGTATATGTCAAGATTCTCCCTGAGCGTTGAAGAGAATAGAGAAAAAAAATTTTAAAAACAAAAACCATAAAGTCAGGTGTTTCACTCCCCTTAAGCTTCTTTACTCAGCTTACATGGATAGGCATGATTTTAAAAGACACCAAACAGCAGGGGCACTATTCTCATCTTGGCAGAATAAATGCTCTGCAGGGCAGAGACCAGTGATGCCAAAATGCAAATATCTACTGAGCACTGTTCCTGAGGGCATGTTGCTCTATCTGTGTTAATTAAGATCAGGATAGGGGCCTGAATCGGAGTAAATGTCTGGCTTTATGTGTTTTTGCAAAATAATGAGATGGGGGTGAAATGAATATTTATGCCATCTTTTATTCTTCTAAATTTTCCACCCAACTGCCTGCCTGTGCTTTACTATTAGCATTAATAATACAAATAAAAGTAATGTAATTAAATGCCCTTGGGCATCACCTGTGTGTTTCTCTACAGCTCTGATGCCCTGGGACTCCCTGATCCTAATGGTCTCATGGCTAGCACTTCACATAAACACACCCAGGTTGGCTCTTTTATTTCTTGCCTAAAACTGCCTACTATAATTCTTCAGTTCTGGCTGAAATTAGAGTCACACTTTACTGTACTGTAAAAACCTCATTTGATGATCCATAGCCATCTTCTATAAAACTTGGTTTCAGCAGAGGCAAGAGAAGCCCTTCATCCGTGGCATACAAGGCAACACCCAGGGCAGAGGATTGTGACGTTTCTGTGCCTGATGAGGCCATCAGTGATATTAACGTCTCTGCGCATGAGGAGTGCTACAGCCATGTTATATGTTTCAGAATCACTGAAGCTGCTTTGAGCAGAAGATAACAAATGGCATTCACTTCACACACTGAGACCAGTGTTTTACAAACGTACTCCTCCCCAACTCAGAAAGCAAGACTGGATTCTTTCCATATTAAGGGGAAGTCACAGGTGGGAAACAAATTAAGAAAAGAATCAGAAGTCCGTCCGGAAAGGGAAATCAGAACTTCACAGAAAGCCCGAGAAACAGCATAAAAACGAGGTATGGAAGTATCGGGATGAATGAAAAAGCAGACTGAATTGAAATGTAAGAACAACAAATCACAAAATGTGTAGTCTTACAGAAGCTGGAAAACAGTTTGTGAGGTAGTGTTTGGAGAATACTGATAGTCACAGTCTCTTCAACAGATACTACAGGTAGAGAACCTTTTCTAATTTTTTTTTACCCTCCTTCCACACCCTTCAGGGATGACTTTGCAGACTCAAGGTCACTCTCTTCTCTCCTTATTCAAGTTACCACCCCTCTCTCCCTTGCCCCTTGCCGTCCAGCTCACACCCCACCCCACACACTAATGCTCTCTGTGACTTTCCTTGGCCAGGGGAGCAGGAGAGCAGGGGCTATAGAATGATAACTGTTTTTGGCCGAGGCCCAGAATGGAAAATTTATTCACTGCCTTGTCGATGTCTAGTGAGATGGGCTGCTGCCTCTCCACATCCATTATAAAATGCTCGCAGGGCTAGAGAGGAAACGTAAAGAGAGTTTTTTTGCATTGGTAGCCTAGATGAAAATCCTAAAACTCATGGGGTAAGGAGTCATAATACAGGGCCAGCCTGGAGATATATCAGTTTGGGTAATGGCAAGAAGAAAGGAACCCACCATATGATTGTTCTTTGTTGTGCCTTCTGGGAAATTTTACCAAAACTAAACCAAGACAGAAACGCATATTTGTTTGTGTGATATATTAAAGTAAAATGAGTAACATTTGAATGATAGCTTTCCTTTTAGTTTCTGTGGGGGTAACACAAAATAATATTTATTTAGCAGATTTAAAAATACTTTCACCTTCAGCCCTAATTTTAAAGCTAATGGTAGTTTGTGATTCATCAAGAACTTTGAATATTAAGGATCATTACTTTTGCTGCATTTAAATTCAAATCATCTGGAATACTCAATTAATCTTTAAACAATATTAAAACACTCAAGGCCTGTCATACTCTTAGACGTGGTTGGAAGATGATTCAGATTCTAGCCAAACTGACAAACCCCTCAAAGTGGCGGGTGGTGGGGATGATTTAATGTATTGGACCAGTCATTCACTGGGCATTTCTTTTTCTTTCTTTTTTTGTACTGAAGGAGAGGCATATGTCTGTGCTGAAATGGCTGTTGCCATCTTACTTTCCCGTCTGGCTGTCACATGGCTAATTATCCTAAAACAGCTGGATGAGGAAGTAGCATCTTTAATGGCCCAGCTTAAATATGGTAGGGCAGATTGAGTACAACCATATGCCCTGTCCCCACACAGCAAAATATCTTCCAAGAAAATGTGCTTTTAATAAATTTGTAGTCCTTAAATCTTTTCTTCACATCAATGCCTGTCATTTATTGTGATATCCCCATGTTAACAGTCTCAGTTTCCTTCAGAGAAATCCACATAAACTGCTTTTCCAGAAAAAAAAAATATTGTTTTATTTAGGATATCAAGCATTGTAGTTTGTGATTAGAACTAGAAACATGACAGACATTAAAATAATCTTTATTTATCTAGAATTTTACAATCTCCAAATTTAGCAAGTCTTTCTTTCATTTTTCTGTAAAAGGCTAATTGGTGTTTCTATAGTAGCAACTTCAAAATTTTGAGAGTATAATACATGAATTAATGATAGTATCCATGCACTGGTTAAGATCATTGTAATACAGCAGAACATTTCATCTCCAGTCATTCTTAATAAAGGCTGCTTAGTCTATAAGGCTTAATATATAAGATGCTTAGTTTCTACAGTGGGTGCAGGCACATGGATTGGCTCTTCTCTGACAGTTAAGGAGCTTATTCTCTAAATCAAAACTTATAAAGGTACAGATTGTTAGCTTAGATACTGAAACTGCTTTTATTAATTATGTTCATATAAATGTACAATTCCCTTTTAGAATCTTCCTAAATTACCTTCTTAATATTGTCCAGCATCAGTGGTTCTCATAGGTTGATTATCTGCACATAAAAGAGCATGAGGTTTGTCCAGTCAAAATTTGTTAACTTGCCCTTTGATTAACTTTCCTTTTCTGCTTTAAAGAAACAGTAAGGGAAGGAGTCACCAGCCTTCTATATAATAGCAATGCCGGACACTTACAGAGCATCACCTCTACAGCAGCTCTATGTTTCCATGAACACAGGGTGGCTCTGTGGATGCAGAGAGATTATGGAAGGGACAGAAAGGTCACCAGGTGCACTCCTACTCTGGGCCCTCCATTGTACTTATGGAGCAGTGGAACCTTGGTGCTGCCTACTCTGTAACATGTGAAGTAACCCTGAAAAGGTATGTTTGATTTGGCTGAAAATCAGAAGGAAGGTCAAGGAGGAGGGACAAGGCAGGTCTCATCCTTAGATAAGGACAGTCATCTTCTGGCTGGCACATCTCCATAGTGTAACACCCTCTTCTACTGTTTTCTTTTGTCCAGCCCTACATTGATATCCAGAAAGGGAGGAACTCTGTTGCCTTAAATAACCTATCTGTAAAAGTGGTTAACCATTCATGAGAGACATATATTTCTTTTACTCACCTCCAAAGAGCCCCTCTACAATCCATTCCCAGGACCATAGAATACTGCTTTCATCAAGTTTGCTTCTAATTTTTCTTTAGTTCTTTACTGCTCCTTTGTCCCTCTAATGTTTAAGCTTCTTGAAGTTGAAGGTGAGTTAATGTTTTTGTAACATAGTAGGTGCTTAATAAATGTCTGTGGAAATAAATTTCAAGACCAAGTCTGTATAACCTGGCACTTAAGGCTAGCATATCTAATTATGTTTTAGACATCTTCACTTGGTGGATTCATAGATATATTTAATTAAAATGTCTAAAATGGAACTTTTAATTCCATTTCCAAACCAGTCCTTCACTCCAAATCTTACTCACTTCAGAAGAAGGCATCATCACTTAGGTTACTTAAGCTAGAAAACTTGGAGATATACTGATACTTTTTCCTTTTCTTTCTCTTGTCTGTCACATTCAATTCATCACTAATTTCTTTTGGTTTTAACTCTACCCTATTATATATTTAATCTGTTCAAATCTCTCAATTCCTGATGTTGCCAACACAGCCTGAAAAACCATGATCTCAGATCTCTGGAGCGTCTCCTACATGACACTTATCTCTTCTACCTTATCCTGACTCATGCATTCACCTTACAATCATCATCTCTGTCATACTCAGGTCAACAGCCGCTCTCCTCCTAGAATTCACATTCTTGTGTGGGGGAGAGGAAAAAATGAGAAACTAATAATCATAACATTTAAATATGTGGTTGAATGATACAAAGAAAATGAACAAGATATGCTGTGCATCTGAAACCAATACAAAATAACATTGAAAGTAAACTAAATGGAAAAATAAAAATAAATTTTTTTAAATGAAGGAATTCAAAGAGTAACAGGAGAGAACCTTGATTCTTCTCATCCTTTAATCTCAGTAAAATTTCTCTTTTTAAGGGAGACTGCTATGAAGAACCTCTATTAAGTGGGGTCCATTATCATTGTCTTGGCACATGGTGGAACCAATCTTGGTTATTGTTGGATGAATGAATCTTATCCTCATCCTTACTTTGTAATTTTACCTCCTCGATAAGTCAATTTTTACTCTTCACTGTAAATACTAAAATTTCCAGTCTTTTTACACATTTTTAAAATAAAGAAGCCATGGGCCAGGGTGTCTCCATGCTAAAATCAACTTGAATTTAAATTCAGCTTTTTATACCCTGAATTACTCATTTCTTTTACTTTCTGCCTCAAGGATCAGATTCTGTATTGTTTATTTTCAATGAGCAAAAATTTAGAGAAAGTTGTCAGATGAAATAGCTGAAATGTCAGTTATAATAGAGCATAGTATTAGTTTAAAATTTGCCTTTTTGCTCATATTGCAGCGAATTTAAAAATAAATACATCATTTAAGGTTGGGGATATGTATATTCACATAACTATATAAACTTATACAATATATGTTTATATTTTGTTTCTGTATTCTAAGACTGGAATTATCATTTGAGTGGCTTGACAGCCTTATTCTCAGATCAAAATGTGCATTCTTTTGAATTATAAAAACCTATGTTCTCATGTATTTCACATTATCCATCTATATTATAAAAAAGTAGAAATAATTAAATTATTCCAACTAATGATTCTGCTTTAGATTCAGATAGCATTTTTAATTAGATGGCACAGAGAGAAAGAGATACAGATAAAGATAGAGATGATAGAGATACAGATATCATTTCCTATTGGACATCAATTCAGGGATGTCTGCTCTCCTAACAACATTTTGTTCTCCTATTTCAAAAGACTCTTCCCAGGGAACTATTTATAATTAGTCACCCCACAGAATATAGCAAACAGAAACTCTACCCCTTCCCTTTGATGATCTCTTCTGGCCTAGGGATCTGGGGTTTTGGCAGGTACTCAACACATGCTAAAAATATATTTCCAATACTGACTCCCATGAAATTAAAGACATATGTCTCTAACACTCTTTTAGAATGTTACCAACTTTATCACAGTTGAGGTGGTGAAAGTAACACTCAATAAGTTACCATGTGATTGTTACACCTCATCAATGTGCCTGCTGCTAAAAGGGACATCTAAGTACATACTTGCCATATTTTGCATACTGTGCTAGGTAAGTACAAAGACATTCCAAAATAAAACTTTAAATTAGCTTTCTCAAGTGTCTAAAAGGTGCCAGATCTATTGCAGTGGGACTCACAAGAATAAAATATTAGAATAACAAAGAAAAGAAAGAACCTACTATTAAATGTTGATTCTTGGAAGTAAAAGTTTCCTGATAAAATGAAATAAAACTCAGACTGTAAATTATACAAACACATACATTCTCCCATTTAAAAAAAACACAGAACACATAAAGGCTGAAAAATATGGACATAAATATTAACTAAATATAAAATCATATAAGATTTTTAGGGCATATCCCTGTCTTTCAAGCAAATGATTAATTTAAAGCAGGAAACAGTACAGTAGGATCCCACCAAGGGCACAGGGGACTGTTCTCCTGCACATGCTCAGAATGAGCCCAGGCTTCGCCACAATTCCGCAGTAACCATAGGAGCACAGATTTCTGCTTAAAGATGTTAAAGTGACTGACATTAAGGATTACATCCAAAGGCTGTATTTTGACTAAAGATCACTGGAGACTTTCAGAAAATAGATTAAAGCAGTTAGTTAACTAATTTATAAACAAGACTGAGAATTGCTCAATCTTATTCACAGAAAAAATAGGTAAAAGAGGTACAATTCTAGCTCATTTTTCCTATTCAAAAGTCTAATGCTTGTTTTCTATTATTACATATCTCTCTGACATAAGGGTAATGAGGTAGGTTTACATTACCCTATGGTAGGGCACTTGTCGTGGGTAAAAACGTTTTTCCCCCTTGCTGCACCTGCTTCGTTGCACCAGCACAGGCCCGAGTGCAGAGGATTTTGTGGGGACTGTGACGGTGAACCGAACCCAAAGCACCTGTCCTTGCAAGGATCTCTTGGGCCAAAGTCTGATATATCTATGGCCTTCCTTGGAAATTCTTCTTTGTGAATTTTCATTTCTATAGGAAAGGCACAGGAACTAAAATTTCTCTCATTTCTTACATTTTAGCTCCTGAAATATAAAGATAAAATGTAAACCTATACTTCCTTCTATCAGGAAAAAATAGGTTATTTCCTCTATTTTATCTCTGAACACTAATAACTGCCTCTTCATTCTAAGTCCAACTTCTTCTGTAAAACTGAAGAGCTACAGCCATCACTCCCATAGATTTTCTCTGGCCATCCTGCTTATGTTCTTACATACTAACCTCTTCTTTGAGTCCCCACCACTGTGCCTCTGGGAGGCAAAAACCTCCAAAAAGGATGAAAGGAAGAATATGCTTATCCATTGGCTGAACTTACCCCTATGTTTTCTGAGCTAAAGTCTAAAACAGATTCTAAAGGCCACCAAAAGGAACAGTGGGGAAGGGGTACATGGTAGGAACCAATTAGCTCCTTTCTTTCTTCTGTATTTCTTTCTTTTTTAAAATTTTTATTTTTTTGTTCAAATACATTTTTCTCCATCTTAAAATTCACCTCCATTGAGATATAATGTATACAAATTTTTATTAATTCAAAATTTTGCAATTGATGGAGTCTATTTTGGCTTACATAGAAATTTTTTGAAATGAGAGATTCAGAACTCTGGTTGAACACTACAATCACCTGAGAGTTATCTAAAAATACAATGCCAGGCCTCACCATATATTCTGATTTAATTGGTCTGAGTTGGAACTCAGTATTAAAGTATCATTGGTATTTAAAAAAGCTCCCTAAGTTCTAATGAAGAGCCAGAGTGGAGAGTCACCACTAGTCAATATTCTCCTCAATAATTAGCATCTCCTTAAAAGATATCTAGCTTTCTTCTCAAAACATAATTAATATAGTTATAAAAGTAGTGATGATAATAGCATCTTAACAGGTGCCTCATGAGCTTCTCCCCATTAAATGAGACAAGCATGTCATATGTGCATGTCATATATATAATTCTATATATGTATATAATTGTATAGAATTATATGTATAATTCTATATATATAATTCTTTCAGTTGCCTCTCTGAGAAAATTCCATAATGATTACTCAGGGCTAAGGTAAAACCCATTATTGTTTAGAAGCAAGGTACCACAGGTGATACTTGGACAATTTGTTAATTTCTGTCAATAAATCTTTTTGCTATTTGTGATATCCCTTAGTTTCCTATAAAGTATAAAAGAAGAATTTACTAGAAGTTAAGAAAGGAGGGAGAAAAAGGGAAATGGTGGGGAATGGGGAGAGAGAAGACAAAGGAAGGGGGGAATCAGCAGGAAAGGAGAACAAGGAAGGGAAAAATGGAACAAATGTAGGAGGAGGTAGAGAGGAGAGGAAGAGAATCAGAGAGAGAATATTAAGAAGAATGAAGGCAGATTTTTTTTTTCCTTTAATTTACCCAAAGGTGACTCTCCAGAATGCAAAGGAATGGAACAATTCAATGAGCAGAGTCTCTTCCCCAATGAACATAACCAATCTCTTTTTTCACCCCTTCCCTCATACAAGATCATCCTCTGGTGTCAGAAAAGTGACTTCTTGTCACTCTTCAGTAAAACTTCTGACCCACCAGAATGCCCAGCCACTGGACAGGCACTGGCCCTGTCAAGTGCCTGGCTTAAAGGTTGGTGGGCAATGGGCCACATCATGCAGGTTCTCCTTTATATACCTTGCTGAAATTTTAACATTCATTTCAAAGGTATAAAGAAAAAAATAATTTATACTAGATCATAAAAAGGTATAATAGCTATTGAAAATAATGGGTTAGAAAAAAATGTAAACGATGACATTAACAAAGCACAATTAGAGCTCAGTTGGTCTCTACTCTCCCCCAGAGGTTCATAAACCCACAAATGAGGCTGCGAATTAAGAACCAGATGTGGCAAGATCATTCTAATTATGTCTTAACTTGTCCAGGAAATGTCTCAGATCAGATGTCATTTTATCTTTTGCTTTTCATGCTTCTTTTTTAAATAAATTACGATTTTCAAAAACAGAAAGGAAACCATTATAAAAGCTTGAAGTTTTGAAACTCCCAAAATGAGTTTGGGGGAATCTTTATTACCTACAGAAAGACAGTAAGTGGCAGGGGGGGAAGGAAGAGAAAGAAGGATCTATGAAATTTATGGATTACATAAACAGTATATAGCTTAATTTCATTGTTCTTTAAGAAAGAAACTAAGGCCAAATTATCACTTGCTCATTATAAAATAAAGAATAGATGTGTATACACACATACATACACTGGACAAAATACACAGACTACCTGTAGATATTTAGAGATGTATGAAATAAAACTGAGAAAGAGTTAATAAGTCAGAAACACAGACTAAAATTCTACTCAGCTACAAGTAAGATTTATCACTGGTTCTTTAGTTAAGAATAACTAGAAGTTATAGTTTTAATAGTAGTTTAATAGTAACATGTATAAATACATATATTATAAAATGCACACCGTTCTTTAAAAAAGGGTGTGGATTCAGTCATTTGTAACAAATTCTTTTGTTGTCTTTGCAAAGATTTAAGTCAATATATTTTCCCAGGTAAGTGTGGGTGCGCACGAGTTTCCTTAAGTGTTGAGATTCAAGTGTTCTGAATAGGCAATTGAGAAAGAAGCAGCTCCCTTTGCAGAGTTCTGTTTTAGTGAGGTTTATGTCTGCCTGGGTGTGCTACATATTGCAGTAACTTATTTATTAAATACTCTATCCCTGGGGTCAGACTGCATTAAAATAGACAAGAATTTTTTAATAAAACTAGAACCAGCCAAACTCTAACATTTTTGTAAAACACATTCAAATATCCAAAACTTTTTGGGAAATAAAGGTTTCTGTCAATTCCAAAGAGAATTAGTTTGTCCTGAGTTTAATATAAAAGCCAGGTAAAAAGTAGAGATATAAATTGACTATTACATGAGGTGTTGAGGAAGCTCAAGCTGGAAATTAAAAGAGAAATTTAAATGGCACAAAATTGTAACAAAGGGAAGCCAAAATGAAGTTTACAAAATCTGTGTGAATATATACTCTGATATTTTCCCCTATCTTCAGGTTAGAATATGTCCTATAAGACACACGCTGTGATAAGAATAAAATAGGAAGAGTATGAAAAACAGTTGTGCTGGATGCCAGGGTTCCTGGGCAGTTCTGACTGAATGACTGCAATATATACCACTTGAGTGGTTTATTACATAATTCAAAATCATGCACTCACTTAATATTCCAAATTAACTGCCACCAATGAAAAATGTGACAGTACTGGGACTGAAAAATTAATTGTTAGTATATTCAGATAATAAGTCATTTTTTATACACAGTACATACATTCTTTCCATAATGGTCAAGACCGTTATATCTATAGAAAATCTGGAAGTACCACGTATATCATACTATCCTATGAGTAGTTACCAACATCAAAGCTATAGCTCATGATCTGTAACTAGAGTATCAACATTATTGTTGTCAAAGAAATGAAATAGTGAAAATTGGTATACCTCTGAGGAACTTTTCTACAAACAACAATGTCGATAGTTCAATAGTAGAAAAGTAATCAGTGGACTTGATACCATTTCTCTGTAAAAGAGCAATTGACAAAAAGAATTTTTGGAAGTGATGACAACTAATTAAGAAAACCATGGAAAACTAGAACAGCAACAACATGACTCCATCACTTCCTAGGGAAAGATGAACTATGCCTTCCCAGTCTGACTTTATGTCAATTACTCTATCTAAAACTTTTCTGTAGGTCTTCAATGGCTCTCTCTCTCTATATGCTTTGATAAGTTATTCACAAATTGAGATCAGATGCCCCTTGGACAGGGAAATAAGTATATAGAGATAAGCTGTAGAAAAAGTTCACACTGCAGTAAGTGTCAAAAGTGTTTTAGGACAGGTGGGCACATATTAATTAATATACTTAAGAGAAAAATAACTCAAGTTCTATAGACCAAAAGCATGCCATAAATAAGAAAAAGGGACAAAAAAGTTGTGGCAAATTATTCTCTAAAGTCATCAGCCCAATGTATTTTTAACTGAAGTAAGAAAAGCCAAAATCATGTGTACCTTTTTATTGTTCAACCCATTGTAATTTTTATACCCATGGAGTTATAATAATTTTTATTACAACAGAGAACAGTCAAAAGAAATAAAAAGACAGGAGATGAAATAACATAAATGCTCAAAAACATGGAAAGACAGTGGAGCTTGCATAACCACCACCAGTTATTATTTGTCTGCAAAGGTCTCTCACATAAGAAAACAGATTTAGTCTTTTTATACTTAGAAAAAAATATAATTTAAATTTAAAAAGAGGATACAAACTAGGAAGAACACAAAAATTGTTGCTATATTTTAAATTTAGGGATCATAAAAATTATCAATTTAGGATAAATTTTTAAGTTGTCATTTATCCAATGAGTTAAAAATGTAAAATCATAGCCATTTAGATCTAACAAAAACTCAAATATTACCCAGTTCAATGCTCTCATTTACTGAGAAGAGTGACATGTAGTGACTTAAAAATGCTATGAGCAGCCAAGTTGTGACTTGAACTCAAATATTCTGATTCCTACTACAATGATTTTCCTAATACTCCAGTTGCCTCTCTTTATCCCAAATATATCATTAGAGGATGAAAATAAAAGTAGATAATAAATGTTTCCAATAAGTATATGGACTATACAGATAATAGATCTAAAATATGTTGTTTAAAAGATTGAGGGTGTTGGTGGATGCCTAATATTTTTAGATGAAGGATAATTGTCATATGCCATAAATCACATCTACATACTACATTGGAATAAGACTATTAGGCTTAGTATATCATGAATCTGAGGTTTCTTTCAAAATTTTTACCATATTGCTCTCTTCTCAGCACTTTCTCCACCTCTCTTTCTCAGTAGTCTTCTCTCACTGAAGCATCAACTCTAGATATCGACAGTCTGTTTCAGTGAGTTGGCTTTCAATCAATAAAATAATTTATGATGTTATTTATGTATAATTAGAATTACTTAACTGCCTCATTAAATATCAACAGTTTTTCTATTTTTATTTTTTTCTTTACTTATTTTCAAGAATAGTTGTAAATGGTTGTTACTGTCCTAATTTTTTAAATAACTCATAGTATTTTTTCCAGATATAAATGTTGATAGATACCTTAAGACCTCACAGCTTTAAATGAGTTATGTAGAAGTTAAAGTAAAGAAGGGTTAAAGTATAATACATAATAGTGATTTGGAAGTTCAAAGAGACTGGAGAGCATTAGAGATACATTTGGACAAATTAAACCCTAAGATCTCACTTGGTCTGTCATGCTAGAATTAATGGAGCATTTTCTTTTTTATTTTCTCCCCCAATTTGTAAAGGTTTCCTAGTCTAGACAACCAGTCTCCCCTATATCATTCTCACCATCACTTATACCCTATACTTACATCCCTTGTATTTAGTATTGGCCTATAGAACACAGATAACTAGATCCTCCTGATAGTTCTGACACTGCTTCTTCTCTCCACACACTTTGCTATCAGATTATGCATTAATAATACATGCATATGTTCTTGCCACTTGGCCCTCAACTCTTGGTCATGTTATGAGAACCAATGTTTCAATGATAGGAGAAAGTTTCAGTGCATGATCCTGACTGTCCTTTCTTGCTCTGAGATTAAATATTATAATTAAATTTGTGTTATCAAAATCAGTTTGAAATTCCACTTTTAATCTGCTATCACACATTTATTCAATCTTATACATCCCATTTACAGAAACTATAATACTCATGGTAGATTTGTGTTTTTAATGCACTTATTACATACTGCTCTATGTTACCATATCTCATGCATGTTACCCTTGTAAGTCTCTTAAGGGTAGAGAGTACTTGGAGTTATCAGAAAATATTGTAGAAATCTGTCCCTCTCTCTTTTTTTCTCTCCCTCTCCCTTTGCCTTCTGCTAACTTAAGTCTACTTTTTTACTGGGGGAATCATAATCTGTTTTATGCATTTTGTTTCTCTTCAAAGCCACCTCCTATCACAAGTCAAACCTTTTATTTTTCATCAAAGTTGGTACTCAATTCTATCTTCTCCACTGACCTCTCTTGTTAAGATATAACAATAGTATATTTCTTATACCCCTAAACAGATACAGCAAACTACACTCCTCTGTGATAAAATGTACACACCAATACACAGACCTCTACCAAACAAATATAACTAGAGCAAAATGTGTGTAAACTTTTTCTCTTTAGTTTACACATTGCTAGAATGGGGAGAACATCCTCTGTGATTCCTAAAATGCTTCACTGGCAACATGTGTATACAATAAATACCACTTACTGTCTCTAATAATAAGAATAAAAAGAAAATAGCAAGTATTTTTTAAAACACAAAATGACATTGTCAAGTCAAATACTCATAAATATAATCCACACCAAACATACTTATATGTCTGAAATATGTGAGTGCTTATCTGAGCAGAATCTTCAACTTTCAGAAAATTCATTTATCTTTTACACTTCATCTCTGCAGAGGAAGCAGTTTGCTAGGAAAGTTTTTGCAGCTGCTATGGCTGCCATACTATTTTTACTTTCCAGATAAAGAATTTCAGCCTGTAGGGCAGCCAAACTAGCACCTACCACTAATGTTAATCTCACTTCATTATTCCTTTTTTCTTTTTTTTTTTTTACAAAAGGTCACAACTCTTTGTATGTCATACATTGCTATGGGCACATTTTCATATATTTAATTTGACACAATATAACAAATACATGGCTGTTTAGAGAACTCTGTCAAGCCTAGCATCAAATAAGTATTATTTATTGTATTCATTATCAAAGAATAGAAGAATTGGTGGGTATAAGCCATACAATGTCTTTCACTGTGTTCTCCCATAGTTTCTTGTTACACAGGATGTGGAATGGGAAGAAAAGGTACAAAGCTCTGTTAGAAGTGGAAAGCTTTTACCATATGTGACAGGTTTCCAAAGGAAGCATGATCAGGTGTCTTTTGAACCTATAAAATGGAATTTGCAAAGTTTTCAAAGGTCTGAGCAACTTCCCAGTGAGAGGAATATGAAGAAGCAAAACATGCTTGTTGCTCATATAGGGTACATAATCTACTTCATATCATGAATTCAGACTACAATAAAGGTGACACTGTTCAATATGCACTTATTCTGAATGTTTTGTGTATATTTATTCTTCATAAAATCCTAATGAAGTATGTACTGTTATTATACCAATTTTACCCATGAGGACACTGAGGCAGGTAGAAGAAAGTAATTTGTCCTAAGGTCACCTGCATAGGAAGTATTGGAGACTCCAGAACCCATATTATTAATCATTATACTGTTTAGTGTTCCTATAGATGCTGAACTCTGGTGTCTATAGTTTGGTCTAATTCAGTTAGGTCACTCAGTGTGTTAATGAAGACAAGTAAGAATCACTACATTACATAAGTTCAACTGTACTTAGCTAATTATCCGACTGTTGGGAGCTTTGCTAAAGTAGAGTACACATCTGCCCTTTGGGAAGAATTGATATAGTCTACAAATCTCCTTTGTCTACCCCTATTCCCACAGAAAGGTCTCCGTTTGTACCCATGTTTGAAATATTCCTTTGAACCTCATTTGTCTTCTACTAATATTAGCAATTCTGTCCTCAGTTGTTTCCTTCTGAGGTAGGTATGTAACAACACTGGACAATTTATTGGGTATGCAGTCTTGCTCATAAGTGCAAAAGCTCAGAAAAGCAATAAAAAATTAATGAATAAAAAGAGGATTGGGGAAAGTATGGATGATTTGGTTAAATATATCACTTCTACTAGACTAATAAATTAATGTATGAAGGAGATATATCTAGTTTATACATATGCACTAAGGGCATCACATTTCATAATCTTATAATTAGGAATGCCAAAGAAACAAGATTTCACAATATAATGAGACTTTTATTAAAAAAAGCAAATGGAAATGATATCATGATGGGGGCACAGAATATTGAAGGGCATTTGTAGATACCCACAAGAAGTGTGAAAATGAGAAGATAGCAACAGAGTAGGGAAAAACCAAAGCAGATCAGGGCAAAGTATTACTAGCACTGGATGACTGGTTTTTAGCGTATTGGTCCTAAGTTAGCGCTCCAATCCCTACTCCTAGAATATCTGCATTGCACTGTATTTTCATTTCCTACTCTTGTCTAACCCAACCTCACGATCCCCTAAGAGTCATTTCAAAAAGTCATTTGTTATGAACCCTGTTGCCTATATACCACATGTGATTTTTGAGACTCTTATGCAGATAATAGACAGAGTGTATATACTATTGGTTCAACTGGTTAGACCAAGATGCAAATAAATGAAGGTCAAGTCTAATTACTACATATGTTGCTATTAATTTATATAGACACTTTTAACACTGCTATTAGATTGGCTAGATTATATGCTTAAGAGTCATTTTCATATAAAAGCCAGCACATTCAGCTTTGTTAGTATTACTTGGCCCCACCCCATATGTCTCTTTTCTAAGTAAGTATCCTTTTTTGCTCTTTCTGCAAGCTTATGTGGCTCTGTCCTACCTTAGTTTCAGCCCTATTCAGAGATATAAAAGACATCCTCTCTTTGGAAACTTTGGTTAGTATATATCTTCTGGGAAAAGCTAAACTTCTTTTTGTATGATGACTATGATGACACATATTCATTCTTTCCTCTACCTTGTAAATTAGTTTCTGTAGTAGACCTGGAAACTCATTTGGTGTTCTAATACTAGCAAATGAAGGCATGATGCAGAGTAAGTGAAGAAGAAAGATTTGTTGTTTATTTGAAAATGCATGTCTTACCCTAGCATAACCTCCAGTGCCTAGCCAAAATTTCCCATGTCCTTTTGGGAAAGTACCAGATAAGGAACTACAATTATTTTCATAGCAATCTTTTAGACACTTTCATCATCTTTCAAAACTTATTTCCTGCCACTTTTCCAGAAGTAGTCAGTTCCTACTTATTCTTAGCCTAGAATCTTTCAGTGAGCTATTTTATTCATTTTGTTCCAGTTTTATAAATATTGATTCTGATATTTTAAATACTTTAACTAAATTAAATGAAAATATAAATATTCTTATTCAATGATTATAAATGTTCTTAATAAGTCTGAAGGCACAGGTGGTTCTAATAAGGTTTGCATTTGTTAGCTAAAAGTCCTGTATATTCATTGTTCAAACACACTCACCCCAAATGAAAAGAGTTAAATAAGATAAATTAATAGCCGGAGGCAATAGAAAATAGTTTGTAAATTAAATCATAGGGGATTAAAAGTTGCAATGAATCTAAGTCAGTATGTGTAAGAGTACAAAATAGATAGTCATTTAAGGTAGTGCTAAAATGTATTCATACTTCAGAATCACTGAAAAGCCCTATAAATTTGGGCCCTTCAGATTTGGACCCTATACTTAGATTCACTAAATCTGAAACCCAGGGGAAAGTAATAAGAAATCTTCTTTTTTATGTAATTCTAATGCATAGTTATGCTAAACAACCTCTAGTTTGTAGAATTCTTGTGACTCAGATCTATCTGTGGAATATCTATAGCAGACAGCTTCAAGCAGTCTAGACAGAGTTGGGAAGGGCAGAATTCTAAGAAGCTGGTGGTTACCTGTAAACAACTGGTGCGTAAGGAAAGGAGAGGTATAGTCAAGGAGAAAGAAAAGTTTTTCTCAGATTATCTTGCACAAAAGGATTTTTTTTTCTTAAAATGAAAACCTGCTATTTCCTTTAAGAATATGCTACAAAAGCTGAGATATATACAGATACTTAAACTACAAATGAAGATATTATCAACTGATTTTGGTTTATTGTATTAGGACTAAAAGAATTGGGTAAGCAGGTATAAAGGAGGGAGGGCCACCAGGGTGGGTTTTGCTGTCATCAAAATACAAGGCACTCAGCTGCCCAAGCTGAGGAAATGCTTCTCAAAGGCTTAGAATATCACTTTAAGACATAACTCTAAATCAGGTTCCTTGGGTAAGTCCACACTTCTTGAACCAGATTGTCATCAAAGGAAGATCTGTTTTCTGCTGGAATTCTCTCATTATTGAAATTCTCAATTTTAAGCCAAAGCCTTCATTTACATTATGCAATCCATAATGTGTCAGAGAAGAAGAAATAACCTCAGGACATTGAAGATCTCCCCACTGCAACGGAAAGGAGTAGTGGGAGATCCAGCCCTATTCAGAATAGCAAATATAGGCAAATTTCACAGTCACTGGTAGAGAATAGGAAGTCAGTAATGACATAATAAATAAATGACATAATGAATAAACAGGGGGACGGTTGGACTAGGGTATGACATTGAAGAAAATGGGTTTAAAAGGCATTTCAGATGGGACAAAGTTGCTTTGTCACTGAAGTCATTAATATCTGGGTATCAAGCAAATCTAAAACTGTAGATTTGATGAAGTTACTTAAATAAAATGCATTAATAAAATGTAATGGGAAAGCATTATATAAAATCAGAATTTTGCTATACCGATATTCATTTACATTGTCCAGACAATAAAATATATATTTAATTAGTTACCCAATGGGAAACAGACAAATGGAAACTTCATGAATTAGTACTTTAAAGAATCATATAGAGTAGCGACAACTGGGAAATTTGGGTGAACTTTTTTTGCTTCTTTAATCATGTCAAAGGGAGAAAGAAAATATCACTTACTTTAGAACTTCTCATTAAGTACTATACACAGTAGTTAAGTATTAAAAAATAAGTAGTTAACATTTATGCAATGATTCATTCCTGTTAAAATATGTATCAACTGCTCGTTTATCATGACCTTCACAACAGAAAAGGAGACCAAGTGGCCAGAGTGCCATTGTTTTTTAAATATTACTTTGATTTTGACTACCCAGATAATAAATGATTATCTTCTGAATTAGAAAAATCATGGTGATGAATTGACATCATTGTCTTGGCCTACCTGTGCGCTCCACATGAACAAGTTTCAAACACCAACTTCCATATTTAGAAAAACATTGAGTACTATGTGCTGCTTGAGGCTGAGCAGATCGCAATAATGAAAACAAATACCCCACTTACTCCAGTTCTTTCACCATTTCTCATTCAGATATTTGTACCATGCCAATTTATACCTCCCATACTTTCTGTGTTGTAGTCAGTAATTTGGACCTAGCAGTTGCTCAAATACATTTCTGAAAATAAAAGAGGATCTTGTGAGATTCAGAGAATTTTTGTTTGTATTGGTTTGTTTTGTTTTTTAGGTGTCAAGAGAATTAAAGTGCTTAACTTCCCTATATTATTTGCTTAATCTGTAAGAGGTCACAGGTTTTTATTTGGGATTTTAAAGTTATATAACTACCATTGCAAATTGTGAATATTTATATAACACTTCTGAGTTTTATATTTTATCTGACTCAATAAGATAGCAAACTCTTTCAAACTATGATGTGATATCACTGGGAATTCAAGCTAAGGTCTTTAGATGTGTCCAAATAGATGAGAAAGTATCCAGTGTGGCCTGAATCCTGACACTGGGAGCTCTACGCATGGAAGAAAAGTCTGTGGATTAGAATCCAGAGGGACTGTGTTCAAAACTTGGCTTGTATATTACAGAGGTGGACAACTCACTTAACCTCTTTATATTTAAGTTTCCTCACACGAAAACTGGAAATGATAATGCCTACATCAGAAATGTCATGAGGATTAAGTGAAAGTGTTTTATAAACCATAAGTGGCCATATTAATGCAAGAAATATGATTTAATAAGATATTAGGGTAAATATATTTTTAGTCAATTATAAAACTCATTTTCTCCAAGATGTAGGCCTATTCTTTATTACCATAACAATATTTTTGTTGTTGTTATCTTGCTTTTTTTCTGTGAGAATGCAGTCTTGGGAGTAAATGTCACTAGGGCCTCTAGGTAATCCAAGAACTAATGGCAATGACCCTTCTCCAGTTCTCCAGGCCACCAGCAAGGTGTAGGCTCAGCTTTCACCTCCCACACAACACAGCCTCTCTAGCCCTCAGATGAATTTCTCAGAAAGTGTGTCAGAATCCTGGAGCCCAACTGCTAAAGACAGGAAGCAATTAAGTATGTAAATCAAGGAAATTGCTCTGCAGTGATGACATTCAGAGCTGTGCCTGCCCCCACCTCCTCCTTTTTCTTTCTGCTTCTATTCCCAGCGGGACTGAGGCTGGTGGGAGATCTTCTTCCACTCTGCTCCCTGCTAAATGTTTTTTTTATTCTCAATCACCTGCCTCAGGCTTTCCCATCAATTATTAATCAAGTGCCCATGAATATGCATAAAAGCCTGTCTCTGGGTTTTATTAAATTATATATTTATATGTATGATATACATATTACATATATTGTGTGTGTGTTTGTGTGTGTGTATGTGTGTGTGGTCTATGCCATTGTTGAGAAAAAGTCAGATGGTGAAAGAGAAGAGGAAGAGCAAAGGGCAATTTGGGGTGATTTTTCACCCCACAGATGGCACAAGCACATTGAAGCCACTGATTATGTAGTTTTCTTTGTTTTGTTTTTCATTTCAGATGTGTTTCTAAATTAACATTGAAAAGGGTTTAAACTCTGGACAATGCATCCCTTTGGGATCTGCTTTCTTTTGATAGATATAATTCTCCAGGTCTTGAAGGGGATGATGGGGGCTAGGAAGTAATGAACTAGTTCCGGAGACATCACTCTATAAAAGTGATTTGTTCTCCTATCCCAATATCTGTTAACACATGCATGGTGTTCTCAGGCAGGGTTTTTGATAGAAGTGATTTCACAAACCCTGAAAACCCATCTTCTCTCCTCTGTGAGGTCACATGGTCAGGTCATTAACAGATTTCATTTCACAATTTCCTAATTCAGTTGAGTTTTCTTTTCCAAAGAGAAATAATGTCTCCTAATCATGTGTGATACAGAGCAACATGTCTATGAACACTATTATGGCTTTTATCTCATCAGGTAGCTCTTGCCTGATCACGTTCTCTCAAATGGTACACCTCTACTCTGCTGCTCTTTATAATGTTGCACTTACCACCCCCCCTGACATATATAATGATTTGTTTATTGCTTCTTGTGTCCTGTGCCTTTTGCACCATGACTACTAGTTTAATGAGAAGAGGATTTTGTCTAATTTGTCTAATGTCACTCAAAAATTATTTTTAATAAATAAGTGAATGAAAAGCATAAAGACATCATTAAACATAACCATGTTCCTTATTACTAATATAAACTTCAGGGACATAAAACTTCTGTGTCCAAGGAAACTAGCCAATCATGACAAACTCAATGGAATACTCATTGCTTAAACCAATGTTCACGCACTCTCTCATACAGGTTTATAGCACACAACCACCTGATCCAAATATAAATGAAACATGATTATATTTTTTATATTAAAAATTATGTGTCCTAATAAAGGGTAATATATTTTCTTTTTTTGGTTGCTTATTTGCTTTTAACCATACCATAGCCTTATAGAACAATATATAAATTTATTAACTAAAAGTGTACATGGTTGTATCTTCTTTTTTTATTTTCTGAGTTTTTAAAATTGATTTGAGAGAGCGAGAGAGAAAGAAACATTGATTTGTTGTTCCAGTTATTTATGCATTCATCGATTGCTTCTTGTATGTGCCCTGCTGCCAGGTTGAACTTATAACCTTGGCATATTGGGATGATGCTCTAACCAACTGAGCTACCTGGCCAGGACTCTTATGTTCTTTTTTCATGTCATATGACACCTTCTTCCCACATATTTTCCTCTTTTCCTGCTTCTCTTGTCTTGGCATCAATTCTATTTAGTATCTGTAAGCCTCAAATATTATTTCCATATTTAAAATAAGATACTCAGATTAGATGAACTCCAAGGATTTATAAAAAATAGAATGAAATCTATAAGAGCAACTAAAGAAGAAAATAGAACATTATTTTAATTATTTCCTTGCTCACAACACTCAGTTTTTCACATGTCAAATTTATTGTCAAATCAATGGTTATATTTTTAGTTCAAAATTTTATACTTTGTTGTATTTATTTTGCTTGCTAAATAATCTCAAATTTAACTAAAGAATAGTGTGTTTGCCTAATATGTTACTGAAAAATCTAATTTTATAGAGTGCCATTTAAACAGAAATGCCAATTTTCAGTAATAAGGGTCACTATAATAATGTTTAATGCTTCAGTGACTTTTTACCAGCCAAAATACCCTTTAAACATATATGCCTCCTTTATTTCAAATTCAAGAGTGAATCATTTCACTTCAATGAGTATTCCATCACACTGGACATTGCAGTTAAATTTTCCTGCTTGACAGTCTCATTAATTTATTGTTGCTTTCCTGACCTGCCCTTATGTATTCATTCAGAGAACAGCTATTGGTGAAAACGAACAGCAGTGACTACAAAGCTCTAATGCAGGCACTATTCAGGGTATGAAGTTGCACAAGCTCTCAGCAAGCTGACAGTCTCGAAAAACCAATATGATCTGAAGACAAATAGCTATTCTACAAAGTAGAATGGTTTCAGTGCCACATGACTGATACAAAAGTACTATCATTGGGCCAGGAAAGAAGAGATCCTTTCTGGCTGGCATGATCATGAAGATATCAGAGAAGAAGAATATGTGAGGAAGGCCTCTGAGAATGAAAAATAATATCAAGAGGTATAACTATAGAACTGACCATCTAAAGCACACACTTTATTTATGGTGCTTTGAATGGTATAAATAGGATGATGCTTAAGAAAGCTTATTGCACATCTTCCAGCCTTCTTGCCTCATGTATCTCATGAGTGGTCAAAAGAGTTAAGCAAAGAAGAATGTTGAGAAATTCATGGGTACACCTTCAGGAAGCAAAGTTATTTGCACCAGAGAGTGAGGACATAAAATCTTCTCTCCTATGGTTTCAAGAAGGTCTGAACTAGATCCTAAGGCCTGAACTTGCCTCAGGTCTCCTACAAAGAATATTATAGTTCCCCCAACAAAAAAAAACAACAAACAAACAAACAAAAAAACAGTATCCTAAGGCTGAGGTTATGTAATGCACAGGTCAGAAAGCTCATGCAGTGTTTCCTTAAAGTAAATAACCAATATGTTTTTTAAGAAAATCCTTCTTTCTCTTTATGACCTTTGCCCCTACCTACTGTGTCTGTGTGTTTATGTCTGGATGTTATGTGTGTGTGTGTCTAGAAAGTAATTCTAATTCACTGTTATATATGTGTATAAACACATCATACTGCAGTGAGTAGACAGCTTTAGGTAATGGGAATATTTTTAATAAATCAAACTTATGAATAAATCATAGCCAGTCGCTCAGGGATTATTGTATATACATGGAACTGGTCTGACCCCTGAGTGTGAGATTTGTCATCAGCAATGGAAATGGGCCTGAAAGCAGGAAGATGGCATAGCCACACTGAGCACTATGAGAAATGAGGCAAAAGGGCTTTGAACATGCAGTTGCCCCAAGCACTCAAGAGAGATGATTTTTCAATCTGACATAATGGAAGTCCCTAGAGAGATCCATTTTTCATTCCGACATGACTGAGATAATAAGTCAAAAGTTAAAATATGTAATGTGAGGCCCCACACAAAGAAAACTATTTCTATTTCAGAACTGGCAGAGTACACCCTGCTTTGTGTTGGCTTAAATGGACACTCTTTTCCTCATAGAAGCAGCCCAGTGACTTTATCTCAAAAGAACAATATTTAAGAATAGAACTCATTTGAAAAGACAAGAGAAAAATGCTATGTGAATTTGACTCCATATGGATACTCTGAGATAACCCTACCCTTTGAGAAGTGGTTTTCAATGAATAAATACAATGACGATTGAACAAAATTAAACAAAATTATCTGTAATGAGATAAGAATTGACTTCAATTTTCACATTCTTTTTGCAGGCTGGCAGACAAGTAAATAATAATTAATATTAATTTACATTTTAGTAGGTGAAATTTGGGATATAATTTAATTTTGATACAAATCATATAAAAAATAAAATCTAGTAAAATGAAAATAAGTCATGATAAATTTCATTGTGTATTATTTATTTTACTGAGCCCAATCTAGAATTATACACTGTTAGAAATACAGAGAAAAAGGGAGGATGACAATAGGAAAGGCATTATAGAATAATGATTAGTGAAAATTTTTTAAAGACATTAAAAAGAAACTATATCTTTAAAACTCTGGACTAAATTTCTATCTGAGATGTCTAGAGTGGAGCTAGATTCAAGAAATTCTTTTTGGATTATGACACTGCCTATCCTACTGCATGTTGTAGTTTAAGAGTTATTGGATCTCCCCTCTTAGCTAAATTCGTCTTAGTATGGTAATAAAATAAAGGATCTCAAAAAATCACTACAAAAAAAGCAAAATTATTTCAAACCTCCAAATTCCAACTGCTCTGAGAGGTGGGAACCAGCACAACCCTATGTGAGTAGCTCATTAAATTAACACCCTCTATGGAAATTTTTGGCTTTTCACTTTTTCTCTGGGACTCAACTTATATAACAGTAACAATATACATTCTCCTCTAATATGTAAGTTCTGTAACAAAGTACTTCAACTGGGTGTGTATTAGGATACCAGACAGATAAGGACAGAACTATCCCATTGTATTTTAACTCCAAATTCTCTACCTAAGATTTTAAAATCCCTTCAACAGTATGAATACTGTTTATCAATCACATCTTCCATCATAATTCAACATGATTTCTCTAGGCTACCCAAAATAATTATTTTTTTCTCTTTGTTTCTTTTATAGGATATGTTTGGTTCCATCTTGCATTCGCTCATCTTGTATATTATTTTTTTCCCTCTTTTTTCTGCTGCATTGTGCTCTTCCTCTCATTCAGAATACTAATTAAAGTTCAGGTTATCAAGGAAATCTTGCCCTATTTAACTCAGTTGCCTCTCCAGCTGTTTTTATTTATATCTTCTCAACATCTCTTCCCTCTGGTAAAACACGTATTTGTATGGGATTTTGTGTATGCGTAAGTCTTTATTTAATTTTCTTTAGTTGAACACCCTTGAAGTTCACCTTTTTATTGTATCATCCATGTGCAGTGCAAGCATATACATACTCAGTATTTATTAGAGTGAAGACAAATAACAACACCATTTCTCTACCACTGCCTTGGAACTTACAGTCATCTCTATTATAGTTATATTTGCCTAAGGATTGAATATGTAGATTAATATACTGTTGATGAATCATTCAATCATCTCTCTACTGTTACTGATTTTTTTTTTCATTTTGAGCACAGAAGCTATAAGTTTCTTCTTAAACTCAGCACCACAAAAGTCATAAGAAGTCTTTCCCTCAAGATAATCAGATTTTCCACTACTTTGCTCTGCTACCATTAGTAATTTAGTTAACAGGAAACTCTCTTGAGATCTAATCAATAATCCTCTGTATCTTTAGTTTTTAAGGGCCTTTCTGGGAAAAACAGTCAGAGGGGAATAAGGCAGGTAGATACACAGGAACTCAGCCTTGAAAGGATCAGACCTAAGGGAAGTTTCCCCTTCTATCATGCATCTAAACATGGGCAGATCTTGTCAAGTCTGAGCTATGAAGGTGAAAGCCTGACATTTGGGGTTCTATTCAGTTTGACAAAAGGCAAAAAAATCCTCTCTGGGGTGATCAAGAGGAAATCCCTTCTTTTCTATCCTGAGAGTCACTTTCACTTATTTTTTTAAAAAAAAAAGGTAATAAATACCCAAGTTGTCACATGATTTTAATCCCAAAACACAAACAACCAAACTCTCTTAAAAGTCCCGTCAGGGGGAGTGTGACTACTGAATCTCCCTTTCTCCAATGGGAGGCAACAAACCCTTCTGGGGTATGGGGATCATTTAATGTTCACCCTTAGATCCTCTCAAACTTAAGTGGATCACAAGCACAATATATACCTCCTTGATTCCCACTGACTTCTTCCTGCTTTATTCCACTTCTCCCTCTACCCCAAACATACACGCTAACTTCTCAGAGGCAAAGAACAGTGAATGCCCATTAAATTGCACAATTACAGAAATGACTTCACCACAGAGCTGCTACTTGGGCAACAAGAATAGGGCAAGTAGACACCTTAGTTTTTGTCAATTGTTTTTCTCAGTTACTAAATTTTTCCCTTCATGAGCCTTTCTTTTGAAATTATTCAAAAAACACCAACCCTATAGACTCTCACCTCTCCTGCATGAATAAGAGCCTTTGTGAATTGCTCTGAATTGCAAGTTGGCAAGAAATATATAGAGGTGGGTGATTAGCAAGAAAAAATGTCGTGGGACCTTGGATTTAGTGTGGCTTCAGTCAAGTGTTAATGGTCATCCCTGCTACTGTGCAGTCACATCAGTAAAAGATGTTAATTTTGTAAAAAGTCTGTAAAGCTTTGGATCAATGCTATAGATACTTAAATAGTTCCTGTTTGCTATTTGAAATTGTGTTCATAACAACTATTTTCTGATGGCTAGAGGATGCTTCCTCTGATAATAGCAAAATGTGTTACTTTCTATTGGGCAGAAGTAAGAATGCGGACCAAAGAATCTGAGGTTTAGAAGGAGACTGAATATAAAATCTTACCTTCTAAATGAAAAGATAGAATCCCAGGAAAACACATTAGAGCATGATTTTCCCAAGACCTCCTACTCACCACCCTCAAAACTCTCACGGTCCTTCCTGGCTCTGCATGGTTCTTCCTTCCCTACAATATAATCTATAATTTGTCTTGCAGGCAACACTAACTCTTCAGATCCATGGGTCATGATTAAGTCCTAACCCCCAACTTGGAAAAATATTACCATAAGGCTATGGTTCAGAAGGTCATTTTGTCTTTTGAACATTTTACCAGGCAGCTATTTCTAAAGGTCTTTTTCTGTATCTGCAAATCATTTTTTTGTATCTGCTCTCATTTGTCTTAGATGACTCCCTCTTTAATGTGGGCTTCTTTTCAGATACTTTTATATTTCCCTGTGAGTCTATGCTATTAAGTCCTTCAAAATACATAGTGGACCCCTAGAAAAGAATTTTGCTAACTTGAATTGCTCTTTGGCACTCCTCATCCCTCCTAATGACTTTAATTTCCTTTGTTTTTATTTATGAGGCATTGTTATAAGACTCCAGGGCTTTTGTGACATGGTAATCCCTTGATAAAAATTATACAGTGCATGATTTTCATCACTTTCATATTCTAAAAGTGGGATAAAACTGTAGAAATGTTAAGGCAGCATGGCCCAATGTTTTTGTGTTCACACTCTGGAGTTATACATACCCCTGGGGCAGCCACATTAGCCATTAGACCTGGGGCCATTCCACCCTCAGAATTTCATTATCTGTAAGATGAGAAGAATATTTCCACCTATGAGAATTCTTGGGACAATAACATACAGAAAACACGAACCTAGTTCTTGCTGCATATTCATGCTCAGTTTATTATCAATAGCTTCCCTCCTTTATTCAAATGAAGACATGAAAAAATGTGCAAACTAAAGAGTGATAAAGAAAAATATCAATGGATTATTTCTTTCCAATCATCAAATTAAGAAATATTAAGAAAAGAATTATAATTCCTAAGGTGTTCTGCAACTTAGTAAAACAGGCACTGTTCTTTCTGGTGGGATTCTTTTGGTGAACAGTTTTATCATTGCAGTTTCATTTGCATGTGTGTATGTTTGTGTGTGTTTTGCATCTCATCCTCTTTCCTTCCCACATCTGAATCCCATATTGACTATTCCACTTGCTTTCTTTGAAAATATTATCTTATTGCTTATACATGTATGTAAACACACATGTGTGTCTGTGTAGAGAGAAAGCACACAAGCACATATACATACATATTCACATGTTAATTTAGTTATTCTGTTCTTTAGATGTTTAGAGATATGGAGGTTTATTTTTTCACATACTATTACTGTACTATTAATATCCATCCATACTGTTGCATGTATGTCACTAGAGTTCAGTCATATTGACTGCCATACAATATTTCATTAAGAGGACCTAACACAATTTGTTCTTACAACTCTCTAAATGATGGGTACTTAAGATGTTTCCAGGTTTTTAGCTTCAGGAACATTCTTGTATATGTATCATGCTGTACATGTGTAAGAATTCTTTTAGGTACATGGGAAGGAAGTTACCAAGTTATCAGGCTTGAAAATGTTCAATTTTAGAATATAAAGGTGGGCTGTTTTCCAAAGTCATTACTCTAGTTTAAACTCCCAATGTCAGTATCTAGAAAATCCAGTAAAACATACCCAGCACCAGATAGTATCAATTGTGTATGTTCCTCAATTGAAAATATGTTAGGTGATTTATCATCAATGTCTATACTTGCATTTCCTCAAATATTAATTTTTAAATATTTATTGGTCATAGTGTTTCCTCCCTCAAGATGTGCTGGTTTGTGTCTTTTTACGCAGTTTTCTTTTGATTGTTTGCAATGTGTGAAACAAGTCTAAATATATAAGTACCTTTTGGTACAGTGTTTTTTTAATTCTCACCTGAGGACATACTTAGAGAGGGGAAGGGAGGGAGAGAGAGAGTGAGAGAGAAACATCCATCAGTTCCCTTTCACATGTACCCCAACTTGGGACTGAACCCACAACATAGGCATGTATCCTGACTGAGAATTGAACCTATGACTTTGCATATGTGGGACGATGCTTCAACTGAGTCACACCAGCCAGGGCAGCACATTTTTAATTCTAGGACTTTATTATATGGATATTAATTTTCAAACTGTGCCAAAAGGCATTCATTAAAACTGTGTTTGGAATAGAGAGATCCAAGATGGCAGGGGAGTATGTGGAAGCTACACTAACTTCATCCCAGGACCAAACTGGAACTATAACTAAATTATAGAAGAATAAGCCTGAATAACCAACTGAACACTAGCTGGAGAGAAACCCAACCAGAGACTTACAGAAGTAATCACATTACCACAGTGAGACCGGAAGGAAGTGCAGAGGTGCAAGTGGGCCAGTGGGGCCACTGTGGGTGGCAGTTGAAGTTCCAGAGAGATATTTCAGTGGCTGGGTGGCATCTCCCTGAGAAGCGTGGGGTCTAAACCCAAGCTGGGCTCCCTAGCATAGAGCATCCGAAACAGGAAAGGAACCCAAATAACATCCAGCTATGAAAAGCAGTGCAGTTTCTGTCTGCTAGGGAGAGATGGCTAGAAATGCAGAGAGACTCTCCAAGGGGCAACACTCAAAATTTGGTCTGTAACCACTAACCCCGGGCTCCAGCAGAGGGAGAGCAGAGTGGACTAGAACTGCAAGAGGAGAGCTTGGGGTGGGTGGGTCTGGGAAGAGGGCCAAAGGATCAGCCACCAGAATCCCTGTGCTAAGTCATTCTACAAACTGCAATGGCTGTCTTTCTCTGGCAGAGCATTCCCCTCCATGTGGAATCAGCCTAAGGGGAAGCAATAGCCCCATGGGCAGGAATCCTTTCACCCTACCCTGTGGAGATTGGACTGGGCTGCAGAGGAGTACAGCTGGAGGCAATTTCAGTGTTTAAGCCTAACAGAAAACCTGCAGGTGAAGGCAGATCTCTGGGAGCTCTGAGACTTTAGCTGACCCTCCCTCAGGCCCCCTGCTGGTAAAATCTGGTCCTAGTGCTCAGCCTGGTTCTTTCTGCACACACCCAAACCAGGCAGAGGGAACTATAAGCTATGGATTTCTGGTAGCTCCAAACAGCTGGCCCAGGGCAAGTCACAATCGGCATATGATATAGGTCTGAAGCAGAGACTTTGCAGATCTACGTAAGAGACAGAAACAAACACAAAGAGGCAGCTAATCTGGGAACACAAAGAAATAGCTCCCTAATGAAATAGCAAGATCATTCTCCAGAAGAAGAACTAAATGAAATGGAAGCAAAAAACTTATCAGATATTGAGTTTAGAGTAATTATTATAAGGATACTCAACAGCATGAAAAAAACATAGGAACCATAAAAAAGGGCCAATCAGAAATAAAGAATGCAATATCTAAAATAAATAGTATACTGGAAGGAATAAACAGTAGGTTAGAAAAAGCAGAGGTTTGAATCAGCAAATTTGAAAACTAGATAGAAAAAAATAACACCTAAGCAGAGCAGCAAAAATAAAAAAAGAATTTTTAAAAAATGAGTAGAATTTAAGAAAACTTTGGGACAACATGAAACACAACAACATCCACATCATCAGAATACCAGAAGGAGGAGAGTGAGCAAGGTTTCAAGAACCTATTTTAAGAAATAATGACCAAAGCTTCCATAGTCTGATGAAGGAAAAAGACAAACAAGTTCAGGAAACACAGTGAGTCCCACACAAGATGTACCCAAAGAGCCATATACCAACACACATCATGATTAAAATGGCAAAGCTTAAAAACAAGTAGAGAATCCTAAAAGCCACAAGAGAAAATCAGGAAGTTACCCATGAGGGAGCTGCAATTAGACTGTTGTCTGACTTCTCAACAGACATTTCAGGCTAAAAGGGATTATCATGAAATATTCAAGGTGATGAAAAGCAAGGACCTCCAAACAAGGCTACATTACCACGCAAGGCTATCATTTAAATTGAAGAAGAAACAAAGAGCTTACCAGACAAGAAAAAAAACTAAGGAAGTTTTTTAACACCAAAACAGTACTGCAGCAAAGTTAAAGGGCTTGCTTTAAGAAGGATAAGAAAAAGAAGAAAAACAGAAAAAATAGTTAAAAATAAATTGGCAGTAAATATGTATCTATCAATAATCACTTTAAATGTAAATGGCTTAAATGTTCCAATCAAAAGTCAGAGGGTAGATGAATGGATAAGAAAACAAGACCCATCTATATGCTGTCTCCAAGAGATCAACTTCGGAATAAAAGACACACACAGACTAAAAGTAAAGGGATTGAAAACAGATATTTCATGCAAATGGAAAGGAAGGAAAAGTTGGGATAGTAATATTTACATCTGACAAAATAGATATTAAAACCAATGCTATATTAAGAGACAAAGAACACAACATAATGATAAAGGGAACAGCCCAATAAGAGGATATGAATGCAATAAACACTTTTGCAGCCAACACTGGAGGACCTAAATATATAAAGCAATTCCTGATGGACATAAAGGGAGATACTGACAGAAATACAATTATATCAGGGGATTTTAACACCCCATTGTCTTTAATGGATAGACCTTCCAGAAAGAAAATAAAGGAGACAGTGGCCTTAAATGACACACTAGATAATATAGATTTATTTAATTAATATCTACAGAGCATTTCACCCCAAAGCAGGAGAATATACATTTTCTAGGACAGATGACATGTTGGGATGCAAAACAAGTCTCAATAAATTTAAGAAGATTGAAATCATACCAAGCATCTTTTCTTATCACCACACTATGAAACTACAAATCAATCACAAGAAGAAAACTGAAAAATACACAAAGATATGGAAGCTAAATAACATGTTAATAAACAATGAGTGGGGCAACAATGAGATCAAGGGAGAAATCAAAAGATACATTAAAACAAATAAATCCCTATAGGGAAATCATAGCATAAGCCTTTTCACAAGAATCAAGAAAAGCTCAAATAAACAATCTAACTTTACACTTAAAGAATTTGAAAAAGAACAACATACAAAACCCAAAGTGAGTAGAAGGAAGGAAATAATAAATATCAGAGCAGAATTAAACAAAAGAGAGTCTAAAAATGATACAAAAGATCAATAAATCCAAGAGTGCATTCTTTGAAAAGATAAACAAGTTTAACAAATCTTTAAAAACCAGACTCATCAAGAAAATAAGAGAGAGGACCCAAATAAATAAAATCGGAAATGAAAGAGAAGAGATAACAACTAACACCAAAGAAATACAAAGGATTGTAAGAAAATATTCTGACCAACTAAATGCTAACAAATTGAACAACCTGGATGAAATGGGTACATTTCTAGAAACATTTAGTTTTCCAAAACTAAATCAAGAAGTATCAGAAAATCTGAATAAACAGATCACATCAAGTGAAATTGAAGCAGTAATCAATATCCCAGCAAATAAAAGCCCTGGACCACATGGCTTCACAGGTGATTTTTATTAAACATTCCTAGAATAAGAAACACCACTCATTCTCAAACCATTCTGAAATATTCAAGAGAAGGGAAGACATCCAAATTCATTTTACAAGGCCAGCATTATCCTAATTCCAAAACCAGATGAAGACACTACAAAAAAAAAAAAAAAAAAAAAAAAAAACGGAAAATTATAGGCCAATGTCCCTGATGAACATAGATGCTAAAATCCTCAACAAAATATTAGCAAACTGAATATAGCAATGCATCAAAAAGATCATACACCATGATCAAGTGGGATTTATTCCAGGAATGCAAGGTTGGTACGACATTTTCAAATCAATAAATGTGATACACCACATAAACAAAATGAAGGATAGAAACAACATGATCATATCAATAAATGCAGAAAAAGCATTTGATAAAATCCCGCACTCATTTATGATAAAAACTTTCAACAAAGTGGGAGTAGAGAAAACATACCTAAACATAATAAAGGGCATATATGACAGGCCTATTGCTAGCATCACACTCAATGGGCACAAACTAAAAGAGTTTCCCTGAAGATTGGGAATAAGACAGGGATGTCCACTTTTACATCTTTTATTCAATATAGTACTAAAGTCTTAGCCATAGCAATGAGACAAGAAGAAGGAATAAAGACATCCAAATTGGAAAAGAAGTAAATCTGTATTTGCAGATGGCATGATACTGTACATAGAGAACCTTAGAGATTCCATCAAGAAATTACTAGAACTGATAAATTACTTGAGTAAATTAATTTATTATTTGCAGGTTACAAAATTAATATCAGGAAATCAGCTGTATTTTTATATGTCCATAATGAACTTTTAGAAAGGGATATTAAGAAAACAATCCCATTCACAATTGCTTCAAAAACAATAAAATATCTAGGAATAAATCTAACCAAGGATGTAAAAGACCTTATAATCTGAAAAATTATAAGACACTGAAGAAAGAAATTGAAGAAAATACAAATAAGTGGAAGCACATACCATGTTTATCGTTAGAAAGAATTAGCATCATTGAAATGTCCATGTTACCCAAAGCAATCTATAGATTCAATGCCATTCCTATCAAGACACTAAGGATGTATTTCACAGAAATAGAACAAATATTTCAGAAATTTATATGGAACCACAAAAAACCCTGCATAGCAACAGCAATCCTGAGAAAGAACAAAGTTGGAGGAATCATGCTACCTAATATCAAACTATACTTATAAGGCTGTAGTAATCAAAACAACATGGTAATGGCATAAAAACAGACACAGGATCAATGGAACAGAATAGTGAATCCAGAAATAAACCCATACCTTCATAGTTAGTTAATATTTGAGAGAGGAAGCAAGTACATGCAATGAGCTAAAGATAGTTTATTCAATAAATGATGTTGGGAAAATCAGACAGATAAGTGCAGAAAAATGAAACTAGACCACTGTCTTACACCACAAACAAAATAAATTCAAAACAGATTAAAGACTTAAATGTTAAATCCCAAACCATAGAAACCTTAGAAGGAAACATAAGTTGTAAAAATAGAATGTTGCTCATAGCACTTTATTATCTGATACATCTCCTTAGGCAAGGGAAGCAAACAAAAGAAAATAAACAAATGGGACTACATCAAACTAAAATATTTTTGCACAGGAAAGGAAGCCATCAATAATATTAAAAGACAGCCCATGGAATGAGGGGGCATATTCACCAATAAGGAATTAATGGCCAAAATTTATAAACAACTTATAAAACTCAACACCAAAATAAAAAAAACAATCCTTTTAAAAAAGTAGGCAAAGTATCTGAAAAGATACTTCCCCAAAGAGAACAAACACATGGTCAATTGACATATAAAAAGATGCTCAATCTTTTGATGATTAGTGATGATTTCATTAATCATCATATAAATGCAAACTAAAACCACAATGAGATATCACCTCACACCATTCAGAATGGCTATCATCAATAAATCAACAAGCAGCAAATTCTGGTGAGGATGTAGAAAAAGGGGAACCCTTTTGCTCTGTTGGTGGGAATGCAGACACAGGGCAGCCACTGTGGAAAGGAATATAGAGATAACTCAAAAAATTAAAAACAGAACTATCCTTTTACCCAGTAATCCCCTTCTGGGAATATATCCAAAGAACATGAACTCAAAAGAACATTAAGCACCCCTATGTTCTTTGCATCGTTATTTACAATCACCAAGATATGGAACAGCATGAGTGTCCATCAGCAGATGAGTGGATAAAACAACTATGGAATACTACTCATCCATAAAAAGGAGAAACTTTTACCCTTTGTGACAGCATGGATGAACCTGGAGAACATTATACTAAGTGAAATAAGCCAGTCAGAGAAAGACAAATATCATATAACTTCACTCATTTGTGGAATCTAATGAACAGACTGAACTAACAAGCAAAAGAGGGAAGACTCATAGATAGAGAGGAGGCTGACAACTATGGGGGAAGTTAGGGGGTAGAGGGATTGAGCAAAAAGAAAGCGGACTCTTGGAAATTGACAACAATGTAGTGATTACAGGGGGCAGGAGGTGTAAGAGGGATAAATGGTCATGCAAAAATACAATAAAAATTTTTAAAAACTGCATTTGTCAGCAAAACTCAGTAAATAAACTAAACATCTGATAAATAAGGATACTCTAAATAAATTATAAAATTAATTTTAAAAGGGAATATTTTATATACATTAAATAATGGTGGTGATTATGTATATGGAATTAAAAAAAGATAAGTATAATGTGGTGTTAAGAAAAAAAAGGTGGTCATAAAAGTATAGCTCCATCATGATTCTATTGTGTCTACATGTCTGTATGTATTTGTGTTTACTTACATATTAATGGTAGAAGTAAATACCCCATGTTATTAATAGTTATCACCTCCAGGCAAAGGGATTTAGAATTACTTACATTCTATTTCTTTTATTTTTCCACACTGGAATTCATAATTATACCATTAAACTATGTCTGTACTTTAGATTTATAAAGTCACATAAATTTTCACTAATTTACCTAATGTCCCATTGCCAAGAAGCCAGAGTTGGATCTAGAACCCAAACATTTCCAGACTACCAATCTCTTAGTATTTGTTTAACTTTTACTCAGTTCACTAGGGTCCTGCACCAGGAATGTAAATGACCATGTCCTCCTGGTAAAGTGTTCACCTTCAAAATGGTAGTAAAGTAACTTCTCCCTATCTAACAATAATAACTGGATGCATGAGCATAAAGAAAGATACATCATGTCATGATACTAATTGGGGGATGGAATAGATGTGGAGAAATCTAACCCTTCCTGTGTATATATTTAATCTAAAATAAAGAGTTTATATAGAGCCAACATAGGAAAGGAGTCTCAGTCTCATAATCTCAGATATTTTCTGATATAAAGAAAGATTTTTTTCTATTAGCATAATTACAAAGGCCATTGCCTCATATGGTCTTTTAATAGTCTGAAGACAGATTAGTAAAACTATCATTAACCTACCATTTGGCTCACATGACTGGGTGTGAAAAAGCCAGAGGATTTTTAGAAGAATGAATATCCAGGTATTTTCACTTTAATTTTATTAAATTGAATTTTACTATTTTTCAAATCTTTATTTTTATCAGTCTCTTTCTTCTCATGCCCTATCTCATTATTTCACAAAAAATTTCTAACCTTTATTCACAGTGTTCCCATGATGGCTCCTGATTAAAACACAATAAAGATCAAATTAAGGGTAAGCAGAATATAAAAGGTGATGAGGTATCAAGGGACCATTAACCTATCCTCAGTTGAAATTGCTAAATCTATTGAAAACATGTCTTTAAACACAGTCTTACCCTGGGTTACACCGTATTCAGTGCAAAAGGAGTCAATGCTTGTTCTTCTTGAGCTGGGACCTAAATATTATTTTAACATACTCAAGAAGCTGAAAGAAACAAACGGAAGACAAATTGGAAAGTAATGTTGTCTAGAATTTAAGTATCAACTACGACAATGAGCTCTTCCTATTGTCCTAACTTTTCTATTATTATTAGTATCCCCTTTGTTTGTCTCCTCAGTTTTAGCTGTGTTTGTGATCATACCCCTCATGGCTGTTACCACTGAAACCACATACAAATCTACATCTACTAAGCATTTAGTATTTTTCTAGTGCATCCACAATATTCTCTTCATAAAGAACTGAGCACAGAGCAATACTTAAATAGACTATATTCAATAAATGAGATTTGTAATAGTGATAGCTGTCTTATAAACCATTTAGAAGTCACCTGGAAGATTTCCAAAGCATGTTTTCTAACAGATTATCTGTCAATAATTAGCTCCTTATTAAATTATTTTTGGTTTTTCTTTCTGGAATCAAATGATTTAAGAACATTAGTTGCTTATTATATCAAGATTCATTAATGATTGGCTGAGGTTTGATTGGTCACAGAAAAAAAAAAAACAAGCTTTTCTCGCCATCTTTGCTTTTAACATGTTCGTTTTGTTTAAGGCAAACTGTTAATGATATGTTTACTAGATACATGAGCCCAAGGGAGTATATTTAGATCAGACTCATTTTATGTTTTAAAACAAGGCAATCCTGCTGTAATATCAAAAAAGTTGTGGGAGGGGAGTGTGATGCCCACAAGTTGACAGAAGCTTTTGCCCTGATTCCCTCCATAGAAACACCAAATTAATGACAATAAAGCAAAATGCCTTTATAAGAACTCCAGAAACCTGTGAAGAAGTTACAGTATCTCAGGGGAGCACAAAACTAAAACAGCAACATTGCAACAGGTAGCCTTTTCATTCTACCTGTAATCACCCTCCCTGAAGCTGGCATAGCTCAGGCTGACAGCAAGAAAACACCCAATTTGAATTTTCTACCTTGGGAGGGAAAGTGAAGAGTGAAACATATGTCTAATATTCTGGATCTTTGGAAGGCTGCCTGAGTGACTGGTTTCTGTCTCACTTCATGGGCAGAGCGGATGACAGTGGAATACTTCGGATACCTGGGCAGCTCTGAGAACAAGAGAGCTAAGCATCTTGCTGCAGAACCAGAGAACCTACAGTACCGCAGAAAGACACCAGATGGGAAAAGAGGTTATGAGCTGCTGGAAAAGAAACTGGTTAATTGGTAATTGGGAAACTACAACCACAAAACCCAAAGAAGACACATCTCCAGGAACAGTTTTAGAGGCCCCCAGAATGTCTAGCCAGGCTAATTGCTGAAGATCTTTTCCTGTACAAAGCCAGCAAAGACTAGGAGAGATAGGTCTTTTTTCAAATGCCCAAAATCTCAGCAAAAAATAAATAAATAATAAATTTTAAAAATCACAAATGCATACAATGAAATAGAAAAACATGACACAATTAAAAGAACAAAATAAATCTCCAGGAAAAAAAATGTAAAGAAAGCAAGAATTACTTGACAGTGAATTCTGAATAACTCTTAAAATTCAATGATTTTAAAGAGAAAACAAAAAATAACAAAATTATGAAAATAGATATAAACAGGATGTGAATGTCAACAGACAAACTATAAAAAAGAGAGAGAAAATTTGTGGCTGAAGAAAACAGTAACTGAATTAAAATTTTCCCTAGACTAAGCAGCAGACTTGATTAAGCAAAGAATCAGCAAATTAAAAAAAAAAATTTTTGAAATTTTCAAGTTAGAAACATAAGGGAAGAAGGAAACATAAGGGAAACTGGGAGAATATATTTAAAAAAATGTCTGAAAACTTCCTAAATATGAGAAAGAAAACAGACATCTGAATTCAAGAAGCTCAATAGATTCTAGCTAGGATAAACCAAGAGAAGCCCACATTGAGATGCATGATAATCAAACTGTCAAAAATCAAAAACAAAGAGAAAATCTTGAAAGCAGCAGGAGACAATGAATTCATTATAAACAAGGGAAATCAAATAAGAAATGAACAGATTTCTCAGCACAAACTTCACAGGTCAGGAAGGGATGGAAAAATACATTCAAAGTTCCAAAAGAAAAAAAAAGATGACCAAGAATATTATACTTGAAAAAACTGTCCTCAAAAATGAAGGAGAAATAGTTTCCTAGATAAATAAAAGCTGAAGAAGATTCATATCACTCAATTTGCCTTAACAAAAGGATGCTAGACAGCAATATGAAAACATACAAAAATATGAAACCATCTGGTAAAGGAAAATATATAGACAAACACAGAATCCTAACATACAGTAATGGTGGTGCATAAATGACTTTCAACTCTCATGTTAAATTTAAGATAAAAGCACTATAAATAACTATACCTATAACGTATGTTGGAAGATACACAATATATGCCCTGGCTAAGGTCGCTCAGCTGGTTGAATGTTGTCCCACAGAGAGAAAGGTTGCAGGTTTGATTCCCTGTCATGGCACATGCCTGGGTTGCAGGTTCAGTCCTGGTCAGGGAGCCTATGAGCCTGGCTAGACATTCTGAGGGGCCTCTAAAACTGTTTCTCTTCCTCTCTTTCTTCCTCCCTTCCCCCTCTCTAAAAAGAAACAAACAAATGAATAAATAAATAAGGTATACAGCATAAAAATTGAATTTTTGATATGAAGAACATAAAGTAGGTGGCCAATGTAAAGTAGTAGAGGATTTGTATGGAACTGAAAAGGAATTATTACCAGCTTCAAATAGATTGTTATAATTAAAAGACATTTTATATAATCCTTATGGTAACCCCCCCCCACACACGTGCGCGCGCACACACACACACACACACAACCTATAGAAGATACTGAAATAAAAAGAGAAAGAATACAAATCACATCAGTACAAAAATCAATGAACACAAAATAAGGTATCAAAGTTATATGACATACAGAAGGCAATCATAATTGGTAATAGCGATTTCTTTCCTACCAGTAACTACTTTAAATGCAAATGGGTTAAATTACCCAATCAAAAGACCAAGTGTCTGAATGGATAAAAAACTTAGGGCTAACTCAATGCTATCAACAACAGACTCACTTTAGATGCAAGGACACACTTTGGATGAAAGTCAATGGAACCAATAAGAAGACTAAATGAATAATCAAAAGCTCTCAACAAAGAAAAGACCAGGAACAGATGGCTTCATTGGGAAATTCTTCCCGACATTTTTTTAAAAGAATGAACACCAATCCTTCACAAACTTGCCCCCCCCAAAAAAAATACCATTTTATGAAGCCAACAGTAGCTGATACGAAAACCAGAAAAAAAAAATACTACAAGAAAACAATAGATCAATATCCCTGATAAAAACTATTGCAAAAATCCTCTACAAAATACTAACAAACCAAATTCAATAACTCATTTCAAGGATCATACACCATGATCAAGTGGGATTTTTCCCTAGTATGCAAGCAGAGTTCAATGTGTAACAATCAATATGATACATCACATTAACAGAATGAAGAATAAAAATCCTATGATCATCTCGACTGGTGCCACAAAAGCATTTGATGTAATTCAACACTGTTTTATGATAAAAAATAACATTCAACTAGCTACAAATAGAAGGAAATTACCTCAACATAATAAAGGCCATAATAGAAAGGCCAAGGTTAGTTTCATGCTCAATGACAAAACTAAAAGCTTCTCCTTTAATATCAGAAAAAAAGGAAGGATGATCACTCTTACTACTTCTATTCAACATAGTACTATAAATCCAACAAAAATAAACAAATCCAAATTCAAATATATATATTGTTATGCCTGCAGATGATATGGCCTTATATGTAAAAAACTCAAAAAGTTCTTTTAAAAAGTTAAAATTAAAAACATGTTAGAACTAATAAATTATTTCAGCAAGGTTTCAGGATACAAAATCAACACTCAAAAATCTGTTATGCTTCTATATAATAACAATAAATTTTCTGAATATGAAATTAAGAAAACAGTCTCATTTACAATGGCAGCAAAGATAATAAAATACTTAGAAGTAAGTTTGACCAAAGGGTGATGTTGGTAAAAGAAACTGAAGACACAAATAAATTGAAAGATATTTCACAATCATAGATCTGAAGACTTGATATTGTTACAAATGTTCACAATTTTAAAAGCAATCTATTAATTACATGAATTATCTTCAAAATTCTGACAGCATTTTTTTATAGAAATAGAAAAAAAAATCCTAAAATTCTTATGGGACCATAAGAGACCAAACAATCCAGTGAGAAAAAAAAGATCCAAACTGGAGGCTTTACATTTCTGATTTTAAAAAACATTACAAAACTATAGTAATCAATCAGAAAGACATATAGATGAATGGAACAGGTAAGAAAGTCACAAAATAAATCTCTGTGAAAGTGGTCAAATGATTTTGACAAGGGAACTAAGACTACACAGCGGGGAAAAGATAGTCTCTTCAACAAATCGTGTCAAGCAGACTGGATATCCACATACAAAATAAGAAAGTCGGATCCTTACCTTATACCTTATGTATACAAAATTGAATGCATAATAGATTAAAGATCTAAATGTAGTACTGGAAACTATAGAACCTCTAGCCTAGCGGAAAACATAGGAAGAAAGCTTCAAAATAATGGATTTGGTAAAGAGTTTTTAGATGTGACACCAAAAGTAAAAAGAGTAAAGATAGGCAAATGGGATTACATAAAATTTAAAAACATCCTTGTAGCAAAGAAAATGTATGAAAGGGCAACTATAAAATGGGAGAAAATAAGTACAAACCATGTATCCGATAAGGGATATTAATATAGAAAGAACTACAAATCAATAACAACAACAAAAAAACCCACTAACAACACAACTTTAAAAATAGGCAAAGAATAGTATAGAGATTTTCAAAGAAATTAAAAATAGAATTATCATATAAATCAACAATTTCACTTCTTGGTATATATCCAAAAGAATTTTTAAAATAATCTCAAATAAATATTCACATTTCCATGTTCATTGCAGCATTATTCACAATAAACAAGAGATGGGAGCAACATTAAAGTTCATTGGCAGTCAAATGGATAAAGAAAATGTGGTGTACACATCAAATGGAATGTCATTCAAATTAAAGGAGACCTTGTTATATGCTACAGCATGAATGATCTTAGGACTGAAGGCTGCTAAGTGAAATAAGCTAGTCACAAAAAGACAAATACTACATGATTCTACTTCTATAAAGTAACTAAAGTAGTCAAATTCATAGAAAAGGAAAGTGCAATGTGGTTATCAAGGGCTGGGGAAGAGGAAGAAAAGGAGTGTTATTATTCAGTGGGTATAGAGTTTCAGGTTTGTAAGATAAAAAAAGTTCTAGATATCTGTTGCATCACAACGTGCATATAATTAACACTACTGTACTGTATACTTAAAAATAGTTAAGATCTTAAAATTTATGTTGTGTTTTTTAACCATAGAATAATGTTATAGGAAGGCAACACTAATACTTAGTGGTTATGAACACAGACATTTGATTCAAATTAACCTAGCCTTAATAGTTTTGTCCTATCCATGTGGACCCAGCATGTTAGTTAACCTCTCAGGCAGGCTTCCTGTTTTGTAAAAGAGGGTGAATAACTGTTTCTACCTTATGTAGATATTCTTAAAATTTTTTCAATGATTTTGAAACATTGATCTCAGTTCAAGGCAGTTGGTAAGCAATGAATCAATAGTAGTTTAATTGTACCATCAGCAGGTCAGAAAGAGAAAGCATAACTGAAGGACTGGAGATGAGGTGGAGGCTTCCTGAAAACTTTGAGGGTAGTGCAGATTGTGGGTAAGTGATTATTTGAAGGTTACCTATATTTACTTTATTGGTGCACCCAGGCCTGGTGATGAACACCTTAACCTAACACCACGGTGACCCAAGCAGTACTGTTCCTAACGCATCTGCACTTCTCTATCCAAGGTCCTGAACTACCTTAGGCGTATGCTCTCTAACTTTTCCATAAACACTACAGAAACTGATCATGGATAATGGTGGAAAGAAAAGGAAGGGACTAGACAAAAGACATGTATGAATGACCCATGGACATGGACAACAGTGTGGGGATTGACTGTGGGACCAGGCAGTGGGATGGGCAGAGAAAGACAAAGGAGGGAAAATTGGGACAACTGTAACATTAAAATAAAAATGATTTAATAAGAGTCAGAAAAATAAACAAATATTTTTAAAAAGACAACATGATCCTGCTATTCCAAAATGCATTTTGCAAACGATCATATCCTGTCTTTAGAAACAAATTGAAAAATTACAAAATTCTCATTTATATGTTCACATCTGATTAAATATTTTTATCATTTCTGTGGGAAGGAAACAGTGCTGTAAGTATAGGAGAGTGAAAGAATAAGAATGTTTGTCATGACTCAAAAAGTATTGGTTTTAAACAGGTAAGTGCATAAGTGTAGCTACTCACACTCAACAAACTAATCTTTTAAATATGGCAGATCTGTTGTTCAGAGAAATCAGAAATCAAATCAGTTTTTAGTGGTCTTCTTAGAAGAAAGGACTTGAAGAGTAAATCTTTGAAAAGTACAATGTTTTTTCAGTTCTGCTGATAAAACAAAAAATGAGAATATATAAAGAAGCTTTGCTACTCCCTTATAAACTCTTCCAGTTGATACTCCCAAAAGAAATAAAATCTGCCTTATTTCTTTGCCCACCTTCAGTGAACTTTAAAGTCAGTCTATATGTATTAAAGAATCTTAAATTCATTTTCCCTCTGGGATGAATTCAGCATATGGTCTGCTTCTAAGGCAAACATTTATTTAAACTTTAAATCTGAAAGGAATTCTTCCATTTTATTTCTAGTTTTGTTTCCTTTGATCCTGAAAGTAATTAACTTTCAGTGGCAGCTAATTATAAGTGAAGAGAAATCACCGTCTGTATGGCTGTTTGTTTGGTGCAAGCTTGGCAAAGTGTTTTTTTAATTGGAAAGTCCTTTTGCTCTATGCATTTCAATCTATTTCACACTGTATTTATATATATGATAACCACGACCTTTAATCTAATGACAGAATCTCACACAGAGAAAAAATAATTATTTTAACAAAGAGGCACTAGGGCTATACAAGAGAAATGAAAGAGGCTGGAAGGGATTAGAATGTGACACGAGAAGAGCCACAGCTAAATCTACTTCCTGTTTTTCAGCATTACAGTCCCATGAAAACCTCATTGTATCAAAAGACGTGTGTATATTTGATTTCAGAAATCTTCTTCCTCGAACTTAAAATTGGTTCTTAAAAAATAATACAGGAACGGAGAGACACATAGGTGAAGATAATTGAGGTCAGAGGTGCTACTTACTATTCCCTGCTAATACTGTTCATCAGGAGCATGGAAGAATCTGAGAGTTAATGAGCTGGTGGTCAAATGACCCTTACCACATTCCCCACTTCCCTGACATTGACCTTTGCAAAAACTCACCAATTCTTTTTTCATCAGCTCTTTCCTTTTCAAAAGTAAAATCAGGCATCTTAAAATATGCATTATCTGTTTAAAATAAATATGTTTTAATGATTTCTTTTTAAAAAATGTAACTGAACAGAATTAAACTAAAATTTTAATAAAATGGCAATTTTCTTAATTCCTAAAAAATTATTGATAAAGGCAATAGTATCTATGCTTTCCAATAAGCAATTCTCAATATTCCATTCTCAAACAAAGTAGCATACTTCTGGAATTTGATTAACAGTCCTATGTCCAATTGACAGATATTAATAAATTTTATAAAGTTTAAATACATTCTTCATCTTTATAGAACAAACAGTATTTTTTAAAACATATCTATATGAAAGTTCATCTGAAAGAAGACTCATTTTTAAATGCACTTCCCTCCAGTTACATTTCTAGATCAGGAAGATTTGCATTAAAGATAGTGCGAGTACCTGCCAGGATTTGATCCTGTTTTAATTGTGGTTTGGTTCCCATAATGACAGGATCCATGATAGGAAAATAGCTCAGATTGTGTTTTCTCTTAAATTAATGTTTCACCATGTTTTCATCCATTCTGAAACATATCTGTTTACTTTTATATAAAACATCTGTATCTATGCTGAGCTACACATGATTTCTGCTGTCTCAACTGATTCATTATTGCATGGGTCAGGATAGCCTCCTATTTTCTCACCCCATTCAGTGAGATTGCTTTATACATTTATAATATATTTAGATTACTTTGTCCCATTCTGCACTCTATCCTGAGATTCCCCAAGCTCCTAAATGGTGTTATTAAATTTTAAAAGATAAATTTCAGTTTTTAAAAGTTTTTCTTTATTTACATATAGTTCGTATCCAATATTGCATTGGTTATATTAATTTCAAGTGTAGAATATAGTGATTTAACATTTTTATACCTTACAGTGTGATCATCCCACTAATCCTAGTAATCATCTGTCACTTCTTGTACTGTAAAAATCTATAGGTTTTGACAAATGCTGAGGGTCTTAACATTCATTGTTACAGTAACATGTAGAACAGTTTCATTCTAAAATATCCTGTGTGTTCCACCTATTCGGTCTTTCTCCCCACTACCCTGACCCTTGACAACCACTGATATATTTACCATCTCAATAATTTTGACATTTCCAGAATGGAGCCTTTTCAGATTGGCTTATTTTATTTAGCATTTGTGCTTAAAAATCTATCCATGCTATTTGTGGTTTGATTTGTTTTTTTAGTAGCTAAATAGTATTCCATTGTATAAATGTACCATAGTTTCTTTATCCATTCACCTTTGAAGAGCATTCTGCTTGCTTCTAGTTTGGGGCAATTATTAATAAAGCTACTACAAACATCCACATTCAGATTTTATATGGATATAAGCTTTCAAATCAGTTTAGTATACACCAAAGAGAGTGATGGCTGAATCGTATGGTTAGTTTTATAAAACACTGCCAAACCACCTTCCAAAGTGTCTGTGTCATTTTGAATTTCTACCAGCAATGAGTAACAGTAACACTAACCTCATAGAAGGTGTTCAGAAGTATCCCATCTTCTATTCTTTGAAACAGACCTTAGAGAATTAGTATACTTTCTTCCTTAAATATTTGGCAAAATTCACCAATGAAACATTTGGACCTGGTGATTTCATTCTTGGAAGGTTATTAATTATTACTTCAATTTATTTAATAAAGGGCTATTCAGGTTCTTCTTATTGTGTGAGTTAGTCTGTGTCTTTCAAGGATTTGGTCCATCTCATCCAACTTATTAGATTTGTGGACATAAACTTGCTCATAGCATTCCTTTATTTCTTTTTAATGCCTATAGAATAAGCAGTGAAAAATTCTTTTTTATTCCTGATATTGATAATTTGTATGGCCAATATCAATCTTTCTTCTTAGATTAATTATACTTTTATCAAATTTGTTGCTCTTTTAAAGGAAACAGCTTTTAGTTCTGTTGATTTTCTCTGTTATTTTCCTGGTTTTGATTTTATGATGTTCTATTTTCTATTTTTCTTTCTTTTCTTCTTGCTTTAGGCTTAAATGCTCTTCATCTACTTCCTTAAAGTAGAAGCTTAGGTAACTGCTTTTATATCTTTCTTCTTTTCTAATATAATCATTTAAAAGTTGAAATTCTCTGTTGTAGCACCTCACAAGTTTCTATAATTTGTACTTTAATTTTAATTTGTTTCAAAATATATTATACTTTCTTTTGAGATTTCTTATTTGCCCAAAATGAAAAATTTAAGTGTAATGTCCAATTTCCACATATTTGTGGATTTTAATTGATTTTCGTTTAATTTCATTATGGTCTGAGAACATTCTTGGTATGATTTATATTCTTTTAAATGTATTAAGTTTGATTTATGGCCCAGAATGTGCTCTATCACAGTGAATGTTCCATGTGAGCTTGTAGTGAGGATAGGGGCATGAGGACAATGGATATTCTGTTGTTAGTTGGAATATTCTATAATGTCAATTAGATCAAGTTGATTGTATTGCTGTTCAGGTCAATTATATTATTACTGACCCTCTACCTGCTTGGTCTATCAATTGATATAGAGATATCAAAGTCTCCAATTATAGTAGCGAATTTGTCTATTTCTTTCAGTTCTATCAGTTTATGCCTCTTATATTTTATGCACATTTGTGGGGTGCAGGCACATTTAAAGTTCACTGTCTTCATGGAGAATTGACCCTTTATCATTACTAATGCCTCTTTTTACACTTGGTAGCTCTTCTTGTTCTGAATTCTGATTTCTCTGAAATTAATATAACTACCCCAGCTTTCTTTTAATTACTACTAGCATGGTATCTTTTTTCCTTTATTCTTTCAGAGGCTATTTTTAAAGTGAGTTTCTTGTAGAAAACATATACTTGGGTCTTATTTATTTTCCTACTCTGAAAATCTTTGTCTTGTAATTGATGTATATAAGTCATCCATTTTTAAAGTGATTGTACGTATACCTGGGTTAATATTAAACATGATTTTAATTTTTCTATTCATTTTCAGATTTTTCCTGGTTTTAATTTTGATTATACTTAAAGTTTCTAGTGGGTTCCCTACAGTTTATGGTACATATTTTAATTTAATTTAATTTAATTCTACCTTCAAACAGTATATTCTATTTGCATTTCCATTTTCTCCTTCTCACTCCTTGTGATCACTGTAAAACATAGATATTATTATGCCTTTAAACATACAGTTTAGATTAAAAATAAAAGATTTTATTTAACCTCTATTTATTATTTCTCTAATGTCCTTCTTTTCTTTATATAGGTCTAAGTTTCTAACCTACCTCATTTTCTTTCTGCTTAAAAAAAATATTTTAACAATTCTTGCAAAAAGAGTCTTCTGGTGATGAGTTCTTTCAGTTTGTCTGGAAAAGCCTTTATTTCTAATTCACTTATTTCTATTTCTAGTTATTAATGGATAATTTTATTGGATATTAATTATAGTGTTTTTTATTTTACCATTTTAAAATATTTCATTCGATGATATTTTATTTATGGTTTCTAATGAGAAGTGCATTATAATTCCCATCCTGTATTTACTACTTGTGAGTTGTTTTATTTTTCTCTAACTTCTTTCAATATTTACTCTTTTCATTGATTTCCTTCAGTTTGAATATAGTATGCCTAGATGTCTTGGTGATTTGATCTACTTGATATTTTCTGGGCTTCCTGGATCTGTGGTTTGGTATCTGTCACTAATTTCTGAAACTCTTGTCATTAAAATTTTGCCTATTTCTTCTGTTCTACTTTCTTATCTTATTAATATCCCAATGACATATACCTTTTGATATTGTCCCATAGCCATGGATAATCTGTTCTGTTCTTTTTCTTCTTCTTTATTTTTGCATTTATGTTGGAAAAATCTTTTGAGCTACCTTGAAACTCAGTGATTCTTTCCTCACCCATGCCAAGTCTACCAATGTGTCCAGCAAAAGATTTTTTCATTTCTCTTCATTTTTAATTTTTAGTACTTCTTTATGATGTTTTCTTACAATTTCAGTATTCCTATTTATATTACCTGTCTGTTTCTTGCATGATGTCTATTTTTTATTAGATTCTTCAATGTATTAATCATAGTTACCTAAAATTCTCTATGCAATTTTTCGAACATGTCATGTAAGAATTTGGTTCCAATGCTTGTTTTATTCCCTCAAGCACTGTGTTTTTCTTGATTTTTATATGCTTTGTAATTTTTTTTTTAGCCATACATGTTGTTTAGGGTAATAGAAATTTAGATAAGTAGGCCTCTAGTGTGAAGATTTATGTTAACAGGAGTTGAGCTTTTATTGATGTATGCTGTAGCTATGGCTGCCAGAAGCTTCAAATTCCTCCAGTGACTGTGTTTTTGTTCCACCTTTTGATTTGGGGCTTACTAAAATAAGCACTCCTCAATCTGAGAGAATTAATATTTTGTAGTTCTTTCAGTGTAATTAATGTCACCCCTTAACATATTAGAGTTCTATTAGTATGGTGGTTAGGTGTAGTAAAGGGGGTGGATTCTATGATCTTCCAGTTAAATGTCAATATGTTAGTAAGCCTGCATCTCTGGCTAATGTCTTACACAAGTGTTTCTTCCTGTATATCCCCAACCCCAACCACCTTAGAAAAATTAAAGGAGCTGGAGTGAGAGGGATGACTGTTTCTTACTTCTTTGAGAGGAGGCTCTGGTAATGGCATTCCCTCTGAAGAGTAAGCTATTGTTATGGAGAAGACTTTGGGTTTATTTCACGGGTTATTCTTTTCTTCACTCTGCCAGAGCCATAAAGGAATCTTTTTCTGTTCTTCATTATGAGAATCTATTTCCTGAAGGCAAATCCTAAGAAATCATGATAGCTCTCTTGAGACAACAGCCCTCAGGAGTTTCTCACTCCGTGGTAGTCCATACTCAGCCTCTAAAAATTACTCAAAATTATCATTTAAGTGTACCTACTAGTTTATGGCTCCAGTAGCTTCTTTTCTAGATAATCAGACTTTGGCTGTGAGTCTCAGGTTTTTCCCCTTCTTCAAGATTTTGGGATGAAGATTTGCCCAGAAACATCAGTTTTCTAATTGGCCAAGAAAAGGTAATTGCCTTTCAGTTTATCCAACTGTTTTGATTTTGATGATTTTGATGACGATCATGATGATGTTGATAGAAGTATCAATTTCCCTGGTCTTTATTTGCTGAAGCTATAATTCAAAGTTAAGCTATGGCTTTTTATTTTTTTATTTATTTTTAATTTTTTATTTTTAAATCGTGTTTATTTTAGTACAGTTGTCTCAGTTTTTCCCTCTTTGCCCTCCTCCACCCATCCCACCCCGCCCCCCTTGCCACAGTAAATTCCTGCTCTGTTGCCCATGTCCAAGGGTCATTCATACATGTTCTTTGTTTAGTCATTTCTCCTTCTTTTCACCATTGTCCTCCTTCCCCATCCCCTCTGGTCACTTTCAGTCTGCTCCATGTTTCCATGCCTGTGGTTTATTTTGTTCATTAGTTTATTTGTTGAATAGATTTCACTTATAGGTTAGATCATATGGTATTAGCTTTTCACTGACTGGCTTATTTCACTTATCATATTGTCCAGTTCCATCCATGTTGTCACAAAAGGTAGGGAGTACCCTCTTTCTTCTTCTTCTCCTTCTTCTTCTTCTTCTTCAGTGAAGATTTATTTTATTTATTTATTTATTTTAAATGTCAAGATCCATTATAAAATATTAAAAAAATTAAATCCATTATACAGTTTCACCAATTAAAACACCATGACACCAGCACAGAAATAATCAAATAGATCAATGAAATACAATGAGCATTCTAGAAACAAACATATATATCTGTCTAACAATGTAATATATGATTAAATTGATATTTCAAATCAATGGGGAATATAAGGCTTATTCAATACATAAGATGCATGTACCATTATTACTTTAAATAAAACAAATACACAGCCCTATTCACACATTATGCAAAAAATATTCAGGTTAGTTAAAAATCAATATGTAAAATCTAAGGAGTTTGAGGAGAAAATACAAAATAATATTTTTCTTACCCTGAAGTAACATTCAAACCCAGAAGCTATAAAATAACATATTGACAATATGACCATATTAAACACTTAAGACTATACAGTAATATTCATGTACAAAAAAAGTTAAAGGACAAGTAATAGAATGTGAAAGTATTTGCAACACATCTAAAAAAGGGTTAATAGATTTTGGGGGGTTTTTTAAGGGAAAAAATTCTATGAACTTTTAATCAAAAAATGGATAAAGAATATCAAAAAGTCATTTAAATATTTTTAAAAACAATAGAAATAAGCAATAAATCTACAAAAACAGGTTTAGTTTCAACAGATAATAAAGTAAAAAAATACACATTATCACAATCAGATTAATAGGTATTAAAAATACTGGTAATATCAAGTATTGGCAACTGTGAAAGGAACTGGGTATTCATAGACTCTTTTTCTTCATCTTCTTAAAGCACTTCCTTTAGCATATCTTGCAATGTTGGTTTGTGGAGGTATATTCTTTTAGCCTTCTTTTGTCTGGGAAACTCCTTATTTCACCTTCCATTTTAATTGAGAGCCTTGCTGGGTAGAGCAGTCTTGGTTGGAGACCTTTGCTTTTCATGACTTGGAATATTTCTTGCAGTTTTCTTCTGGCTTCTAGTGTTTCTGTTGAGAAGTCAGCTGCTAGTCGTACTCGGGCTCCCTTATATGTTACTACCTGTTTCTCCCTTGCTGCCTTTAGGATTCTCTGTTTGTCTTTGATATTTACCATTTTAATGATGATGTGTCTTGGAGTGGACCTCATTGTGTTCCTCTTGAATGGGACCCTCTGTGCTTCCTGGACTTGTGTGACTTTTTCTCTCCTCAAATTAGGGAAATTTTCCATCATTCCTTTTTCAAACAGGTTCTCTATCACTTGCTCCTCTTCTTCTCCTTCTGGTGTACCTATTATATGAATATTATTACTTTTCAGGTTGTCCTGCATTTCCCTCAACACCCCCTCATTCTTTTTGAATCTCTTCATTTTTTTGCTCTTTCTAGGAGCTTTTTCCTACCTTAACCTCCAGCTTGCTGATTTGATCCTCTGCTTCATCTAGCCTGCTTTTGGTTTCTTCTCCTGTGTTCTTCAATTCAGAAATTGTATTCTTCATTTCCTCTTGTCTCTTATTGATAGTTTCTATGTCCTTTTTCATACAGATATAGTTTGCTGTAAGTTCCTTATAGTTTCCCTGTAGTTTTTGGTAATTCTCCCTGAGCTCACTGAGCTCTTGAGCTTCTTTAGAACTGTTGTTTTGAACTCAGTATCTGATAGTTTACTTGCCTCTCTTTCAGTTAGTTCTCTTTCTGGGGATTCCTCCTTTCCCTTTGACCGGGGGGCTTTCTTTGTCTTCCTATTATTTGTGAGACTCTTCTTTTTTGCTCCTGCTTCTTAAGTTACTTTGTCTTGATTTCCTGACTTTGTGGTGTGAACTTCTATGATAGGAGACCGCTGTTTTTTTCTTTCTAGATCTGCCTCTGATGATGTCAGATGTTGACCCTGTCTGACCTTAGGCAGTCTGTTTGAGACTTCCAGGAATCTATTGTCTGTGGCTGTCTCCTTCAGCTGTTAATATAGTAACTCTGCACTCAGCAGGCCAGCTTAGACACCACAGGGCAGGATGGAGTCCCTCCTGGGGGTGGCGCTATTGTGTCCTCTCACACTGCTGACGCTCAGAGGAGTGGTCTGCCTGAGCCAGAAGGCTGCTGCTGTATGGGGTATGAGTCAGCATCAGGATCCCACAGGCTACTCTCTCAGTTCATTCCCCAAAGCCTCCTTCGCCAGTCTCTCCTCAGGCATCTCTAGTCCACTCTGACCATGCCTTTCCTGGAGACCAGGGAAAGTGGCTGCAAATAAAACTTTAGGTGTTGCCCTTTTAAATGGCTCTTTGCATCTCCAGTCACCTGTCTCTGGCAGAGAGCAACCCAGCTGACTTTCACAGCTGGCTATTATGTTTACTTTTTGGACTCTGGTGCTGTAGGCTGGAGATTTCTGTTTATGGTTTAAACCCCACTCTTCTCAGGGGGGTCCAACTGGCTGTTTCAATATCTTTCTGGTGCTGCTCCCGTGGAAGCCCCTCCTTCCTTCTCAAGTCTCTACTGCATTCCTTATCAGTTAGTTTGTGCTAAAGCTGATTCTTTTGTCTTTCCAAGGTTATAAGGCTCTTCTCTTGCTATTGTTCACTTGTTTGTTCCAGGTGATTTCTCCATAATTTAGTTGTGATTCCATATTGGTCCTGGGAGGAGGTCAGTGTGACTTCCACTCACTCCTCCACCATCTTGATACCTTATCAGTTATGGCTATTTAAACATCCAAATTTATCATATTTTTATGTGCCATACTGGAAGATTCATGCAAATTCCAATCTGTCTCTCAGTATATTTTGTTACTTTCTAGAGCATATTTTATGGGAAATACAATCAATAATATTGTGGTAAGTTTGCAGGGTGACAGATGATTGCTAGAATTAGTGGGATGATCACATTATAAGTTATAAAAATGTCATTTAACAATATTGTTAAATATTGTTAATAATATAACCCCTGAAATACTAATAACTAATATACAGGGTAGGTAAAGGTAGGTTTACAGTAGTTAGGACACAAAACACTGTTTATTTTTTTATTATTAGTTAATAATTATTATACTATTTTCCACATGAATAACTGTAAGTCTAGTTTTGTCCCACCCTGTAATGTTGTTTACCAATTATACTTAAATTAAAAAAGTAAAATTTTAAATAAAAAAAATTAAGCATATTATAAACACTGAGGCATTCCTACCAATTCTTACAGATGGACTCAGAAGCTGAAAGTGAGATAAGCAACCGGCAAATGATCCCTTGAAACCAGAGAAGGCTCTGTGCTTGTGACCAGCACAGGCTTTAAAAGGCAGAAAACATGCATCTTATAGGATTTAGACCTTTGATTTTTTTTCATAGCTCCTTTTAATTTTATCAGCTATTATAGTGCTATTTTATGTTATTTTATTCTCCTCATGTTTTGTTAACTTTTTCAAAAAGAATTGTTGCTGTATCTCATAATATGTATATAAATTAATTATATGACTAGTAAAACATATATACATGTTTTTATTATGTATATTTTCAAATTTTCTCATATTTTACATTGGATTTATGTATGAAAATATGTCTTCTGAAAATTATACATTTATCCATTCATTCTTGATTACTATATTTACCAATTAAGAATGCAGAGTAGCTATTATGTGCAGAATTTGGTTAGGGTGCTTTGGGGAATGGAAAGATGAATAGTTTTCAAGTAGAACCTTATTGCTGATATATTTTAATAATCCTATATATAATGAAAAACTGTAAAACACATTGTTGTCTTACAAAGTTATCTTTTCAAAAATGCATTGTGTAGCACCTTAAGTGAAGAAAATATTAATGCAATAAATCAGTTTTAACCTTATTAATCTATCATTTACATTGTTATTCTTGGTATAATTGTCCTACATTCAAACATACATTACATTTTTTTAAAAAGAAAAACAAAGATTAAAAAATGCATAATCTATGGGGACAACTGTAATTGAACAACAATAAAAAAACTAAATTAAAAAAGAAAATTAAAGTAAACATATGCACTTTTAACAAATGCATAGCCTAGATCTAAGGAAGTAAATGGCCTTTCAGTACTTGACTATTGATGGCTTTCACTGAACTGTATAGATCAGCTTCGTCTAGGTTAAAGATGTTCAAAAATGATATTAAAATATCAAATTTCATCCAACTAGACTATATAAATTCAGAGATTGCTCTCTAATAAGGCCCATAACATTTTCAGAAATTTTTTTACAGCTTGATTCTCTAAGCAGTGGTAGTTTATATTTTAAAAGAAACAGCAATATCTTTTTTTCTAGTGGCAACCTGGGCATTTTGGGACGGAAGTCAGAGCCTAATCACTGGCTCCAAGTTGTGGTGCTGCACAACTCCATGGGCACCTCCTACCTCCTGCAGTCTCCAAGGGATGCCAAAGAAATGCAAACCATTAAATTTCTCCTTTACTTTGAAAGAACAATTTCCATTAACCATGCAAACTGTTAATGTAAGTAGGAAAAGGCAAGTGATAATCATTTAAGGATAGCTGCGTAGTTCAGTTGGTTAGTGTCATACTAATACTACCAAAGCTGTGGGTTCAGTCTCAAGCCAGGGCACATACAAGGAGTAATGAATAAATGCATAAATAAATGTAACAACAAATCGATGTTTCTCTCTTCCCCTCCCTCTTTTCCTTTCTTCTCTAAATAAATAAAATGAACAATTATTTAAGGATGTTAAAGTAGATAATCTATGGTTAATAACTGCTGTTTGTCCTGAATAAATATCTTCTTTTACATTAGCCTTCATATATGAAACACACAACTCTAGATACTCTATTCCCATGTACAATGTTCCTGTATTTAATGACTTTATCTTTAAAACAAGGATGGCATCAGAAGTACAACAGTCTCAACATTGTTTTCTCATTATACTTATGAACATACAAAGAAGGGGAAAAGAGAGAAGTGAAAATGATTAAAATATAATGCTTTTATCTACTGTTTCTCATCCTAAGTATGTTGACTCAAGTATTTTGGATCAAAAAAAAGAAGTACTAGAAACTGCCATAGCTCCATCTGACTACCTCACGTACACTGCTTCCTGGCCATGTTGGTGGCCAGTTTTGATGGGGCAGAACTAGTCAAGTTAATTATATCATTCTAAAGAAGGGAAAGGAAAACAAAAGTGTGTATATATATATACACTTATATATATATATATAAGTATATATATATAAGTATATACACATATATATATATATATTTCTCTATATACGGATTATTCTTAATGCAGTACCAGCAGTTTTGGGGAATTCACCCATTATCCATTTTGTCCCTAAGTTTGGGTAGGCTCTCTAAACAGCTGTACCAGGGATAAAGCGGATAACTTAGATCTAAGTCAATGAGTTTATTGTAGTCCTGTTACAGATAAGTTCATGAAAAAATCAGAGCCAATGGAGACAGTGTGTTTCTGGCAGAGTCTACTATCAAAATGACTCTCTTTTTATTTTCTGTATGAGATGTGAAACAGTTTATAGAAACCAAGAGGCCAACTCAGAAGTAACACATTTGAGAGACAAAGTAAATAGGTCCTGATGAGTTCTTTGAACATTTGCTTAAAGCTGTGCCTGAGGCCACTTTTATTCCTATTAATTTTTAGTTGCTTGAACCAGTTTGCTTTGAATGTTCTATTAGTTGCACCAGGAAAAGGCCTAACTGATACTGGAAGAAGAACATGTGGGGACAAGGTGATCTTGTGGTGGGTATAAGCAAGACAATTGTAAAGAATTCAAGAGACGTAAGTAATAGAACACACATTCCACTTAATTCTTGTTCAAAGTTATTCTTAAAGAGTTGCATACAGGGGAACACATTGGTGATTTTTCTTTAATTGTGTTATTGGAAGCAGTTATTACAAAATACATGTGACTTGATAACATAATAACGTTGTAGTGTAAATGGTACATCTTGGTATCTAAATGCTAATGTTTTTTAAAAAATTCTTTTTTAAAGAGAATTCTAGCTAAAAGCTTGAAAATTGAAAATATGCTCTTTCTCAGAATCTCAACTAAATCTCTTTCATGTGCTTGTTATCTTATTTTGATGCCATCAAATGAATGTTCAACCTCATGAGAACTGTTTTTAAAATGGTCTTCTAGAACAGCAGAGAATATGATTCCAGTATAATCATGTACAACATAGCAATGAAGCCAAGGACACAAAATAAAATAGCTGACAACACTAAGAAGTCATAATTTCAGCTTGTTATTCACACTCTCATCTTAAGGAAGATGAATCAAAATTCCTTGCAACTTGCGTCATCTCGAATATGAAGGACTATAATATACAAAGCTAAATTTGTGCTCCTTCTAATGGACCATGGAGCTAATTCCAGCAGATGAAAACAGCTTCCTTCTGAAGCACTAAACAAAAGAGCCAGCTTTTTTAAAGCTTTGCTTCTCATTTTCACTATCACTTTTCACGTTTCCTTTGGTAGCTTTTGTGGGCAATTTTTAAGGAAAAGTTTTATCTGACATCACTGAAATAACATTTACCTGCTGAGTTCTAAAATCTGATGCTCAGAAATGTAAGCCAATCATGGACCACCTGTAATCTCTGACCACCCTAAATTTCATGCCTCTGCCAAACTGAGCAGCCTCTCTCAATACAACAGACTAGCCTACCCTCAATTTTCTAGGACACCTTAAGAACGACATTCTGAAAACCCAAACTAGCAAAGATCCATTGATGTGTCAAACAGAAAGTTGCAACCCCACTCATGACCAAGTATTTTTTAGTGTTAATGAATAAAAACCAAGTAATGGGCTAATACCAAATACATCTTTAAAAAAAGATAATCTCTTTGCACCATGAAAAATGAAGACATATTACAGGGGAGACTTACCATTTTTCTAAAGGACATTCTTGTAAGATTTAGAAAGCAGCACAACTTACCTGGAGGAAAGAAAGAGAAACAAAATAAATTAAAACAATAAATAAGAAAGGGTAATAGTGAAGACATATTTTTCAATACATCATAAGATGACAAAAAGTGGGGCTACACCGTCTACATAGGAATAAGTCAGTAAAGGAGAGAGAGGGGAAATAAATTTCTTTTAGGTGTTATTGCAAGAGGAAAATGTACAGGAATGGGGTGTTTATTTGGGTAACGGAGTCCTCCATATTAGCACAGTCCTCAAAGAAATTGAAAATGGAGCCATTCTATTCTTTCTAAGAAAGTGTAATTCACAATGATAAATGTGTAAACTAAGTATCTTACATGGATTTAAGAATGAAATCCCAAACAGAATCTTGTTCTTTTAAAATTTTTCTATGTTCAAATGAACAGGGCTGTTTATGGCTCTCATAAAGCTTTATCAAGATTCAAAACTGTCACACTTTTACTTTTGTTAATATTTAAAATAGTTTTGCTCTTTTTGCCCCCTTATTGACTTTCATATAGGACAGAAAACAGGTTAAGAGAAACATGGAGTTTGTAATGTTAACAGATTTATTTTAATGTTATCTCATAGTCTCTGAGAAATCTTAAACAGCAAACAGCTTCATATGTTCATAAATCTTAAAAATGCTGGTGTACTCAGCATTAGGCATAAATGTTATCAAATGCTTTTAAAACTCAGCCAATACACAGATGACAGTGAAAGAAATCAGCTCCCTGCAAGCTTGGAGTGGTCATTCCAGGGGTTCTTATCTCATCTGAAATCAAGTCCCTCTGGTCTCCTGCCATTGAAATAGGTTAGACAAGTATGCAGGTACCACAGCGCTGACAGGATACCCAATTTCCCCAGAGCAGAGGGAGAGAGGAAAAAGAACAAAGAACTGATTTTCTCTAAACACATGATGCAAGGTCTGTTCATAAAAGCATAACTACTAAAAGCATTTGTGGCATTTCCAAGCCAATTAGACAGTTGTTGCTGACTTTCTAATCTTTTGCTGGGAGACCAAGGCAGCCTAGCAATATTTTATGTACATATTAAATTTCTATGTTCTCCTCCATTTCCTTCCCCTGGAGAGGGACTAATCCTGAATTCCCTCTTCTCCTGGGCAAAGAAGCAAGAGGTTTATGAGAAAGGCTGGAAGAATAGTTTTCTATTCTTTTTTCTTTTGTTTCTTTTTTTATTATCCTTGTTCTTTTTCTCTTGTTTTTTTTTTTTATTATCCTTGTTTCTTTTTAATTACAGTTTACATTCAATATTATTTTGTATTAGTTTCAGGTATACAACCACATACATTACAAAGTGCTTCCCAGATAATTCCAGTAGCCAGCTGGCACCACATATATTTATTACAATATTTTTTACTATATTTCCTATGCTGTACTTTTTATATTTCTGTGACTATTTTGTAACTACCAATCTGCATTTCTCAATCTCTTCACTTTTTTCACCAAGTTCTCCAAAGCCCTTCCATTCTGGCAACTGTAAGTCAACTGGCCTAAATTTCTAGGCACTGAGGACACACACAGATGCTCACCTCTCACCCCATTTCATATTTAACATAGTAACTGAAAAAAGTTAAAACACCTCTTTTTATTTTTCTTCTCCCAAAAAGAAAAGTCCAGGCCTTTTTGCCTGAGCTATAGTTGAATGAGTATTACAGTAGGGACTAAATATTTAAATATTATTTTTTCAATCCCAGGAACAATATGTTTGACTGATTTATAATCAAAGCCCAGAGCATAGTACAATGCATTGCATAAATGAATGCATGGCAGGACTAAGATAGTATCTACAACTTTGGATGTCTAATCTAATAATTGAACGCACATGCACAAAGCACTTCCCTTTCAGTCCTGGGTATTTTTTATGATGCTAACTTTCAAAAATGTTTCTTAATGTATTTCAGCATGACCTTTGCTGTATATAAATTTTATACAAATGTTCTTCTTTTAGGTCAAAGTAAATAATTTTATTTTTTACATAGTAAATCTGTAGGGCACACCTTCCAGCTACCTTTGCCACCTTCTGAGGACTGAGAACAGAAATTTCTGTAGTTTCATTAAATAGTCCTTATCCAACAATAGGCACCATTACTCCAGGTTAGTGACTTGGACCTGCACTAGACTACTAACTACTTTTTCTCAACCCAAAATACTGAAAGCACATTGTATAACTGATAATATTATGCTGTTTTCCTTGTGGTTAGTAAGAATTTCACCTGCTGAGAAAGGGTTAGATTACAGGCAGAAGCCTAACTCAGAACCATGGGTAGCTATTCCCTTTTTATTTCATAAAAATAAACTTTTCTATTTACTTGTAAACTTTTCTGTTGTGTGTACGTGTAAACTTGATCCTAAAAAGCAATAGTTATTTGAATGTTAGTCTTAAAACAAATATATTAGATATTAGATATATGCAACATACTGCATATATCATTAATTAAATGTATTTTTTGAACAATCAAGATGGCGGAGGAGTGAGTAGACATCTCAGTGACCTCCTCCCAGGACCAGTTAGGAATTACACCTAAATTGTGGAGAAATCACCTGGAACAAACAGCTGAACAATAGCAAGAGAGGAGCCTTATAACCTAAGAGAGACAGGAGAATAAGCTTTAGCACAACCTCATTGGTAGGGAGTGTGGTAGAGACTTGAGAAGGAGGGCAGGGTGCCCACGGGCAGCAGCACCAGAAAGATATTGAAACAACCAGTTGGACCCCCCTGAGAAAAGTGGGGTCTAAACCATAAGTGGGGATCTCCAGCCTACAGCACCAGAACCCAAAAAGTACACAGCTGAGAAAAGCGGCAGGGTTGCTCTCTGCCAGAGACAGGCAGCTGGAAACACAAAGAACCATTTAAAGGGCCAATGTGTAAATTTTTATTTGCAGTCACTTACCCTGGGCTTAGGAAAAGTTGGGAGCAGAGTGGGCTAGAGATGCCTGGGGAGAGACTGGGGAAGGAGGCTTTGGGGAGAGAACTGAGAGAGTGGCTGGCGGGATCCCGGTGCGGACTCATTTCCCGTAGAGCAGCAGCCATCTTGCTCAGGCAGACCACTCCCCTGAGTGACAAGAAAGTGAGAGGACACAATAGCTATGCTCCCAGGAAGGACTTGGCCCTGCTGAGTACTGATTGGCAGCCACGGATAGTAGATCCCTGGCTAAAGGGGACGCAGAGTGGTTTAGAGACTCTTGAGGAGAGACTGGAGATGAACACTTTGGGAAGAGAACAGAGAGAGTAGCTGGTGGGATCCTGGTGCTGACTCCTCCCCCATACAGCAACGGCCATCTGGCTCAGGCAGCTTACTCTCCTGAGTGAGTGGACCTAATAACCCAGCCCCCAGGGGGGACTCTGTCCTGCCTTGTGGTGTCTCTAAGCCAGCCTGCTGAGCACAGAGTGACTAGTTAACAGCTGAAGGAGACAGCCACAGACAGATGATTTCTGGAAATCTTGAACACACTGCTTAAGGTGAGACAAGGTCAACATCTGACATCATCAGAGGCAGATCTAGAAAGAAAAAACAGCGGTCTCCTATCATAGAAGTTCACAGCACAAAGTCAGGAAATCAAGACAAATCAATTTAAGAAGCAGGAGCAAAAAAGAAGAGTCTCACAAATAATAGGAAGACAAAGAAACACCTCCCCACCCCTCGCACCAGCAGAAGGGAAAGGAGGAATCCCCAGAAAGAGAACTAACTGAAAGAGAGGCAAGTAAACTATCAGATACTGAGTTCAAAACAACAGTTCTAAAGAAGCTCAGTGAGCTCAGTGAGTTCAGGGAGAATTACCAAAAACTACAGGGAAACTGCAAGGAACTTACAGCAAACTATATCTGCATGAAAAAGGACATAGAAACTATCAATAAGAGACAAGAAGAAATGAAGAATACAATTTCTGAATTGAAGAACACAGTAGAAGGAATTAAAAAGAAGAAGAAAGAAGAAGAAGAAGAGGAAGAGGAAGAGGAGGAAGAAGAAGAAGGAAAAGGGGAATGGGGAGGAGGAGGAGGAGGAGAAGAAAGAATGAACTCCTACCTTTTGTGACAACATGGATAGAACTGGAGAATATTATACTAAGAGAAATAAGCCAGTCAGTGAAAAGCTAATACCACATGATCTAACCTATAAGTGGACTCTATTCAACAAAATAAACTAACAAACAAAATAACCCATAGGCACGGAGACATGGAGCAGACTGAAAGTGACCAGAGGGGAAGGGGAAGGAGGACAATGGTGGAAAGAAGGAGAAGGGACTAAACAAAAACATGTATGAATGGCCCACGGACATGGACAACAGGGTGGGAATTGACTGTGGGAGAGTGAGGCGGGATGGGATGGGTGGGGCGAACAAAGGGGGAAAAATTGAGACAACTGTAATAGAATAAACATGATTTAAAAATAAAAAAAATATAGAACACTTTAAATGAAAGAAAAGAAAAAACTCAAAAAAATTATATTCTTTAACTGGCCCACATATTTACTTAAGGGGGAAGAGGAGATAAAAGAGATAATATTGCCCTTTTTTATTATTTAAAAAGCACATAATATAAAAAGTTTATTTTGATACAATAAGAGTAAATAAACAATTATTTACCCTAAGCTAGCAGAGAAAGGTTTATTTTTAAGCCTGGGTTAAAAATTTGCTAACAATGATTAGAAAAATAAATATTTTTTTCCAGATAGTAACTTCATAGTGGAAAATTTCACTGGCTACTGATGTCCTGAATATTTTAGTGCTAAATATTCACTATTCTAGTACATCACAGTATACTAATCATTGTAAATAACCAGTAAAGAATGGTCACCTTAATTGCTCATTAATTCCCCTGATTAATTGACATAGCCAATGTTCATGTTATTTTAAAGAATACCTTCATTCACTGGGGTTGTTTTTTTTTGGGGGGCGGGGTTTGGCTTGCCATAGGGAGTGAGTTAGGCAGATGGCTTGAATTATATTTGGTCTTTTAACTTCCTTAGGCTCCTACTAGGCTTCTGCCTGACCCACCTGCTCTCTTGAAGTACGAGTCTAAGTAGTTCATAGAGTACACCACTTTCGGGCCATCATACCTCTTCTCACGATACTAACTGTCCCTTGTTACCCACTCTGTGTAGTAAAACCTCTACTCTGTGGATTTCAATGCCTACTTCTGTCATGGTCTATGACCCTTAAGTGCATCCATCTCTCCTGTGTGTCTGATCTAAGTTCTCCAGTCACACAGGTTAATTTACATACTTATATAACCATCCTTTTCCTTCAGGCCGTCTTTTCTCAAGTGGTTCTCTAAGCACTTCCCTTTCCCCTCAGCCTTTCTGCATCCCTTTGTTGCATCTGGAATTCAGTTCTTACTTACCCATCTTTTCTAAAGATACCATGCTTTGGCCATTTCCCAATACATGTCACCCCTCACCCCAACAACTCCTCTCTCACTGCTTCAGCTACATCTCCTGTCACTTCCAATCATATTTTCTATTTTATTCCAGGTCCACAGGACTACTTGAAGTTTCCAAAATATATCTTGCTCTTTGGCATCTCTGTATTTTTCCTTGCACCCTTTTTGCAACTCTAGAAGTTTTCTGTTTCCCAGTTAATTATAGGCATTTGTTTTTTTATTCTCCCTTAGTCTTTGACATCTTAATTTTATCCTTTTAAATATTTGGTTAAAAAATGCAAATAATTAGCACCTCTTATTCCTAGAACACTGCTTGATGCATAGAGGTCATTCATAAAATTTAGAGAGAATTAAATCAGACCTATATCCCCATCGGATTTGGAGTTCCTTAAAAGCAGGAGCTACATTTTGCTCAGCTTTTGGTCTTCAATGCCCAGCCAGTGTTTGCCTCAGAGTTGGAATAAGATAAGTGGATTATTGGAAGGAAGGAAAAGAATGGTAATTATGGTTAAAAAATTTTCACTTTGGATGTACTTCAATAAATATCTGTCATTTCTAAATTATATAGCTTTTGAAGATTATGCTCATGCTTGATTATGTACGTTCCTACTAAATGTGCTTATGGCAAATTTAATCAATAGGCACATCACCAAAACAATGCAAAGCTAGACTATCTCAGACATTCCTAAAGAGTTCTAGAATGAGTGAAATTTTTAATGATTAAGACAGAAATAAAGTTGTCCTATTTGTCTCTGGTTCTTGCACCCTTTCTATGTTTGTAGTAGATTACCATAAAAATAAGGTCATTCCCTTCAGTTTCATCTCTTATTTGCTAAGATAATCTCAGATAATTGAGGCATTTTAATTTGAGTACCTACATTCCAAACTCTCCGCATAACTATCAACACCTTCATTTTGTATCATTCCTTGTCATGCAAATATCACATGATTTGATTCTTGACGCCAAGCATTTTCAAATGAAGTTCTTCAATTTAAAAAGTGGCCGTAGAGTCAAAAACAAAGAAAAGAACTGCTTATAGAAAAGGCAAAGCTGCAAAAAAGATGGAAGATGTCTTCTTATATCTTGATTATAATAATGAATAACATTCAGATCCTCTTTTTAGTTGTTTATACAAACCACCCTCTTCCTTCCTCTCTCTCTCTCCTCTAATTCTATTTTTCCAAAAGTGTATAGCAGTAGGTGTACATACCATGTCAGTATCCATATGATGAACCTTTTGAAACTTTGATCTCATACCTTTTTGGCTTTTTCAACACTAGTGAATTTTACCTCTTTTAAAATTGAGACACATAGTACCTCATGTAGTGGGCTTTGTCATTATGAAAAATGGGTATACCTTCAAAGTCTTGATATTGTATTTTTATTTCTTTTCTCACCTTCTTACCTCTCTGTCTTATTCTATACCATCTCTTGAATCTTCTTCCTGCCCTTGGTGTAAACCTGATTCTGCCAAACACTGACAAACCTCAGGGGCTGATCAGCCCTTCTCTGACTTGGCCTTCTTAAATCCCAGCTATGCCTAACACGGATCCATCTTTTCAAAATTACTCTGTTTGGTAGCAAAAATTATTATTTCACAGAAAAATAATAATTCCTAAAATGTTAATAAGTGCTTTGAAGGAAAAAGTAAGTTCAGTATAGATTTCAGCTAAGTAGTATTTTGTTTTTGTTGTAATCCCATATTGGAAGTCCCCAGAATGTATTAACCTATTAGAACTTCTAAGTCATTTACAATAAAACACTAAATGAATTTGATCTATTTCCCAAGTTTTGGTAGCCATGGTATCTTTTTTCGTCTAATATCACCTTACGTAATTTGTAGTTGTAGGGCACAGTTTTGGAACGTATGACAAACTTCTTTAAAAATCCTAAAATTTAACTTGGAAAATTATAATGGTGGTGGTGGTGATGATGATGATGATAGTATTAAAAGCTAATATTAAAATAAGCCAAGGACAGTTGTAACTACTTTACATATATTAACACATTTAATCTTGTATTAAAGTAAATGAAGTAAATAATATTATTAGCTCCATCCTATAATACAGAAACTAAGATTCTAAGAGATTAAGAAATTTGTACAAATTTACATAGGATAACTAGAATTCAATCCCAGGTAATTAGGCTCCATAGTCTAAGATTTTACACTATTCTGCCTCTGTAATCTACCAGTTGTGTAATCTGAAACAAATTACTTTACCTCTCTAGGACAATTTTTCTGTTGATCCAACAGGATTAATTACTCTGATCTGCTGTGGCTGCTATAAGAAAACCAGTGCTTAACAAAGCCTTGTGCAGTGTCTGGAATAAACTGTAAATACTTATAATACCTATTTATCAGATAAACCTTAAGAGCTCTGGATTTGCTTGTCCCCCTGGCTATGTATGTATAACTATTACTTATCTATCAGTATGAGAGAAACAGGCATAATACTGTGCTCAACTATTTGACCAAAAATTCTTACCCTAGAACTTCAACTGGATCCTTAACCTTTGGTTCCATCTCTTGACCGCCTATTGCATTTCATACCATGGGGGTCGCAAACACTGTGTGTACTCAAGCTCAGGACACTCATGGAATGATTCAAATCAATCAACTGAGGAGTGCCAGGATAGCCACACACTGCCTGGCTGCCTTGACATCTCACAAAACGTTGTTGTCCTTTCACAATTTTCTTTCTCAAAAAAAAAATCTCTATTTTATTCCAAAAGTAATATTCAAATGTAAATATCTCCCAATTTTGTCCATATTCTCTGCTTCTTTCAGGATTGGACCCCATCAGACACTCTATCATCCTTTATATTTTCTTTCTCTACTTTTCTATCTCTTCTTCACTCCTTCCTTCATCCCTCCTTTTTGCTCACACAAAGTATACTCTTGTCCTCAATCATATTTGTTTTACAACCCTATCACCCACCTTCTACATAGTACACAGCAAAGCACACATATCACTTTACCATGTGACCCATTTTCTCCATTTTTCTCCTTAACATCAAACTTCTCAAAAAAAAAAATACTTGACACACCTATTTCCCTACCAAACACTCACTCTTCACCCTTGTACAAATCAGCTGCATTCACACAAAAACCATTTTCTCAAAGACACCATCATCTCCCTTATTGCCAAATGCAATAGCTTTGGCTCAGTTGTGATTTTCTTCAGTGTTCTCTGAAACTGTGCTATGCATACCTCCTTCCTGCAATTCTCTCCTTCTCAGATCTCTCTTGACACTGCATTACTCTGATCTTCTGACTGTCATTGTAGCCAATTTTTCTCTCTCACCATCTTGTCCCCACTCATTTTGCATTTTTAACATGCACTGACCCCTGTGGCTCCAACCTCTGCCTTCTACTCTTTTCATTTTACTCTCTCACTAGGATGTTATCCACTCCACGGCTCTGACAATCACTTTTAAGCAGATGATATAAGAACTACTAAATTATAACTGAGAGAAAAGGATATATCTGTTTCACCTTCCTAATCTCCTTGGTGTCTAGCAGAATCCCTTACCTATAATGGCTGTGTTCAAAGTGTGTATATAAAATGAAGGAACAAATGATTTCTTTGATTTACCATTACCAAATAATCAGAAGATCAGAGTTAGGCCTGGGATATTTATTGATTTCAAATGCCAATAGAAATGCCTGGAAATTGCTGCTCTACCTGAGCTTGAAAGCTCAGGTCCTTGATGCCCTGAGAATGGTAAAATCAGGCAGTGTGTCTCTAGAGGGATTGAGTGATGGGGAGAAAGGAAAAAGTAAGTGCAGTGAAGAGAAGGTAAGTTGTAGAAGATCAAACAGAGTATATGGCAGGAAGTAGTATCACAAAGGAGGGGGTGATGGAATCTTGCTAATGAAGACATGGGTAAGGAAAACTCTAGACTTATGGGTCCCAAAACTGTAGTCTTGAAGTTCCTTTAGCAAATGTTCACCTGTCCCCATGTATCACATTCAGGTGTTGCTATCTCACCTCAAAAGGAAATTGCAGATAAATTCAAAGGATTGCCAGAAACTACTCATCCAAGATGCTTGTTCAACTCTGGCATCAAAAAAGTAAGCAATGAGAAAAAGAATAGCAGTGTAACCAGCATTGTAAGGGAGATTATTTCAAAGGTTAATCATTATATTAGCAGAGAAGGGTGGAAAAAAAAAAAGGCATCAAGCCTTCTGCTAAATTTGCCTTTCTTAATCCCTAAACTTTATTATGCTTAAATGTATACAAGGGAGAAGAAGGGGTGCTGAGAGGAGGGGTGGTCAGGCTATTTATTGGAACATTTGATAAAACTTCATTATATTCCCTTCCTAATCCTGCATCATTAGGAGTAAAATGGTATATTTGGAGAGCATCTAGATACAAAAGCTTGCAACCTCCCTATCAGACTTGCTGACTTTTTCTTTCTTTCTCACTTTCTCTTTTTGTTACTGTGGCCAATTATGTTGAAATATGATTTTCGATTAGGCAATCTAACTCTGGTATCAGGGGTCCCACAATAGCCTGGTTGGAGACCCTCTCAGCCTCTAATATTATTATTTTTTTGGCAGGATCATTATGATGATAATAAATAGGAACAAGTATTTCTATTCAGCAAAAAGAAGAAAAACAAAACAAAACAAAACATAACCCCCTACCATCTAACATTCAGATAGCCTATAATTGTAATGCAAATACAAAAGAGGAAACCTATGCAATTTAAAGTTAAGGTGAGTTCTTGAAATTGATGAGAATAACTAGAGAATGAAAGAAGGCAATTGTGTTTGAAATTACTCAGATTCAATCTTTCATTGGGCTCCTACAAATGTTGCATTATATATAAGTTAATGTGCTAGTGAATGGTACAGCTCACAATTTGTACTGTGGTTTAGCTTACAAAGTATCATTTGGACCTGGGGTATCTTTCATCTGCATTTTTTTTACTTTCACTTTTAGTGTCTTTTCTACAATTTTATTGACAAATTGACAAATAAAACCTATATATTTAATGTATACAACATGAATGATTTGATATACATATACATTGTGAAATTGCTACAAGCAGCTAATTAAGACGTTCAGCATCTAACATAGTTCATTTGTGTGTATGTGTGTATGACGAGAATACTTAAGATCTACACTCAGCAAATTTCAAATACACAGTATCCTTATCTATAGTCAACATGGCATACATTATTAGATCCCTTGAACTTATTTGTCTTCAGACTGAGAAGTCTGTACCCTTTGACCAATATCTCCCCATCTTTCCCCCTCCCTCCAACCTCTGGCAATCACTATTCTCCTCTTGGCTTCTGTGAGTTCAACTTATTCCAGATATAAGAGATCACACGGTATTTGTCTTTTGGTATCTGGCTTATTGCATGCGGCATGTGCTCCTCCAGGCTTATCCATGCTTATCCATTGTCACACATGGCAATGCCTGTTATTACAGTCCTTCTAGTAGACAGGTGGTGGTATCGAATTATAGTTTTCACTTGTGTATCCTTAATGATTAATGATGTCGAGCATCTTTCCATGTGCTTATTTGCTATTTATATTTAATGAAATATCTATTCAGATATTTCACCTCTCTTTATTTTAATTTTTTATTGAATTTATTGGGGTGACATTGGTTAAAAACTTATATAGGTTTCAGATGTATAATTCTATAATACATTGTCTGTATATTGTATTGTATGTTCAGTACCCTAAGTCAAGCCTCCTTCTACCACCATTTATCCCCCCAGACCCTTTTCTAATTCCCTAGTCCCTTTCTGTCTTGTCATCTGCATTTTGAAGCCGAACCTAGACTACCAATGAGCCAAATGTCCTACATTCCTTGCTGTAAGTTTGAGCTTCTTTTGGGTCTGTGTTCCTTCATTCGGCCTCAGTGATAGTATTCAGTGTAATGAAAAGTGCTTTGTCTATATTCAAGTCTGAGAGTCCTTGGAAACTGACTGACCTTGGTGATTTACAGAAAGCTTATTTTCAACACATATATACCCAATGCCACAAGCAATAATTACACAGAATCCTCCTATCCACCGCCACACACACCCCTCACACACACATTTGTGGCAGAGAGGTTGTTTGCATCTATCTAGTGGGAGAATGTCTTTTCAGCTCATATTTCAAGTAACCTCACCATAACTACGGAGGGGGAACAAAAGAAAACAGAGCCTAGATGCTGTTGGCTGGAACCCAGAATCCTCAGATTAGAAAGTGGGTGAGCTGGGGTACATGCAGTCATTTCTGGCCTAATAAGTAAGCCTGGCAGCCAGCATTATGCAAAGCTTATTGGAGGGAAGCAAAGCCTCCTTTGGCAAAGCAGTGATAACAAATTAGAATTTTCTGAAAATAGTAATAAGACCTCAATACAGAAACTTGACTGATCCCAGCAGGCATGGTCAGGATAAGAAAAAGGCAGACCATACCATTGAAGCTATGCAGAACCTAAACAATAGAAAGAAGAATATGGTATGGGCCAGAAGCACAATTAGTCTCTTGCCCATATCTATGAATATAACCGAATGCAGGTCCAGGTGCCTGTGGCTACAAAAGCCAGAACTCGAGAGGCAGGTGCTGATGTAAAGGAAAGTGGTTTATTTTCAGGTGCCAGCCACCTGGAAGAAGGAGAACTCTTGACTCAAAGCCCATCTCCACATCTCAGTGGAGGCAGAGGTTTTTATAAGGAGGGAGAGAGGAGCAGAACAAAGACATCAAGGGAAGGACGTGAAAGGCTCTGTACGTGCAGACTAGCACAGTCCATTCCGATACGGCAAGTGATGGCCCAGTGCATCATCCTGGGTTAGTCATCCCAGCTTCATGTCAGCCTGTCTTCCCATCATCCTGGCTCCACAGTCGAAGGTCAGCAAATCTCCTGGAGCTGGGATGCCTGAAGGTCAAAGTCTGTATCTTTCAAAGTTAGTTCCTAGAATTCTTATACAAACATGTCATTTATCTACAAGCTACATATTAGACAGAGTCAGAATTTATAGATAAAAATGTCAAAAGAATGGTAGGGTGGGTTAAAATGTTACAATTTTCCAGTAATATGGGTGTTAAGTAGTGTCTGTCATTAGTTGTATATTTAAACTGTGTGATAAAGAACATGTACTTCTCATTATATGTGTAGGTTTAGTCTTTCTCCACTACTATATTTACTGTTGTCATAAAGTCCTTAGTAAAAGTATGCTTTCAGGTGTTATAGACAGATACCTGTGCCTGACAGAGCTCTGTCAATGTCAGTAGAGACCCTGGCAACCACAGCAGAAAGCTGTGATGCTTTCTACATCTGTGATGCTTTCTACATCTGTGATGCTTTCTACAGAATGCAGACTTAACAGGAATTATCCGTAGCTGGGTTTCTGTATCTTTGTGTTGTGCACATGTATATTGGGTTGCTAGAAACAGAAAGGGTGTAAACCAGAAAAAATATCATATGATAATACTTTCTCTAAAGAGTTCACTAAGAAAAAATGGCTTTATTGCTAAGAAAACATGCATCTTAGCATCAATCAATTAGCAAAGACCTCTTTAAAATCAAATGCTGATAGGTCCTTCAGGTGTATTAAAGTTCAAGACAACATTATAAATATAATCCAGTTTTAAAATAGCAATACTCACAAAAAATTAGAATGAAATGTATAACTGTAAAAGCAAATGCTAAATTACGAAGTAACAATCGATCCTGAAATGTTTATTGACTTCTGACTCTACGCAAGTTACAGGGGAGTAATTGCGTAAGACAGGATTCAAACTCCAGGGAAGCTGGCAATATTACTGAGGAGATAAGAGACACATCAAACATAAAACGACTGAAAAGGGAAAGAGATTGGAAAGAGGAAAGAAATGAAGAAAGATGGATTTAGTATGGTGCCAGTGAGAGCCATCGAAGGCTTTTGAGCAGGGTAAGAACATAATGAAAAAGTTTTAGGAAGATTAATATGGAAAGTCACTTAAGGGATAATCGTTAAAATAGGCAAGCCTGGGTGATAAAGGGACTTTTTCTGCCTATCAGTCAGACAGCCAAATCTGAAGAATGCAGACTGGAAATGCAGCCTCACCCAGTGCCCAGTGCTGTTCTCACACTCGGAACAAAAGAAAATCCTCCTCCTCTTCTTTCTCTCTACTCCTTTCTTCCTGTTGGATCCATACTAAAGGAATGCTTTGTTTTCCCCTTCCAGGTTGACTCTTCTAAATTCAACAGTGGAAGGCTCGTGCTAAACTAGAAGTGATAGGGTGAGGGGTGGCCCTCTCTGTTTTGTACGTGCCTGTAAAAATGCAGATCTTTCACCAGTAAATGAGATCTGAGAAGTGAGAAATCTTTACAAGTGCAGACTATAATTTCTTTTTCTTTCTTTCTTTTTTTAATCATCAGGTCCCAGGATCGACCCTGGAACATCATTGTAAGGCTCAGATATATTTGTGGAGAATTAAAAAGAAATATATTGGCACAGTATAGTTATTAACTGATGGATCTATAAAAAGATTTATTTATCTTTTATCAGAAAATCTTAGATTTCTTGAGGTGAGAAGAGCCTCAGAAACTATTCATGGTAGTTTCTTTATTTCATCTTCAGAAACTACTTATGGTCCTGGTAGAAGGGATGGTATCTTTATTTTCCATATGGAGAGAGTGAGACTCCTTAAGGTTAAATGGCTGCCTCAAAGCAAGCCAAAAATTACGGAACTAAGCTGAAATTCAGCAATCATATTTGCATGATAGTTTTTCTCCTATATTTAATGGCATTTTTATATTATATTTGGGACATTACATAAATAAGGCTGTTTGAGACTTTATATATTTTAGAAAAGTCTAAAGTAATGTAAAATATATGAAATAGTCCTGGCTAGAAATACAGGTCTTTTGAAAATAATACAGTAGAATCTGCTTCTTGGATTACAGTTTATGTCTACAACTTTCACAGAATTTCTACCCCTACCTCTTAATAATGCCTTCTAGGAAATTTTTAGGTAATCCATGGAATCAGCCAATATCTCCTAAAGTTCTTTCTTTTTTAGTATGCTTTGCCCATTTTTCTATACACCCTCCCTCATGATTACATCTCCTTTGAAAAATTACTCCTATTAAACTAAATTTCTCTGTCACTGCAAGAGACATAAAATTAAAAACTATCTGTCTTTAATCATGCCAGGCTTCTTCCTTGTCTCTAAGGCTCCATTTATCAATAATTAATATATAAAGAAGACTGAAATCCATTTCAATTTCAAAGGCCCAAACGTTTCGCTGATTAATAAAAAATAGTGCTAGCAAAGATGGACGGGCATGCCACTGTGAAATGATGGAGGATACAGCATTAGCAGGGAACAGATTTGCAGGGGCCAGATGTGCCTCGTGGCCTCCCTAGTCCAGAAACAAGCCACTTGGAGGAAGAATTCTGCACGGGTACCACACACCAAGCCTGACTTCTCTGCATATAAGAATGCTTGTCCACAATTATCATCTTTGTCTGTTCAATGTACCTCTTTTTTTTCCAATGCCTTAAAAAGACAATAAAATGGGTTAACTTACACTCTGAGAACCCACTCACTGAAATGTCACATGCATCTGATTTACTGAGCAATTAATATGCATGTTATTATATACACAACAATGTGATACTATAAACTATGGGCTGGTCCAACCCATACACATGTAGCTTGAAGTTAAAACGTTTCAGTTTAACTCTCCAATCTGCCCAGTTTATATCATTGGCAGAGCCCTTGACATTCTGTTTTGTGCTGTTTGCTGTCACCTGTGTGTAGGAAGCTTTAACCCTAGCTGCAGGAAATTTAGAGTCGTTCTTCAAGAGTCTCAGTTCTACACAAGTGGAAAGTTTCCATCAAATGCCTAAGATCTAGCATTGCACAGAACCATTAATATAAAAGCTTCACTCTCCCATTCTTACTTTTTACAATACTAACCACAGAAGTTTATTTCTAGCCACTGACTAGAGTTCTAGCCTCTCTATTGAGAGGGTCACTTTCTAAGTCTCTGTGCTATGCAGCAACAGGAGAAATTCTTTTAGCCCCGGGATCTTTGATGGTGTGAAGCAATTTCAAGTTGAAGAAATTGACAAGGAAACTAAATAGTACATGGGGAAAAATGGATAGATGAGCAGTGTTCAACCTAAAATCCTTTCTTCAGAGAAGTTCTAAGAATTAGAGAAATCTCAACACTTTTCACACAGACTCTTACCGGAAGAGCACGTCACATGCCTCACCGATTTGACCTCATTACGGCTTTCTCTCATTGGGCTGCCACTTCTGAGTTTAATTCCACATAGAGTACTATAAATACCAATGTCAAGGGTACATGGACTTTTCTTACTTCCTCTTTGATCAATCTGAGATTCTTTCCCCTTTTGTTTCTGCTACAGCTAGAGTTCAGAATTCAGATTTACTGACTGGTGTGTGTATACAAGATATTTCAGTTTAGGAAGTAGCTCTAATTTTACGTGCGTGTTTCTATTTTCTGCCTTTGACGTATCCACAAAAACAAAATATCACTGAGTCTAAAATTTGTGTCAATAAAAGGGACTTTAAGGAGCAAACAATACTTTCCTATTAAGACTAAAGTCGAAAAATAATTATAGCTAACATTTAACAAGAACCTACTCTATACAGGTATTTTGATAAACATTTGACATAATTCTCTCATGAAATCTTATAATAAACCTATAAGCAGGTACTATTATTTACCCTTTCTGTAAGTGAGGAAACTGCGGCTCAGAGAGGCTAAGATATTTACCCATGGAGCCCCTGCTTATTCCTAAGTGGTAAAGCTGGGACTTAAACTGAGGCAGTTAGAAACCAAGGCATGTATCTCTTTCTCTGTCCATTGTCAAGTATAATCTCTATAAAGGTTGAGCCAGGCCAGAATCACACACTCCAACTTGCCACCCAAAGTGCTTCTCCTACACTAACATGAATTACATTTTCCCAAATGAAAATCAAAGGTTAAGACAGTGACAGATTCTAAAGTGAAAACATCAGAATCCATGGGATAGTATAGTCACCGATGTAGACAGTGAGATGAGGGGAAGCAGAGTTCGCCATCCCAAAATATGTCTTTTAGAATACCAAGTATTTTAAGATGGTTATTTTAAAGAAACAAAAGACAATCCCCCTAACTGCCTGAAAGGAATTTAGAAAGAAGACCAGCTCTAGGAAGGAGATGGCAGCATCAATAACCATAGTTTAATATGCACAAGGGTGTGACAGGCCGGGAGGAACCTAGCAAGGCCCATTTGTTCAAAGTCTTCTGTGCCCCATTGTTAAAGCTGGCTCAGCAAACATTTATTTACCAAATATTTATTATTTTTCTCCAAGTGAATGGCCTACCAGCTCTTTGAAGATCCAAACCACAGCCTTCTCCCCACTTTCTGTTTAGCTCAAGATGGTTTATAAACTTCAACTACTCAATCTGTCCTCTGGTGTCATATTCTTGTGGCAACTCCACATGTACATATGTGTTAAATTTGGTTTTCTCTTGTTAATCTGTCTTATGTTAATTTAATTATTAGCCCAGTCAAAACAACTTAGAAAGGTGGGAGGGAATTATTTTTTGCTCACACACAAAGTCAAAATATTTTAAGCCAAGACAGTTCTCTGTATAGCATCATGTAAGGTCAAATAATATTATTGACAAATTTGAGGTTTTGTTCTGCTGATGTTGTGTCCTCTTGATTGCTATACCAGTACTGTTCTTAGACTCTAAGGAAGGGCATGTGGATCCAGCATATTCAAATATTATTGTTAAAATGTATAGGATGACCATGTATGACAGGTCTATTTTTCCTGCTTTCTGCCATCCCCTCCCTCCTGCGTGAAGCGTGAAGCTTGAACAATGCCATCAACCTGAGGGCAACCCCATGCTGGCAACCCAAGAAGCAGTGGCAAACCTGGTATAAGAGTCAATGATTACAACTCAGTAACAATCTCGCAATTACCTATTCATCCAAATTAGAAAGGATGGCATCAAGCCGCAATAGTAATAATAATAATATCTTTCATTTAATTTTTTTTCTTGTTTTTCCAAAGTAAACATCCTGCAAAATAGCAATATGTCATTTGGTAATTACTATGGAACAGTATAGGAATGGATCGTGATTGGTGTCTAGCAAAACAGCAATCACTTTTGCCTTCTAATCACGGCAGATCTGTTGGGAAACACAGGGAGCAGTGCACCCTGCTGTTACACCACAGCAATAACAGTCATTACGCCAGTAAGTACTAAGGGAATGTACAGAAACACACAGGGGTCTCCCTGCTGAGAGGCTTCAGCAGAATCACTCATTAGGCTGGGAGGTATCACTCAATTGTCTTTAATTACTTCCAAAATATATAGTAACTTGCCCACAGCTACAATGCAGTGATATTACTCATGACTTTCTCACATTTAAAAAAAAATTTTATCTTACTAAGGAACCCTGCAGTAGCCTTACTGTTATGGTGATGTATTGTAACTTACTTGGATTTAATCACATGGATTTGTGTGTTTTTAGACTTATAAATACACAGGCTCCCAATGTGAAATGAGCACTGAGAAAAATATGTAGAACTACTTATATCGTTCTGCTCAGATCCCTTTTCCACATTTCTGAATTGTGGCAACAATGTTGTAATCCTTCTCTTTTATTCTGAAAATGAGAGTGATAATTGCACCATAACCTGGTGGAGTCCAGGGTACTTGTAATTATATCCAGTTACCAAGGAACACAGCAATTTCAAACCTATTACCCACAGGTATCATTTACATTTATTGCCCTCTTTACGCAGCCACCACTTTTACTCAATTCCAAGTAGCAGGATGCTTCAGTAGGGTACCTGAGCGATGGAGAGAGGGAGGAAAGGGATGGGGAGGGGAGGCTAGAAAGTGTGCCTGCACCTTCTCAGGTGCTTGAGCCTGACTTCTGTTAGGATTTGTCCAGGCCATTCTCCAAAGGAAAAGGCAGCTTTTGGTTTGGGACTGTTTCCTAGTGCAATTTGGAGAGGGAGTTCAAAATTGGAGGGCTCTGTGTTTGAAACTTGACACTGTATCATTTGCTTCTCTGTGGCACAAGCACCTGCATCAAGAGCAAGCTCATTCTTGATCATGACGTGCCCTGGCAGGTGAATTAATGTCAATGAGAATGGTGGCTTGAAAATAATTAAACCCAGGCATTGCTCTTCTCATTGAAAAGGAGAAAATAACTGCTATGTCAATATATTCATCACCTGATTTGGACAATTTATTCTAAAACTCTGTATATAGGGGAGGTTTTCAGTTGTCTATCTACATTCTGAAAGGGGGAGTGATGGATGGATCCTCTCCTGTTGGAGCTGATTTATAGTTTTATAAGAAACACAGTGTCCTAGACTTATGAATAGTAAGATTGAATATGTACTGCATATTTAAGTCAATAATAATTAGCCATAATAATTACTCAGGAAAATAACATTACTGGCCATATTTATAGATAAGAAAACTAAGCCTCTGAGACTTATTAGCATGTGCTCAAGGTTGTTCAGCTAGAAAGCAGCACAGTCTCCATTAGCTCTCAGTCCATTTAAGCCCCAAATCTTGTTCTTATACTACATATTATGTCATTTCCCCCATCAGTGTTTGGGTCTATTTCAATTGGAATTTACATGTATACCTTGGAAACACTATGGGTTCTATTCCAGGTCACCACAGTAGAGCAAATATGGCAATAAAGCAAGTGGTAAACTTTTGTTGGTGGAGGGTCTTGCCTTCAATTTTTTTTTTTTAAATCACATCTGTGAAGCTTGATAAAGCAAAGCACAATAAAACAAGGTGTGCATGTAGTCCTATTGTGATGCTTCTTAACCAACACAGTAAAGTGGCCCACGATGTTCAAATTATGAAAACATTTTTCACAAAATGTGTCTCCCTCATAGGCCAGAGAGTCTCAGGGTACTCTTAGGCCTACACCCATAGCGATTGTGTCTGCCTGTTCTTTCCCTGGTGTTAACCACCGCTTGAAGAATGAAGAAGGCTGCATTCACACCCAGACCTGGGCTGTAGGTCTTATTTATCATCCATAGCCTTCTCTAGAAGGTCAGTTCAAACTCTGAAAAAAAGGAAAAGAGCAAAAGAGAGGACAAAACTTAGAATACTAAAGTCGGATTTGGAGGTCTGTTACTGAATCCAAACATGGGACAGGGCAAGTTCTTCTTGTTTGATCAATGAGTTAGTTACCAAGCAGATGTCCATTTTCTAATAGGATGACATTTTCTATGTATTTTTATTTTTTTGGTTAATTTTCATATTCCTTTATAATAGCAGTTTTTGTAATGACACATTTTTTTTGTTTCAATAAAAAAGAAATCAGTTCACTTTCAGTAAGAAACCAAGGATATATTACTGAAACAGATAAGAGTAAATATAACAAATCTGAGAAGAGTAAATATAACATTTTAATAAAGAAAAAACATAAATGTGTACATATTATATGTTTGTCTGAGATCTATTGAGGTACAGTATTTTACTATATAATTCCTGAGTTAAATATACAGAAGTTGTTTTAAAATACTTTTATACAAAAGAGTGTTTAACAATGAAAATAATAGTACTAAAATTATTTCTCAGATGATTTTTCAGAGTGAGAGTGCATGAAAACTACAAATCTTTTAAAATGTTTCTAGTTTTCCCAGGCAATGTTGGTCATTATAGCAGGTCATCCACTGGGACTTGACCCATAGACATTTCGAAAGCAGGGCTTGACACTCCATGGTATTTTTCATGGAAGCCAAATCACCAGGCAGAGGGCAGATTCTACACACTGAAAGAGCTCCATTTAGTCCTGCTCAGGTCACAGGTGCAGGTTACCAGGCAAATATCTCATTATCCTCTGGGGTAAATAAACCTGAATTTTCCAGGAAGCTGTGTTCCTCTTTCTCTGAGAAGGCTATTAATAAAATTAGTTGTGTAAAACACTTATACCCCTGGTTATTTTTTTAAAAAATGTGCCAAATGTAGAGAGGAACAATTTTACTTCATAGGAAAACTTGAATTTCAAAACTTGGTTCTGGAACTGGAAGCTTTACCACATTGACAAGGCCACTTCATACCTCTTGACATTATTCCTTTATCCATAAAGTGATAATAACACCTTGAGTGCCTAAGATCCTGAGACCAAATTAAATAAAGGAATGAAATCTAGGAATTTTATAGCTCAAACTGCCTAGCAAAAGACACATCTATGGGATGCTTGGGAAGTATGCTATGGTCCCTCCCTATAGTACCTACCCCATGAATTTATATCAACCTACTTCTCTGAGTTTAATTAACTGATTGCTTCTTTTTTTTTTTTTTTTTTTTGGTTGAGATGTTTGGTTCTCCTAAAGCAAAACTGATTTGAATCCATAACATTTTGGTTCCAAATATCAAAAACCTGATTTGTGAAAGTGTTTCAGTGTTCACGGTGACAGGAGAACTGGTGTCAGTAGCTCTTTTCTCCACTTTACTGCACCCTCCCCTCTTCTTTATTTTTAAAATAAGGTGCCTCTAGGAACATTTGGAACTGTGCCAAATTTTTATAATAATTTTAAGATCTTTAGGGCATTCTAACTGCTAGCTTAGGGATAGATGTTTAGTGTTTATATCTATAGGGTATAAAGCCTTTTTTCAGTTCATTAAACTTAGCTTTAATTAATCCTGGCACAACTCATAAAGAAGGTGCATTCTGGTTTATCTTCAAGTATGCTGCCCAGGATTATTTGTCCTTTCTTGGTACATGGCATTTGTCCCTGTGATCCATTTTAGTGTACATTTTAACACAGCTTAGAAAATGAGGTGAGAAGGAAAATATTAGCTGTTTAGCTGAATTTCATAAAAAACATTTTTTAAAAATCATTATTTCCAACAACATCCTTACAATCAGATCAAACAAACAAATACTTACATGCACTCAAAAAGATCACCCAAATAATAGGAAGTTGATTCTATAGTCAACATTGAGGGGAAAAATCATTTCTCAAGTTCACAGTACGAAAGAATTATCTCATTCCATTCTTACAATACCTCTATGACATAGAGTATAATATTCCCATTTGAAAGATGAGAACATTGTAATTCAAAGGAATTAAGTGACTTGCTTAGCTATGCAAAGACTAAGTTAAGAGGTATAATATGAATCCAAATATCCTGATATTAACTCTGAATATGTACCTAGATTCTAGGTATCCCCCTTCCCCCACTGTACACATACAAGGGGCTCGAGAGTAGATTAATGGAAGTTATCTGCTCTGTATTTGATCAAAAGGAACTTAAAATGCTTTGATATAAAGTCCTAGAGCTGTTTCCAAACTCAATGACACATGGTCAAGAACTTCCTTGAGTCACTTGCATGTTACCAATTATTATCCTCTCAAGTCTCTAGGAGTCAACCAGTAAGTGCTTTCTTGATTGTTGAAGACCACATTCTTTCTTTTATCTCTTCTGCAGTACTTGTCCTCCATGGGGCTAAATGCATGCAAAGTCAGGTTACATGCTTGTTCTCCACAGGAGTGCCTGCAGATCTGGACTAACATGGTAAGTACTGCAGGTAGACAACTACAAGTACAGGATAACGATTTACTTTGGCAATACCTAATGTAATAATGAAGATTATAATAGTCATCTTAATTTTCACTTCATTTGAAGATGAAGTTATTATTTTCAGGTTTCTCAGAATTCAAGGATTCAAGTAAGATTTTCATGTCTGTCTTCTGTCTTATAAGCTATAGTCAGACATTCACTGTACACATCTCTGGCCTATGTACAAATAACAGAAGCCCAAGGGAGACTCCCTCACACTAGACATGTTAAACATATGTTAAAGAAAAGATATGTTGGAAATGAGCTTGCAGAATAAAAATGTGCAGAAAATGGCAAAAACTAAAAAGAAGTTTTCTATAGTTAAGGTTAAAACAAATCTATGACTATTGCAAAAGATGCTTGTATAAGTAATCTACTATAAAGAAATATAGATTACCAAAGGAATTTAATACTTTGGAATTGAACTGGTGTTAAGAAAATGAAGCCATGTCTTAAGAATATCTAATTGTACATACTATACATTAGAGTAATCATACATTAGGAAGATGGTTCAAGATTTTTTACCAAAAAAAAAATCAAAACAAAACCGTGGAATCATTTTTAATAGAAAAATTGGAAAGTAGGTAGCATTTCATGGACTCTGCCTTGAGTTCTCAGAACTATCTCTTACAACTGATGTCTTCCAGGCCATATATGGCAGGCCCTTCTGACTTGTTAGGGCCCAGATTCTCACATGATGCTCTCATATTGGCAACAAGTGGACATCTTTCCTGATTCTTAGGCTTGAGACTCTCACTGTCGATGCGTGCTTCCATCAGACAGACAATGGAATCAGAGCTATGAGAAACAAAACAAGCTCAGCACAGTGCTATGATATGGTTTTAGAATTAGGGAAAAGGAGGAAAGGTTAGGAAAGGAAAAACTCTGGGTATACCATTCTAATTTCACAGACGCTCTGATGAGTGATTATAGAAGGTAATACTTTTTAATTATACTTTCTTCAGAACGACAAGGAAAGAAAAGTAGGCCAGAATTATATTTTCCAATCTATTTCTTCAGGGAACATACCTAAAAACTGTTTTGAGGGTGAGCTTTTATTTATCTGAAGGACACAATTTGATTATGAATGGGCAAAAATTTGTGAAATATCAATTTTCATCATATTTGTCTTTGGAACATCTACCAAGGACCTTATAAAATTTAATAAAACATTATCTATTTCAAACATTAGTCATCTGATATTTCAAGTCTTTTAAGTCACTGTTTGTCAGAGAAAGCTACAGAGGACTTTCTTACGCTTGTAAAAACAAATTGCTTTCCAATTTCTTCCTTAGCCATCCAGCCAACTTTTGTCACTCTGTACATACACGCAAAATGGAGCATTAGTTCGTCATTTGTGTGCCAGGTCCCTCATCTGTAAATACAAACTACTAACTGCATGGTTTCAGGATCAGTGGTAATATATTTTTGAGGACTCCTCAGAATTAGGATAAACCTCTCACTGCAAATTTGATTTGGATGGTAATAAGGCTTTATGGAAGGAGCATGGAAGACTTCTAAGCAAGTCAAAAAGTGATTTGAGAGAGCAGAGAGGGGCAACTGGTTTAGGGTTTTCTGGTGGTTAGGGAGTGGGGCTGAAGTGAGATTTCTCTTGCATAGGCCAGGGAGTGCATGGGTTGAACCTCCTGCTGGTGCCAAAGTCAGGGGTGCCCAGGCTTTCTTAACAGTTTGCCCAGATATGGGCAGAAGGGTGAAGTGGGGTGGTGGGGCTTGGAAGCTGTCAGCAGTCAAACATCAAAAATGCAGTCTTTATTGAGGCATACAAAAAATTTAGCACAGTTCAGCTGATAGATGTCTAATAAGTGCTATCTTCTGGTATCGCACTTAATATAATTATCATGCTATATCTGGTTCCTGCTGCCTGGCCGGAATGATGAGAAAAGAATTTTAGGGCATGGATCTAGAAGGAAATCAGTAGGAATGGAACCAGATTTGTGTGATTGGTTGTGCGACTCTTGTAACAGCTTAGAGTGTTACTTTTGGCATAGTTGGCATAAAGTGCAGTGGAATCAGATTCACTCTCCCTGGGCCTAAATCTCAGCTCTGTTCCTAAAGAGGTGCATGATTCTCAACAGTGACGTACATGCTCTCAAACTTATCAGTTCAATGCAAGGAATAACATCAATTCCACTGCATTGTTCTGAACAGTAACAGAAAGTTAATACCTGTCAGCATATATCAAATCTCCCAATACTTATTAGATGCTCAGTGAACAATATTGAATATGATTCTGCTATAACCAACCTCGCCAAATAACTTGTGTGGGGCTAATTCTCTGTATTTATAATATAAAGATAATAATGCCTACCTTACCTATCACACAGGAGTGTGACAAGAATAAAAATCAACAGATTATGTATTTTATAATACTTGCTAAGTGGAAATATATATATTAATGTAAGACATTCTTATTAAATACATCACCTACCACATAAGTATCAAAGAGGAAATGCTGAAGAGAAAGTGCTAGAATCTTCAGAGTGCTCAAACACATGTGACTCTCTCATGGCCCCAACTTCATTGAAGAATTCTTAAATGAAGTTCACTTTCCATTGAACACCTGCTAATCAAATGACATGCTGAAACCTTTTCAAAGCTTTGGCATTTTTAAACAGGGATGAGCAAGGTTAATTTGCCTGAGGGTCCCAGGTACTAATTCCCTTTCAGTCAAGAGGCCCCATCTGTTGATGCCAGTTGACATTTGATATAACCTGCCTCCAGCACCACCCATTTTAAATCATGACTTTAAAAAACTCAAAGTTTTTTTAAGTCAAAAACTCGCTCAGCTGTTCACCCAGAGTAATGACTGGATAAGCATGAAGAACAGAGTTGTATCAGAAAGCAGGAAAGATAGGGAAACAAACATGTAAGTGGAACACACATTAGAAAAGTTCTTTTGGAAAATAAATAAGATTGGTGAACAGGGCTGAGAAGCATCTCCCACGCAGGTTAGAGTCATTTCAAGATTTCAAGATTAGTCAGACCTATGGCAGGGGCCAAAACACAGCCAGGTTCTCTTTTCTTCTTTTCTTTTCCTTGCCTTTATGCCTCCCCCTAAATAAAAAAAACTTCATTACAGAGATATTCAAGCCAGGTATGAACTGCTTTCTAGAGTCATCACTCTAACCTTTACTATAAGACCATTGGAGTAACCCAAGCACTGTCCTCTGTTATCAACTGCCCCAACGCTCTCCTCTCCAACAATAATGGCGGTCAATGTTCTGGAAGGGTAGGAAGCACAGTGGGAGGCTGCCATATCTTCACTGCTGCCCCATCCATGCCAGGGACCCTTACTTTGCTGGGAACTTTCACATATCGCTGTGCCAACTGGTATATTCAGCCAGGCATCCTGGCAGTCACATGCTCAGTTATCCAAAGAAATTTTAGGTGTTTAAGGAAAGTAACTACCTGGAATATATACAGATTTATTCCATTGTAAAAGGAACATATATTTATTTATACTCATTTGCTCTTCGTATTTGAAATCTTATAAGTTGTGTCATATAACATGGAAATACAGTAGTGAGACACCTGTCACTATACAATGTCCTTGGCCTTCACTCGTCTGATTACATTTTTATTTAAGGATGAACCATATTCTAGTATTTAGTGTTCACTGTTTTTCTTCTCTTACAAAATCAAATAATGCTGGAAATGTCCGTAGTTATTTGAATATATTCTGCCTTCCTAAATGGAGAAACTCATTAGAGGGATGAACTGACATTTTTCTTCTGTATTTCTTCAAAACACAAGCTATGATTTCAATGGCTAGTAGGTACTCAACAAATATTGTCCTTAGGCTGATTAAGTGACTGACTGCATAGCTTTTTCCTTTTTTTAGAAATTAAATAACATCCATATCTCAGCAAGGGCTTGTTCCTCTGTAAATTATTGATTTAGAATCACAATTTACAACAGCAGAGCTCACCTGCCAAAACAACTTCAATTTAAATAACAACTTTTGTTACAATATTTTGGAGCCATATCTGAGAAATGCAACTGACACTGGCATAGAGCAGAAATGGTTTCAGCAAGGCAAGAAAAGGCGCATTGACTGACGGGGGCGTGCTCTGTTGCCTTGACAAACAAGAAAGAATTCAGCCTCAATCTGCTCGAGCCTCAGAGCTCACAAACCTGTCAGATTGCCATCTTTGTGCTTCATGCAAAATAATCACAGTAGCTAGAAATGATAAATTGTGAATGGCTTGGGTGGGAAGCAACACATTTAATAGATCTCTTCTTTTCACTCTGCAGTTTCTAACCACGAAGCCTGCATTCCTGCTAGGAGAGAATGGTTTCCATTCTCAATTTCCAGAGGTAAGAGCATCTCATCCTACTATCCCTGAGTAATCTTACCCATGGGCTCCCTCCACAGTCCACATTTAGGTTTACTGTGTTAATGATATTCCTATAATTAATTGTCTTAGTGACTTTTAAAAGAAATTATTTTTGTTTGTGGTAGCTAAAGGAATAAAAGCATGGGCGACAACAAGGATATATAAAGGTAAATAGGAAACAGAAACAGATAGATTCAAAATAAAGATTTGAAGCAGGGCTCTGAAAACAAAAAGTACTTCATTGTTGCTTACAAAAGAAAACATAGTTTTCAAGATGTATTCTGAATAACCTGCTGTAAAGTACCATGGAACCATAAAGTACCATGTTTTTAATCTCTAATTTTCTACACCCTTCCCAACCTGATCCTCCTATTATTGCCCTGTTGCCATCTGCATAATCAGTGCTTTTCTGAGCTTTTACAGTATGTCAGGTCCTGTGCTAAGGATCTTATTTTATGGGGTTGTTCTGGAGGTAAAAAGTAAAGAGCATTAAATGCACAAAACATAATATAAATTCAAGTCTTCAAGGTTTTATTCCTGGAAAAGTGGACTCATTTAATTCTCTCATTTAACTTGTAAAAGTGTTATGATTTAATCATTGCTTTTTGGAAAGTTATTTTTCCTCTTAGATTTACTATTATATAAAAAACAAAAATAAAATTTATATAAAAGGCACATTGTAAATAATTTAAGTGACCACAGTTTCAACTTGTTTTCTTTTGCCTCTACCACTCTCATCCTGCACTTGCCACTTTCCCTCCCTCCAAATAAACACATACACATAAAATTTCTCAATTGGTCATTTACAAGAGTTTGTCACTGTCATATTAAAAAATTCAGTATGTCACAGATTACATGTTTTTCTTGAAAAATATCTTTTGCTCTTTCACTACCACTTATGACTCCCATGACGCACATTAGGCTGTTCTAGGGCACACCGAAGCCTTAGGACCGGAGCCTGCTTCCAAAATGCATTACCTTTTTCTGGGACCAGACTTTGGAGTAACATGGAGCATAATTCTTCCTTCTGGATTATTACATTTTCACCCATGTTTAGGTCCCTAGTTCTCTTCCAGGGACCAACCTGTTCCTGACTCATTTTTGGAGTTAAGGAATCTTGAATAAATACTAGTTATTTTTGAGACATAGTTTAATCTACCCATACAGTAATTACCTCTCAACAAGTTTATTGCACACTGTTGCCCACTTTTCTGTAGCCATTTATATAGAATGAACAAGACATTTTCAAGGCAGGTTATTCAGAATACATCTTGAAAGCTATGTTTTCTTTTGTAAGCAACTATGAAGTACTTTTTGTTTTCAGAGCCCTGCTTCAAATCTTTATTTTGAATTTATCTGTTTCTTGTTTCCTATTTTTTATATATCCTTGTTTTCTCCCATGATTTTATTCCTTTAGCTACCACAAACAAAAATAATTTCTTTTAAAAGTACATTAGTTTTCTACCTCAAACAGAGAACTGGTAGACTCTTCTTTCATAGCATTGCAGAAATCTAGAATTGGAAGGACCACTTGCATATTCAGGTAGATATTAATAATAATGCCTGAAAGTAGTAGGTAGGGACATATTAATGGTATTCAAGCTGGGTGCCACACTTTTGTCAATTCTTGATAGATTGCTGCCATTTGGGGGATGGGAGGGCACAAGTTTAGGGGTGATAGTCCTTTCTCTCTCCTTTTATGATCATTGCTACAGAGCAAGAAAAAAATAATAATTCCATACCTAGTAATCTCAATAACTGGAGTAAAGCATCCTTTTGTGATTAAAATTATGAGCTCCTGAACATAGCTTCCATTTATTTAGATGATGATTCAAATATCTCTCTTGGTCACCTGTTTGTTATTATAATCACTTTTATATCAATAAGGCTGTGGGCTTAACAGATTTTTTTGTTCTTAGTAGACACATAGGACAATTGGCCTGTGTGGTACTCATAGCAATACTTTTTAAAGTGGACTAGGCATCCTCTAGTTTCTCTGGGAAACATTTCCACTTTTGCTATTCCTCATGATCTCTCTTTATTCCTTTCTAAAATCACACTCTTCAGCATGCCAAATTTGGGTGAAATTTGTGTCTAAGTTCCATGTGAACTCTCTACATGTGATTGCATACTTCTGTGACTACAAAAGGGAGAAATAACTGTAATGTGAAGTTGTTTTATATGTTTAGCCAGTCTCTGGCTTCTCTCCAAAAGCTTCAAACAGTAAGCCAATCTATATCAACACTGATCTGGTCATGTAGTAATCACCTACTATCTGGTTTTCCATGTAAGGATTGTTTTGCCAAAAAGGATAAGTATCATTCACTGAATCCTAAAAATAAGATAAAACTCTAAGCAATTAAAAAAAAAAAGAAAATTAATTTGCTTCTGTTCCCTGAGAATGCAAGTTACGTTTTGCCAGCATGCAATAAAATTTTCATAACAAATGCAGCAACATTAAGTATTGAGTAAAGAAAATTGTCAAAACATTGTAGAATATTCATCTGAGAGCTACAAAGGAGAATCAGGCTGATGAAGAAGAAAGAGGACTTATATTATAACATTGCCCAATTTTCCTATTTGTTGTAATTAAGCAGTCTATGAGTCCAGAGTCTGGGTTGAAAAAGTGACATGAGGCTTATTCCTATAACTTTGGCCATTGTCACACAGGCCCTTAAAGGTGCCGTGCCACTGTACCCAGAAATAATCTTCAGACTTTCAGATGCCTCTAGATACATATATAAATTAGTGCAGACAGAAAATGCAGATGAAATCACATATTCTTGTAGTCATTCATTCTACACATACTTACTGAGCATCTTCCATGTACAAAAATCATTTCTTCTGTGAAACTGTGGGAGAACCCCAACAAGTTTGCATCCATTTCAGTTTGTACATATGAAGTCATATTGTGACTGTTTGTATGTCGGTCTTCCCACAGAGCATATTCTTCTTCAGGACCAAGAACAAATCCCTTCATTTCATTTACCCAGTCTCGACAAGCAAACTGAATGATTGTCTGCTAACAAAATTAATGTCTTTAAAAAATGCCCTAAAAGTACACGTGTTGCCTATGACTTTGAGTGAAACCTCTCATCTCTTTGTGCTGTCCTACCCTGTGACATGCTAAGATGAATTAATAGACATGCATGTTTGTGGTGCTTAAGGATTCAACTTTGACACTGCATTTCCTTTAAAAGTTTATGATTAAATAAATTGAACTGATCTTCAAAGCAGATATGATCTGAGCAGAGATCTACTTCATACCTGCATTTTTTTAACTTTGTGTTTACTTCTACAACCTAAGCTTTTTCACCTCTGCTTTAACATTCTTAAATGGGGTCATTTTACATGGGTAACAAATCTGTTTGTTATTGATTCATCAGCTTTGACTTGGAGGCAAGAGAAAGAAAGTGAGAGGTATCTGTTCACCAACTTATACCTTAGAAATTATAGTTTTCAAACACATTTGAAAATTCCATAAATTTAATGAACTAAGCCAGTAGTAGAAAGCTATACATCTGGGAGGCTGTTAGCTACAAGGGCAGGAGAATTATACGGTTTTCAGCAAGTTGGTCTAGAAAGAAATCAGGTTTTGAAACCTAAGCAACTGGATTCAAAATCTGATTCCTCCTTTTAATGGGATTTTTCTGTAGATTATTTTTTCTGTATGTTAATTTTCTCATGCAGAATGATGACATATTATATATCCTGAAATTTGGGAGAGTTTCTAAACCATCCAACATCATGCTGTTTTTTTTTTTTCTCCCACCCCACCAATATGAGAGAGACTGATAGAACTGTGTGGGGTCAACAACCGTTATATTATCAATGCCACCATGCAGAACTGAGTCATAAAACAATATAGCCTGAGCTCCTTTCCTTGATGAAATCTCTAACTTCATAGGGTACTATTTACTTAGCATTTTAATTAAGCAATTAAAATATAGATTTTAAATAAATGAAGAAATGAATATCTCCACAGATATTTAGTGAAATGTTAGCTAGCCAAATGCCATTCATGTTTGTTTGTTTGTTTTTTATCTTTTGAAAGAATAACACATTTGTTTGCAAAGCAAAAGATGCTGTGACTTACCAACAAGATCTGGCAGCCTTTTACATGCTATTTGTTGTTATGGCAAGGGACTTTCTAATAGTGACAAGAAAAGATAACAAGGGAACGTGAATAAAAAAATAAAGCAAGTTGTTATGGAAACCAAATCTCACAGAATAAGGGGTTGAATGAGCTCTTTCCTTAGTACCTTCTCCCTATTTCCCGATTCTGAGCTGAAGAAAACACATATCTTTAGGCAATCACAAAGGCTATTAAAAAACCTCTATGGTACTTCTTAAAACTCTCTGCAACTATCTTATATTTTTAATGAGACTTTGATTGTGTATTTATTATTTTTATTACCTAAACCTTTTATTGAATTTTTTACAGTGAAGACTATTGCTGGTGCTGATGAGAGCCTTAGCCTTTACATTTTAGAAGAAAATGTGTCCTGGACATTCTCATTAAACTTTGTTGGGATGGAACTAACCATTAGTGATTAGTGTAGTGTGATAACAAAAGGTACAATTCTACTAGATAACTAATGTGAGTTATAAGGGGTCGCAGAAAAGTTATGGTAGAATAATCAGATAAAGTATCTCTGAACTCAGGTTACAAGATTAAAGAAGCATGGTTTTCACTTTCTGGGCTCCTGAAGTATCTGAGATGTCTACAAGGCAGCATTTGGAACTAGGGTCAAAGAGTTAATGTTTCACAGTTCCTTGGACACTACAGATAGGGAGTGTGGAAATAGCCCATGATTTCAGTGACCTCAGAGCAGCAGGAAATTCCACTTAATTTTATGTAGAAACACTGGGCCCTGGATCTGAAGGACCTTGCTGAACTCTGGACGGTCACTGTCAGTATCCCATGGCAGCAGCAGCTTCTCTGTGTTAATAGGAAAACAGAGCCCTGAACTCACATGGGTTAGAAACTGAACTTCCATTTACTTAGTTATCAAAGGTCCTCATAAACTTTTTGTCATTACAGAGAGACAGCAGATATGAAGCAGGCTTCACTTCTTCCTGTGCAAACGGACCCCAAACAACACAAAAAGTAAGCAATCTGCAAGAGGTTCCGCTTCTGCTCCTGCCACAGTTAGTAACTCACTTTTTAGAAGAGGAGGAAGTGTGCTGCTTTAAGGAAGCAAGCTCACTTCTAAGGATGATGCCACTATTTCACAAACGTTCTCCCACCGTCCAGAGAGGACATCACTCACAGAGTCCTCATCTCCCTACACTGATGATCAGGGTCCCCGATTCGTATTCCGTTCCACTCCCACACCTTGCATGGGGTGGTAATAAAGGGGTGAGTTAAATTTTGGCACATACATTTTTCAGACATAACCTGTTTTCTCTCAATATTATCACTACTCAGTTATCTGCTTAACAAACTCCCCATCCGTCTCCGTGTCTAAGTATGACATCTTTCAGTGTTTCATTTCAACAAGCTTTTCTAGGAGCACCTTTATATAATGCTATTAATCAAATGGACAATCAATAAATATTGGATAATGATGGATAAAGTTTAAGCCACATAGCAAAGACTGCTGCTGAGCAGCAAGAGGTCAATTTTTATCTACCACAATAAACTATAATTTCATTTTATGTACAGATTTTGGATGGTCAGACCATTCAGTAGGAGAGCATAATTGAAAAAAAATTCCCTCAGTGGCCACTGGCCCCTGGTAAACTTGGAAATCTATAACATGTTTCAATATGACTACAATAAACAGGTAACAAAAGTTTGGCCTTTGGCTTTCCATGACTGATCCTTTTAACAACTTCATTGCTCCAAGAGACACATGCTTGGGTATGTATGTTTGTGGGTGGGCAACTATTCTCTTGTATTTTCTGGCAGTCATTTGCAATCAGTGGTCTTGTCTGATCCAATGCTTCAGTTTCATAACTGTAATTGGGTTGTCCAACTTCCTATTCATTTGGTACATCATTCTTCTTACTTCTTTTTTTTAAATCAATAAATGGTTTATGATGTCCTCAGTATAGAGAAATCAGGTTTTTCCATATTATGGAGTTGTCTTTTTTAATATTTACCCTCCAAAAAGACCATTGAGTCTGTCAGACCCAATGCATAAGTTTTGAATTAATTGTATTGTCTGGTGCCGGGAATGTACAATACTGTGAACACATTTTATGGTGGAAATCAATATATCATAACTTCCTTGACCTATAATGCCCTGAAGTCTACTCATATAAATAGAAACAATTTTTTCTTTTCTTTCCCTCCATTTGCAAATCCCTCAACTTAAAATAAAGATTTTATTTTGAAGATTTTATTTTATCAACTTGAAAACCAGATTGCCACACTGTCAAGAAAACGTGAATAACTTTATGTCTAAGCTGGAGACTACTGTTGAAATTATTGAAACATTACAGGTATGAAATGTGTTATGTATTTCTATGCATATATAAAGTCCTGGACATACATGCATACATGAAGGCCTGGATCAGTGAATATTTCTATTTTTTAAAAGTAAATCTTATTTGATATGATTTTACAGCTATGTTCTGAAACTGTGTTACAAGACAGAATTGCAAAAGAAAAAGAAATGAATAAGACAGAGTAACTTCTACCAAAATTCCTGAAGGAGAACAAAAATTTTCTGCAAAATAATCAGTAAATTTATATCTCTTAGTTTTTGGTTAATAGCTTGGTTCATTTTAGGATCAGATTTACACCACTGGTTCTGTATCGACTTGAATAAAAACACATTTCAAAAGAATTTAATGTATTAACTAAAGACTGGGGGCTACCTGCTTAAAACCAGATTCATTCCACATTTCATTGCTATATGTAGGTATTCATTCTGCAGGGGGTAGAGGTTTTTCCGCTGGATGGAGATCATTATCAAATGTTTCCATCTTCCTCTGAAGCATTCACTATTAACTGCTGTTGGAATCAGGATTTTAGACTGAGTGGGCTATTGGTTTGTTCTGGTAGGAGAGTTCCTGGGTTTTAATGTACATACACTGTTTGGAAGGAAAAGAAAAAAATGTTTATCAAAGAAAAACTTTAATATTTAATGTATTACTTAACTGATTAATCTGGTATGTAGAACTTACCATTTTCTAATTTCATTTAATTGCTAAACATGAAATTTGAAGGTCAGGAGTACAAGAAGAAAAAAAAATTATGTCATGAATATTTCTCTTTAAAAAACCCATTTATCCAAATCTACTTGAAAACCAGATTGCCACACTGTCAAGTGGGTTTAGTTGGGGAGCAGGGAGGGGTTTAATTAGAAGCACACTCTGTAAAGGGTAGCAGTCTCACCAGGACACAAGGAGGAAATTAACAGATACTAATAGACCCACCCCCTGAAAACCTGAGATTCCACTTGTTTGCTATTATTTTTGGCTATATTTACTTTGAACTTCACTAATTCTCATTTATATGTGGTTCTGATAAAAAAGGCAAAGGAAAACACCGTCTCCTCATGTGTCAAGTGAAAACTGGGTCTGTGATTTACATGATTCTCTTTATAACCAAATATGTAGAAAAAAATTATTAACAATGACTTGAATCACCTGGATTGGATTTATTGTAGAAGAACTCACTGGATAGAAGTCAATTCCATTTTACATTATTATACCAATCTCCTTTAGTTTAGTAGCCATTTTGTGAGTCACTCGGCTCAGCCACATATTTATTTGTAGGACAAACATTGCCAAAGCTATGCTCCCATTATGGTGAAGTAGCTAATACAGGGCCGGGATTATACTAGCAACTATCTTTATATTTTTAAGATATTGTTTGTATTTTTGTGGAGGAAAAATATTCTATGTCCTAAAAATTTAGAGGTCTATTGTGAATGAAATCCAACTCTTGATGATTTGCCGTGTTAAGGTACTGTTCATCGTGAAGACTTTGGAGAAGTCACAGCAAATTAAGTAATTTTTTAAATGAATCCTTAGGGAATGTTGTGCTGGACCATAGAATAACTTTTCTGATCAAATACCTAATGAAATTTTAGAGGACAGCAATGTTTCATAATTCCACATAATGTAATTTGGGAAACTCTGCCCGATTCCAAGTTTCTTGTGGACCTAGAACTTGTCTGCCCCTGTACCTCCAAGGGTTAACACTGTGCTTGATTTACATGGGGTTAATTTTCCAAACCTAAAAATGGCAGCTTTAGATACACAGTTTGTAATCTAGCTCTTATACCACGCATGCTGTTTTAGACAAAATTATATCTCCTCTCCTCATCCAGCAAACTGGCATTTTATAAAATAAGCCATGCATATTAGTTCAGTTTGTTTATTAGGTTCTACATATGAGTGAAATCATATAGTATTTGTCTTTCTCTGACTGGCTTATTTTACTTAGTGTAATGTTCAAAATAGAGACAGACTCACAGAGAGCAGGCTGACAGCTCTGAGGGTGGGGGTGGGAGTGGGTGGATCATGCAAAATAGAAAACGGACTCAAGGACGTGGACACGAGTAAGGCGATTGTGGGGGCAGGGGGTGGGTATAGGTGGAAGGAGGTATAAGGGGGAAAATGGTAACGGAAAAATACAATAAAATAAACTATTAAAATGAAGTAAAATAAAATATAAGCTATGCATTCTCAGATAGAATAAATTCAGGTAGTTTCCTTAGAATACATTTCAAGGCTAGGGCATAACATTCTGAACACTGTGACATCCTTCTTCAAAAAGTGTATGTCTGACTGCTCATCTTAAACTTCCTTTTTGTTCAAAGTGTGTCTGCAGTAATTGCCTGTGACTGCTGGAATGGGTATCATATGGGAGTTCTCCCTAGTGCTTAACCTATTTTTAAGTACCCAATATTGTAGCACTTTGTGGTGTCTCTATGAATATTATTCAAGAATGTCAATAAATCTAAATCCATAGCCAACAGTGATTACTTCCTTTATTCTGGCAATGATAGTAGTATTATTAAGACATAGTTGTAGAGTAAGCAACAATTTGAGATACCTTCTGGCAGACTTCAGTTTTTGGGTTACATTAATAGCAGTGGTATGAAATCACTACCACAAAGGGATTCTTAGTTCATACTCTGTTTGGCAAATGCGTGGGAATGGGGCTGTGACCTATGTTCCCTTGTTCGGCGTCAGGAGTTGGGGTCCTCAGCCACGTCAGTGGTTAGCCTTTCCTCCTGTATTCTTTATCTCTCTTCTCCATCACCACCCCCAGGTTTTTTTGCTCCACCTCTTTTCTCTCCCATATTTTCAAATTCTCCCTTTAATGGTTTAATTCTCTTAGAATATACATGTACTCAAGAGTTTTCTATCTCCTGTCCTATCTCTCCCTTTTTTTCATGGAGAGTTACTTGAATGGATATCCCGTATCCCCTTCTTCACTTCCTCACCTCCCACTTTCTACTGTGCCCATGACAATAGGTGAAGGTGTTACTAATCTCCCAGGAGGAAAGTTTCCTGTTAATGAAGCCTCCCCTTACTTCTCCCTATACTTCTTCAATCTCTCATTTTAAGTCTGATAGTATATACCCCACAATGGGCTCCAAAGGCGCCTTAAACTCTCCTCTATTATGGAACTTACCCTTAAATGTGGTAATGCTTTCCATATTTGTCTTTCTTTATTATAAAAGGTAGAACCTGTATCTTAATCACCTCTGTATCCCCAATATCCAGCAGAGTGCCTGGGGGTAATTAGAGGGACTTGATAATGTCTATTATTAGCATCAGCTTTTTGGACCAAAAAGTTTCTAAAGCCAGCATGAAGGAAGAGAAATAGGAAAGTACGCCATTTGCAAATGTGCTGTGTATTTTGTGCTGAAAGCCTCTGATAAATGTAGTGGCATTATCTAATTAACTTTCTAGTACTCAGGAGAGAGCGTTATGGGTTCTGCCAACATACGATCCACTAATCTTAATTGTCTTTTGACCTATGCTAGTTGCACTGAGGGTACGGGGATTATTGGTAATGTAGCAATTTAAAGTATTAACATTATATAGCATATAGTTTATATAAAGGAGACCTGAGCTCTTTCAGAAAAAGATAATGGAAGTTAATAAAGAATAGATTGTATGACTTTGCTAGTTAAATTAGTACCTCAAACAATTTTAGTATAGATTTTTTTTTCTCTGCATGACTCTGAATTATATGTTTAATGTTTCTTACTACAAACTTCTTCCTTATAATTTATGAACAATATTTTTATCCTTTTAGAGATTGGGGATATCAATGAGTTAATTTACACATGCTTATTAATTTTCAAGTAAGAGTTTTATATATGTCCTCCAAAGATAACCACCTCTACCAAATGACACAATTACACATTACCTGTGCCCCTATTTCTTACCTGTGTACCTAGCCTCTGACTACTTTGAGGTGTTATTTCCAAATATTTCACCTTTCTGGATTTTCAAGATGCCTTAAAAGGCACAACTTGTCCAGAAGTCACATTATCCCAGACCCATTATTAGTCCTTCTCTCAACAAGTCACAGAAAGCCCATCCTGTAAAAGAGGTCATGGGGGCAGGGCACATTGGGGAAAGGGGCTCACTCCCAGATCAATATGTAAGTTGAGTAAAGTCCTGACTTCCTCAAAAAATCAAACATTGTTTCCCCACCAGAGACTGTGGGCAGAAATGTTCCTGGTGTCCTCAACTGAAAAAGAATTGACCCAGAGACACCATGAGATAAAGGATGCTTCAGTTTTCCAGGTTCCTGCTATAGTTCTTCTTCAGTATTTGTTAACCTGACCTCTTTAAGCTAGCAAGAAAATCAAACCCAAATTCATTTAATGCATCATAGCTAACAGAATTTCATAAGTAATATTCAGTCCAATCTTTGGGCCCACAGATAAGGATCCTGTTTGTCACCAGTCATGGAGAGGAGCCCTCTGAAGATTCACATCATCAGGGTAAATCACCTGCCCCCTTACCCTTACTCCATAGTATCTGGAAGAGCTAAATGAGAACTGATCTATGAAAGTTTCTTTTGGATTACACAGGAAACTGCTCAAGAGATAGGGCTGACCTTCCTGACATGACAGGGTTCCTTTCAGATTGAAATCAGGAGTTACCTTCTTATGACTGTAAATTCCCCACTCCCAAATGCCCTCTAAATCATTAGAACAAGAGTCAGTTCCCTGAAGTTTAAGGGTTTGATTGCCTTCAGAGAAGTGGAGGGTCAAGGCATCACACAGGTAATCTATGTAAACCAAATACTATATCTCAAATGGAGGCTTTTTCAGACAATCATGATACTTGAACTTAAATTCTCTGGATAACTTCTCCAATTCTCCTTTCTGTTATGTGTAGATCAAAGCGTAACAACTTGGCCTGGGACAATTTGAGAAATTAATAACCGAAGCAAGGGTTTAAGAAATCCATAGTAATGACACAAACGAGACCTATCAAATTAGAAAACCAAAATGAAAACACACTATACACTTCAAAATTTAATTAGAAAAAGTTCCAAGTCCAGACCACACTGAGGCCATTTCACACGAGCACTCTATATTGGAACCTGAGGAGGAGAGTCATTAAGGGGGAATGTGACCTTGGGGAGGAAGGAAGATCAGCTCACTGGCCCCTTTACTCTGTCTGCCTTTTAGGGCTCACCCTTTAACTTTTTAAAAAGGCAGGACTGCAGAAACAAACAAGCAGGTATATCTTCAGCTTAACCTTCATAAGAGACAGAATTCAGTCTTCTGTTGTTTTTTTTCCCTAATAATAATGGTATTGCAATTGATTCGAGAATGCCAACCATAAACCACTTGAAAATATTTTTCAAATTAATACACAAACTACAAGCATAAATTGGCTGCTGAACCCTATGAACCATTTTCATTGACTTTTAAGCCCAATACTGTATATCAGGTGAGGCTCACTTTCCTCCTTTGTGACATACTGGAAAAAGAGAAAAGGTTGCAGGTTATATATGTTTAGGATGAATCATCTTTCTTTTCTATAGCCTCCTTCATACAAATTGTATATCCTCCAAACACTTTATACGCTTCTGTAATGTAAGAGAGTGTAAAGAATAAATTCCAAGGAGCATAAGAGAAGACAACCTTCCAGGCCTTTGTGAAATTGATATAGTGCTTATCTCCAAAGGTTCTTTATGTTTTTTGCATTATTATTCCACATTTTCAAATTTAGCCCACTTATTATGCATTTAGTTCTCCAGTTATCACTGTGTGGTGGTGGTGGGGGGTGTATGTGTGGCATGGCTGTGTTATTACAACACCCCCGCCCACATACCCTCCAAACCAGCTTTCTGATTTGTAAAGTTAGTGCCTAGTTTGCATACATATGTAAAATATCAGTTATGGGAAAATTTTGGATCCAATCCTGTTTAGATCTGCCTGTGTATGTCACTCAAGTTGGCTTGAGTCCCGATCCAAGCCTGATGTGGCCTTGTAGCCATCTCCTTCCTTGACTACCTTTAGAAGTTTCTTTTCTGCTTTTTCCTTGATCAATCCAAGACTTTTCCCTCCCATGACGGGCTGTTAATTCACATTCTTCCATTTCATAATATCCTTCGAAAACTTAGTTAGGTAATTGGCTATCATTCCTTTATCCCCACCCCCCAAAAAAAAACCCCTAAACCATATTAATTTTAAAAATGCTAATGATTTCTCTCCTTCTCTTTTAGAAAAACTGCCTCACATCATCTCGGTTGTGTTTCTTTGATGTGCATCAGGTTTTAATAAGATGAGAGTAGGGAGTCTTGGCACAGAAGCTGATAATGTTGAATAAAAGGGAGCCACTTGGGCAGGGATGGGGGCAGGGGAGGCCAGCCAAAGGTTCCTGAAAAAGGCCAGGTTACTAGACGTGTTTGTGTGTTTGTGAAACTCAGAAAGAATACTCAGTTTGTTCGGAAAATAGCTCCCCCATAAGGCAGGCCCAGCTATCAGTGGCATGAAGAACTGCCATCTCATGAGCAGTGCCAAACCTTTTTTCTGAGGTATAATACAAACAGTATTATCCATCCCATTTCCAGATGAAGAATCTAGCTTATTTGAGCAAATTTCTCATATTTACCTGAAGAAGCTAGTGTTTTCTACATGCCATAATTCCTTACAGTTTTATGCATTTAAGCAAACTCTTATCATGTATATATCAACACACACAGAGTTGTATATACACCCATAGTTTCCTAGTAAGAATGGAAAAATTTTGATGGGATGAGTGTGGCTAACACATGAGTGTTACTACTACATATACTACATATAGCTCTTTATATAATACCAAATATAAATGGAGTATGGTATATTTTCTTGGTGAGATATTTGACTTACCAAAGCAGAAAAATGCTTCATGGAGACAATAGTGGGTGGGTATAATAGTGCACTGTTTCAATTGTGGTTGTAACTGCAAATGATCCTCGTAGGGAAGTATACCTCTTCCTGCTTTACCTGGAGGAGCCTAGCTTTGCTTAAGTTACATGTCAAGGAAAAAGCGAAAGACTGCAGGCGCTCCTGAAATCCCAGCTACCACTACCCTGGCTTGAAGGACCAATGGAAGAAAGACACAATTCCTTGAAAGTTTATAACCCAGGGCTTGGCTCTCCCCTTCTTTGATCAACGTCCTGTCTTGTTAGTAACCAAAACTACAGTTCCCGAGAGGAGCAAGGATGTTAATCACATCTGAGTGTCCCTCTGATGTTGACCAGGAATGAGACAGTGTGTTTCTAAGACCCAAGTGCTGCTTACAGAGCCAAAGACCTCTCAGGATAAACATGGACAGGATTTTCAGACTTGATACTATATAGAACAAACTTCCTGCCCTTGCAGCCTTTCTTCACCAAATCAACTAGCATCAAATTAATAAAGCTGTGGTTTTTTGACATTACAGTCTATTTTAGAAAGACAAGCTTGAGTGGCAGGTAAACAAAAGCAAAGGAATGAGTTTCCATAAATACTTATTTTTAATGAAGAGTATGTGTTATGGAGAATAAATATACCTGCAGTCTTTGTTTCTTTTTTGAAGTTTGTTACTTGTCATCATAAGTTAAATAACTGTCAAGAGACCTCATACATGTGAAGTTTTAAATAGGAGCTAAAATTGGTGTTTCCCTAAGATAGATGAATGTTTCTAAACATTTCTCTTTCTTTTGCACACAAGCTTATATTTAAATGTACAAAAAAAATCAAAATATGTATTCCATGTGTTGAAAATCAGGATGTGAAATAGAGTAGGGGTGGTGAATAAAGAAAGGTCAGTTTATATTATTTTGCTACTCTTTATTTGCAGCTATTTTTGTATTGCTCTTTGCTAGTTAATCTGGTTTATTTTCTATTGTTTCTGAACTATTGATTGGAATGACTTCCCAACACTAAACTCTTTTGTTTAGCTGATTTTTGAAAATCCATGGAACTATGTTTAGGGACACAGTTAACAGCACCTTTTTCTTTCTCCTACTCACTTTCTGTCTTCTGGATGGGTTTCTTTTCCAGGCTCATTCACTTGTCTCAATTTGCTTTTATTTCCGGTTGTCTTCTCCCCCTTCTTTGCCCTCATCTCTATCCATTTCTGTCTATTTGTATAGCAGTCCTGTTGATTTCTTCCTCTTCCATTCAGTGGCAGCTGCAGCTTTCTTCACTTTCCTCACTGCTGTTTGCTATTGTCACCAAGCACTCTTTTTTCTTCCAGTCTACATTTTTCTTTGCATCCTGCATTTATCCTTCCCATCCTGCATATCCACGAACTTGTAACTTTTTAGAAAAGCAAGGAGAATATAAAAATCAAAAGTTTCAAAGTCACAGGGAAACAGAAAATTCACGTTTCCCTGAGCAGAGAATTTCTGCAGTAGATTATATGGAACCAGTTCCAAAAGGGAGAGGATGTAAGGGAAGCTGCGCAGGCCTGTGCATCACTTAAATTAGAGAACTGAAGGCTGAATGAGCTGTTCCCCTGAGTAGTCTTCTTAGATGCACCTCTGATAAAGGAAATTAGGCAGTTTCCACCCTCATGAAAAGAAGTACAGCGGCAAATCTGCCTCTCACCAGCAGATAAGCAAGATTCAAAGGAAGGGGGCAGTCATTTTGGCTTTATCATTCCAATTCTGTTCAGTTTATTTACAGTCCTGAACATTAGAGCATCCCAGAATGCCCATTTGAACGGTTTTCAGATTTTTTTTTACCAATTTCCTTAAAATGTCTGATGCCCTGTAGAGATAAGTGCTATCTTCTATGAAACCTGTAGTTTTTTTCCCTCCAGTCTGCACATAATCAAGTAAGGGACTCACATTTTCTTTTTAATATCCTCTCTTTCTTATATCTTATACAAGTGATACTTAAAAGAAAACATTTTTACATTCTTTGCTACATTGGTAGCTATCTGGCTACTGTAGGGCTGGTGAAATACTGGAATCCTTAGAAGGGAGAAAGAGGGAATGATTTGATTTTTCTGATTCCAATATACTGTGCTGTCAATGAGCTGAGAGCACATAGACACTGTTGAACATGATAAACACCCAGTGGAATGACAGAGTTCCACAATGACAGTGCTCACTGTCCTGTCACTCTCCTTGCTCCATCGGGAGGATCTGGCGACTTCAAATCCAGAAAATAGCAGAACCTTTGTGTTCCCTGGGTACTGGAGTGAAGATGGCATCCTAGTTGGACATAGTTTCCTGCTTGTTCTTGTCATGTAGACCACATACAGATTTGGCAGTCTACAGATCATTATTTAAATAAAATACTGAATAAAATACAAAACTCTAGATAGATTCCCTCCAAACTCTTTTCAAGGCCTCACAATGGTATCATCTCTCCGACTCCCATCCTGCCTTCCACAAAAATCCAGAACCAGAATGGAAACAAGTTTTATCATATATCCTCATAATCAAATGGCCATGTTTTTACTCTGATTTTGATAAATTCAAGAGTACTAGCTTTGTGGAACAATTAATGCCTCTTTCGAGCCCTTTAACCCTTTCCAAGGCAACGGGCCATATGTCACAGACTTTTAAATGGGATATGTATATCCCATCAAATATTGGTGACCTGAGCAACAGCATGGCACCAGGCATACGGCCAAGGCGACCAAGTTTAAAACATATGAAGCTAAATTATATTCTTCTTAAGAACAGTCTAGACCAGATGAGGCATACCCACTTACACAGGCAAGCCTCCTATCTGAGAAATTCATGGTTCACTGCAGAGGAGAACACCTCCCCTCCCCCAGCAACGTGTGGAAACCATAAAGGCACTGAGCATCTGAAGTAAAATGAAAACAATTTAGCTATGTTGAATGTCACCCTCTGTTGTTGATTTCCACACATCTGTGCATTTTCTCCTTATCCAAGATTTCATTTAAATGTGCTGCTTTCCAACTAAGATGAGGAAAATTTGTAATCAAAATTTTCTTGCTCACTGCATTCACATTGTCATAGACTATTCTGTACCTAAACGGAGTTACCTCCCCAGAAAGAAGTCCACATTCAGGCAGATAATGTGTTGTTGTTGTTGTTGTTATTTTGCCTTCTTGTGATCTGAAGCACCAACTCTTTCAGGTTGGAAACTCTGCACCCTTTAAAGAATGTCACTTCCATGTCACCATGGTTAATGAGAATCTAGCACGCAAACTCCGCTGGGAAGAAAAACAAAGTCCCTAATACCAGAATGTAGACAATGCAGTATGGGGAATCCATCTCCTAGGGAAGGCTAAATATTGGGGCGTCCTTCTCTATTCACTGTTTGTTAATGAGGTCAACTTGTTTATCCTTCCAGGACCTGACAACCTGAGAGGGATGTGCGATTCATCTGGGTTCCCTTTGCAGATGACAAGCAAATTGTAAATTGTATTCAATCCCACTCTCCATGGTTTATCTGCCCTGACAGTCCAGTATAGCTCTTGCATAGCTGGGAGCCCAGAGGGCACATGTGACCTTTTTCAAGCTGTTCCCAGCTGTCATAAGTGCCTCTGTCCCTTTTTAATTTTTCTATCTGTTGCTTCTTTTAGAGCTCCCTCATCCTCTTCTCTTGATTTCCAGTCTCTCGTCATATATGTCTCTCTGTCCCGCAAATCACTTTTATCTTTTGATTTTATTACTGTACAATCATTACTTTGTTCTATCCCTGCCTTTCTTTTTTTTTTAAAAAATATCTTCCTTCACCTTCCATGATAATTTATTTGTATTTATCTTTTGATTTCTAGCAGAAGGAGCTCAGTACTTGACACAGTATACTAATGTTTTCAGAAATACTGAGTGATGAAAAGCAAATAAAAATCTTTATTACTTCCCTCCTTTCTCACAGCTCATTCTCAATGCCCTCACGTCAATTTCATTCTCTTCCTCTACTGTGCTTTCTCCTCTTAAGCATTATTTCCCTCCACTTATCTGCTATTTCAGATCTTTAAATATCCTACAGTAGTCGGGATGTGAATGAATACTGGCCTGTGATGCTTACTACAAGAAATATTCTGCAAGTTCAGGCTTTTGAAAGAAACACCAATATATTATGTTTTATATGTCCATTTGGGAAACTTAAGACATATGGGCGTTAGGCAGAAACATCATCAACTTTGGCATAGTGCTCAATCATTCCCACAGAGAACACTCTTACAACCTATCACCATCTTCCAGAAAATGGGTACTGACTCTGATGGAAAATAAATGGAAACAGGAAAGCTTTAGAAAATGTTTCCAAGTCTTTTGTGGAAGACTAGATTAATAAAAATGGTCAGGTTATTAGGATAGGATTTTGACACAATGTGCCATTGAACCTTTGCTTCTGCAATGCTTATTCTGTAACTATATGGGCATATCTGTAAAGAAGAAATTCTCTTCTAATATTCAGAGCTTAAAGGCCCAAATAGCCTTTTTAATTTTTTTTTCTCCTAATGTTGACAGGAACAACATTTTTAGGTCTTATTCTTTATTTTAAAAAGCTGATCTTCAACCTAGACAGATTCATTCTAAACCAAAGGTAAAACTTCTGCACTATGGAAAACAGGAACAAAGGTTAGATTCAACTCTTTGTCAGTCAATACTGTGAGGTATAATACTTTATGCACTTTTCTCACCTCCTCAATGTACTTCCCATGAATGCTCTTCCCTTACACCTGGAGAAAAATAGGAGGTGAGGAATTCTCTATACAATTAACTGGGCATGTTTTATTAATGAAACCACAGAGCTGTTGCCATAGATTCAAAAATAGTACTCTCTAGTCTTTTAGCCAAAATTTATTATTATTTTCCTATTAATACAATTTTGTATTAATTTAGTGTTTGGAATTTAAGAAACTCTAAAGAACTTTTTTATGACAATGATCAGAAATATTTTTGACTAAAAAGTGTTTCAAATCTTTCTCCATTTAGTAGTACCAATTTTTAAATGGATCGTGGTCTAGAAACCTCAAAGACCTAGTTATTTTTGAAGTTATTGTTGTCATCACTTATTAAAGTCATTATACTGTTAGTTAAATATTTAGCAAATTATTATGAAGCAGAAATACTAGACAAAGGCATTCATAAGTGGTGAAAACCCTAAGAGATTTCCCCTTTGTCTCAAAAATAAATAAACAAACAAATAAATAATAAAAAGATATGTTCATCTGAGGCAGAGCCCTGATGACCAACAGCTCTTACTGACACTCTGTATACTGACAGCACTTTCTTGTTCTTTATTCCCACTCCTTTTTGTCTCTCTATTTTTCTCTCTGTATTAAAAATGATACTCATTTTGCTGGTAGGTGATGAAGGAGAAAGAAATGCCTGTTTCACAGATCAAAAGCAAGGCACTGCTTTAGAGCAACACTTGCCTAGTTTCTTATATCATAAATCTCTCTGGCTTTATCCATCATCACCAGCATTTCATCTTTTGCAGCTCTGAGGTTGATGGTGACAGGACAGATTTCATTACCCGAATACAAAGAAACACAGAGATATATGAAAAGCCCTGATTCCAGAACCTCGGTGTCCCAACACCCAAACTGACCACCTAGAGGATCACAATCTTCCAAGGATGTACAGAAGTATATTTACTTATTCATTTACTTGCAAGTACTTACTGAGTTTCCATTACCCTTTAATTCTTGAAAGAATCTCTTAATTTATTTCTCTGCTTCTGCTGTAGCTCTTTAAGCTGTTCTACTCTCAGCACTCAGAGTAGGCCTGTTAAAACAGAAGTCATCTGTTCTCTTCTCCAAGGCTCCTCAGTCCACTCAGACTGAAGGTCAGGTCCTTCATAGCCCCACATATCGTCCTCAGTTGTATCTCTCTCTGATCCATTTCCTGATCCAATGATTTCCTCAAAGGTACCAGGTGAACTCCCACCTCAGGATCTTTGCACTTGCTCTTCTTTCTACCCTTTCTACTCTTCCTGTACCTACCCACAGTGAAACCTCCCTGGGCATCATGTCTAAAATAGCAACCCATCCCCCAACACTCCTTATCCCTTTGTTTTGCTTTACTATTCTCCTTAACATTTATCAGTATACCATACTATATATTTTAGTTATTTAATTTTTTTATGTTCCCAACTAAATTATAAGCTGTGCAAAGGCAGGATTTTTGTTTGTTCCATCATTATATCTACAGTACCTAGAAAAGTACTTGGCATAAAGCAAACCCTTAATTAATATAAATTGAATGAATAAATTGGGACAGGGAATTAAATGATAAATAAGACAGGTATGTTTATCTGGTCTGAAGGACTAGACCATAAGGATATCACAATCTGCTGGGGAGATCATACACATTTAAAGAGACAAATAACCAATAATTTCACACTCTGATCAGCACTAAAAATAAGAGGCAAGAAATGGAGATAGAGCTTAGAAGGAGAGATGTCATTTAGAGTCAATGGTCACAAAAGCTCTTCCTATGGGTGAGACTTGAAAGATGAGTTAAAGCTAAACATGGGATGGTTTTGGAGTGGAGGGTGGACAAAAAGGGAAGGGGAAGTAAAAAGACTTGGGCATCTTGAAGTAGGAAAAATCTTGGTGTGTTGAAAGAAAAACAAGACATCTAGGCTGGCTGAAAGTTTTCTGTGGAGCAGTAACTCCATTGTTCATGTTCATGAGGCTGTCTTAAGATGTCATACACTATTTTGAAGGCTCTTCCTATATCTGTTCATTAAAAGCCTTAACAGCCCTATGCAGTAGATAGTACCATATCTTCCATTTCATTCATCGTAAGTGGTAGAACTGGGATTTCAGGAATCAGGCTCTGAATACTACTGCTGTCATCCTATGTAACAGAATTCTATGCTTAAACTGGGTGTACTGTTTTGAGGAGCAACAGAAGTATTTTAAAACTATGTATGTGCACATGGAGTACTTAGAGATCAGTCAATAGAATAACCTAAATAATAAGCCAAGATTTCTTTTTAGCTGTGGAAAACTGAAGCTAAGTAAGCAATATATTACCATGATCTTACAGAGAAGATTGGTGATATAACTTCTACAAGGTTACGGTGATAAAACAAGTGCAATATGAGAATGAAGACCTATTGTCCCTTAGGCCCGGCAGGTTATCTGCCCTGGACCAATCAGTTGTACCATTACAAACTCTGTACACTCTCAGGCCAGTGCCAGCACCTTCTGATGCAGGGGCCCTGTGCTCATAGGCACACATCTTGTTCTCAGCCACCTCCTTGAAATAACCTGGAATACAATCCAAAAGGAGTATCTTTGTGTCTGAGCATCCTCAAAGAAGCTTTGAAAGACTTGAAGAGAAATGGATCTTGACAAAAGAACAAAAAAGGAAACTTGAAAGGGAACAGAAGTTCTGAAGTATGTGGGGGTGGGAGAAGCTTCCTCAGAGAGGAACAGTGAAGGGGTAGCTAACTCAAAGTGAACACAATAGCTTAGTGAGCAGAGGCTTCTGTGCCCTGGTGGTTCTGCTCCAGGGGGAGACTGCTGGCTCCTGGCAGGGGAGAGTGCTCCCAGAGGACTCCAGTTTTTCAACTTCACTGGCCTCCCTGCTATGAATGAAGGACTAGACCGAGATGCCTGGGTATTTCTATGTCTCATATTCTGCTGCTCTTTGAGGTAGTGATTTTTTGGGTCTCCTGACTGACCAGAGAGGTTTCTTTTGTGAGAGATACAATAGCTATGAACTCCATGTGCAGTGTGCTCTGCCAGCTTATAAGGAGGGCAGTAGTCCCTGCTCTCTTTCTGCAATCCTGCCCAATCTCATTCCCACATGTTGGCTTTCCATAGCACCTTTTTGGGAATGGACTTTGGCTCATGTGGTAGGCAATAATTTCTATCATCATGTTAATTTTTAATTTAATTTATTAGGATGACATTGGTTAATAAAATCATATAGAATTTCACTTGCACAATTCTATAATACATCATGTGTATATTGTATTCACCACCTCAAGTGTTAGTTTTTATATGAAGCAGGAGTAAGCCAAAAAGGCACCAGAAGAAAAAGGTCAGGTTTGCTCAATTAAAAAGGAGTAAATGGTTTAGTAGCACAGCATGGTGCTGTGGACACAAAGAGCAGGTAGAAGAAGTGACCTATGGTGTTGACAATTGTTTGAACAGATGAGATTTATCTTTTGACCTATGTCACCTCCATAACAGGTGACCGTTTCTGTCTGAGTCCCACAGCACCTAGTTTGAGGCAGTGTCAAATCTTACTCACAAAGGAGAACATTTTCTTTCTCCCTCTACGGAAAAAAGAAAAAAAATGGAAATATGACTGGTTGCTCAATTGCAATCATTTATTTGAATCTCTCCATGGGAAAGGCTACTTCTTTATCTATTCTTTGGTTTCCACATCTATAAAATATGGAAACTACCACTTGTTCTATTTCTGTTCATGTTTTTTTAGGGGAAAGCAGGCAGTAGTAAAAAAACATAACAAATAAATATGTGGTAAATATCAAACATAACATTGAAAGTCAGCTGAAAAATGTCTTCAGAGAGTAAAGTACAGTCAAGAGACGTGCACTAGGCTTAAAGTCACCCATCGCTGTGGACTATTTGGTGAGAACTCATTTTGCCAGGCAATCAGAGGTAAGCATTGTAGGATTGTATTTTGCAACATGGATGGCAATTTCGTACTACTCAGAAAAACTCCAAACCACTATGCAACACAAGGCTTCCTTACATTCAGCACTGGAATCTGTACAAAGAGGCCTGTGGTGTCAGTTGGATTCCTGAAGGCAAGGCCTTTGGTACTAGCTTCCTCACCTGGGGAACTGGAGGGGTTGGTGATCCAGTGCTGCTAGTGAGTGAAGGCTTCTGGGTTAGTAGAGTCAGGAGGAACCAATATGGCAGAGAGAAAAAAGAGAGGGGCAAACCCAGCACTTGCCATTAGGGAAAGCTTATGAGAAGGTGAAGGCATCAAGCACCTTTGTTGAAATTGCAGACACAGAAAAGTATGAGGGTGCTGAAATGTCACCTCAGTTGAATTACTGCTGAAGCTTCTGATGAGTTGGGAATATACACTCCATGCAAAGGCCTCTGGGTGTGGCATGGGCACCCTGCCCTTAGAAACCTTCTCCTTATCTCCATGCTTCTCCTTAAGTTCACTGTTGGCCGGGCAGCAGTGAGGCCCTCTCACTTTGGAAAATGAAACAGCTGCCTGAAGAGAGATGCAAGCTGAGTTCTACTGCAAGGGCTACAATCGAAACAGAGCAGCCTTTATCTGGGCGGCCTTGCCTACAGGCAGTTAGCTCTGTTCTTCACATTTTTTCTCTCTTGGGTCTGGCTAGCCCTGGGAGAACCCTATGTAGTAATCAATAGCTGTCAAAAAAGGCACCATGGGCATGACCTGACCTGGCTATGTGGTTTGACAGGCTATCTATGTGCCTATACTGTCTACTTAAAGGACACACCCTATTACAAGTAGAGCGGCAGAAATAAACTAAAAAAAAATTTCCCTTTGGATACAGCATGGGAAATTGCAACTGGAAACCCCCATCAAAATAAACACCATCAATGGTCACAGGTTTTTAACAATATATATGTATATGGATAAATAGGTAAAATACATCGCAAGTTACAAACATGTATTTGTCAGCTGCCCCTCACTGGTGAAAGCACAGTGTATACAAAGATCCAAGTGTCATTAGTGGTATTTATGAATACATCACATGTGTAGGTTTTTACTTTGCATATCAAGAAAAATAACAAGAGAGTAAGAGAAACATGCTGAGGCTCCATGCTGCTTGAAGAAAAACCCTCATTTGTATTCCCGAGCCCTTTGCCATGAATTGCTGATGTCCCCAAACAAAAAGAAAGCTACAGTTTCTGTTCTGCTAGATTAAAAAGCCTGTTAGTTTAACAGCAAAGCATCTGTCTACCTTGTTATACAGATGGCATCTAATCAGAATGTAGGATGTTAGGGCAGAGAGGAGTGAGGAAAGTGAAAATATCAGGGTGGGAAGCTAAGAAAGATATTAAATAAGATATTTAGAGTGAATAAAGGAGGCAAGCAATTTTATAAAAGAAAGGGTACAGCAAATGAGAATCAGGGAGGGTTAAAGAGAATGCCAAGAGGAAAAACAAGGAAGAATGACAACAGAAAGATGTGTAAAAGTGAAAGGAAGTTGGATGAAGATGGGAAAAAGAGAGAGAGCCCAGCAGCAGATGGGAACAGCTGGAAAGAATGAAAAAGGTTTTGATCGATTGCACAGTCTGCATGAGCTCAGTCTCAGGGTTGAGATGATCTTTACAATGGACTGAGCTCTGCTCTCTGGGGTTAAGATCCCAACAGAACAATTTGATTGAATCATGTGTCTCCCACTGAGCACTTCAGATTAATGGTCTTTGCTTCTATGGCTCATCAACACCCAGAATCTCTCACAGAAGAGGCTGGTCTTTCTTGAGAACTTTTGACATTAGTTATTTTGATGGCATTAATTATTTTTAAAGAAGATACTAGAACTTGGTTGGATAGTTTTGGTGACACTCCTCAAGGAGAGAAATGCCCTAGATGCTAGTATCTGTTCTGTGATACTCTATGACTGAAAAATAATAAAGTAAAGTAAGGAATGAGGAGGTATGCTAGGCTGTGCTTCCATTTCTTAGAGATCAGAATTAAGGCATGGATTTATGAAAAAATATATAGATATTGGAGTGATGTCTACTAATTGATGTCTACTTGATGAATCATCTCCAGCTCTTGGATAGCTCATCTTAGACTATGAACTCGAGAGCATTATGCTAAGCGAAATAAGCCAGGGGGCAAAAGACAAATACCATATGATCTCACCTGTAAGTGGAACCTAACCAACAATACAAAGATGCAAGGAAAATAAGACCAGCAACACTGAAAGGAAAAGAAACCAAGAGACAAGAGGGAAGGAGGGAGGGGCGGGGGCAGGGGAAAAGGAAGGGAAGGGGAAAGTCAAGGAACATATAGCAAGGACTCATAGACAAAACCAAAGGGGAAGAGCTGAGGGAGGGAGGAAGGGAGGGAGGGGGCAAGGGAAAGTGGTGGGGGGAAGGCAGAGGCAAATGTATTGGAAAAAAATAAATTAATTAAGAAAAATAAGAGATAAAAAATAAATGAAATGACAAAGGAAAAAAAAAAAGAAACTGCAGTTTCGAATCTAGATGAAGGTCTTTGAAGTAGAGTGACATGCAGGTATTCCAAGCACACTTGAAAGTCTTCAGGCATGTAGACCTGATTCTCATCTAGCCAGAGTGGTGGAAGGCAAGATCCTTTCTCAACTAAGACTGTTTCCAAGGTCACAGGCCCTGCCTTTTCTTTCCACTAGAAAATATCCAGACTGGGTAGAAGAAGCTGGCTGCAGTCCAATGGAGCAGATCATTCACCAATTTCAATTATGTGCACTAATGCTCCCCTTCATCGGTGAAGGTAATTGAGAGTTGAATGTATTTACGAGGATGGGGCTATAGAGCTGAAATGATTTTACAGGTGTGGTACAGAAAATAAAAAGGTAGAGAAGGCACTGGTTTAGGCAATGCTTTTTGAAAACGTATTGCACATAACTCTGGGAAGATTGCTAGGTCCTAAGGGGTGGGAGGGTATTTCAGAAGAGCTATTAGAGGTGCTGTTAGGTTTTAGGAGATTTTTGTGGAGTTATTGAACTTTTCATATTTTAAGGTAGGATGAAGATATTATCTCTGAATCCAATTCCTTTGTCTCCTTCTATTTCCAAAGGCACTCTTGTCTTCACCCTGCCATGGTACATTTGCTCCCAAAAGCAATCTAGCATCCCAGCAGAAAGGGGCCAACCTAAATGCGGCTCTCCAAAGACAAAAATTTTATTCTGGGTATTTTATGATGACCCAGATATGGCGTAGTATAAAATTGAGAGAATTTATTACTGTGGGCCCCATAATGCCTATTTCACAGCTTCCGAACTTAGTATCTACTTATGGCATTATTATTTTTAGGTCCTGCCTCTCCCTTTACAAGGATCAATGACCATGGGATATAATACACATTTGGGTGTATTACATTAAGTCTCAAAATAAGAAGCCAACAAGTTTTGTTGCTCTTATTGTTTGTTTGTTTTTTAAATACACAAATGGCATCTGTTTTCAAATGTATTGAAATAACTGGGTTTGTAACTTCTTGAAATATCAGTTAGTTTGGTGATAAAAATAAATCTAAATAAGCATGAACTTATCAAAATTACAACACCTAATTTGCAGCAAGACAATTTGATGTTGCTGCTGCTAGTGAGGACAATTATATAAACCGCACGCATTTCCCTTTCACAGCCTTTGCACACTGGGTGCTGCTACACTGCATATGATTGGCTCTTTCTCGTCCTCTGAATCTCAACATGATGTCACCTCCTCAGGAAGGTTTTCCTTGATTCTCTTGCCCAAAGGACATTATTCTCTACACCAGAACTCTATGTTTTCTTTATAGTACTGACCACTGTTTTTAATTATTTTACTTGTTGGTTTAATATGGCTCTGCCTTCACAACTGGACTGCCAACTCTTTAAATCAGGGATTGTGTTTCTCATGTTCACTCTTTCATCCCTAGCGGCAACAATGATCCTGGCCTGGCACAAAGTAGATGAACAACTAATAGTCATTTATTGTAAATTAACCCATGACTCACAAGGCCTAGGTTGTCAACAACACGGTATACAAGTGTCTCACCACTACATTACTCTGAATCTCCTCAATGATTATATTTTACTGGGTTCTTGCTAAAGGAAAAAAGAAAACTTCACTTCTATAAACACCTGAAATATTTTTTCTCTAGTATTACTATTACCAGTAACTAAAGCTGTTGAGTAGTAACTACTTTCCATGTTTTACATGCATTCCTTTAGATCATACTCACAAAAAACCTATACGGAAGCACTTTTATTATCCAGTTTTGCATATAAGGGCACAGAGAGTTGGCAAGGTTAATAAATTTGCCCATACCAGATATTAATAAAAGACAGAATGGAATTTGAAGTCAAGCCTATCTGATATAAAAGCCCATTCTTTTAACTGCTGCTATTTATAATAAATTAAAAACTTAGTGTTAGAGCCATCTAATAATATGTCATACATAGTTACCGTGACCCAGATGTAAATTATCATTAGGAAAAAAGGACATCTTCCTTCTTATTCTGCCTCTCTCTCTCCCGCATACACACAAACACATTATTTATTCACAAATATGTACTTATCATAGAACATAGAATCTCATAGAGTGTGCTCTATAAATGTGGTAATACCAATAAACAGCTCTTTGAGGGAGACCTACAAAGCATCAGTGATAGAGAGCATGTTAAACATTAGGTGGGAGGAGAAGCCAAATCCTCATATTCATCTTTTCTTACTGCTACTGGCAAGGGTCAACACTGACTGTAACAGAGTATGTGTAAAAAAATGTTTTAGTTAGCTAACCACCCCTCCCAATAAGATCCAGGTCAGTTTTTGTCTAAGAATAGCCAAAATAATAAAAATCATCATGATAATCCTTCCTTCCTTCCTTCCTTCCTTCCCTTCTTTCTTTCTTTCACTCATTAATTTATTCATTCATTTAAAATTAATTTAACTTAATTGAATGCTGACCCGTTCACATGTAGTGAGCAAAACATTAAGAAAATCTTTTTCCTGGAAACTAGGTTTTTGTCAAGCATATTATGAAAAGCCCTGTACCTCAAAATGTTATTTTTAATAGCATGATTGGATCTTATGGCACATACCCTTGCAATTTCATCTGCTGAACTACATAAAATTTTTGACAGGTTAAATTCTATTTTACCACTCATAAAAATCGAAAAATTCACTAGCATTGAACTCTCAAAAATTTAATGAGAGTGCTCATGTCCTGGGTTTCTTTGTATGGTGTCTCATGTAGAGCGCGCAGTAGACTGTACACTTGGAGGCGGTGGAAATGTTTGCTGAACGGAAGTTCTGTAAGGAGGGATTCATGCCATAGCAGGATTTCCACTGCAGGCTTATTTGATACTGAAATTATCTGCCTTGTCTAATCAACCAAAGGATTGGGGATGAATTTTATTTTTTTTAATACACATCTGATTCTACTAGGAGGCATGAATGTCATTTGGATTTTTCTAAGCAAGCAAGATAAATGAAGATTTGACAAAGTATGTATGTTTTAATCAAACCAATTAGTCCATCAGATGTAAATTCCCCTTTATGTAATTGTAGTTCTTTTTGGCTACACTGTCAACAATTTTGCATAGTAGAGAATGGAACATTCCTACTAAAGCTAAAATACATTGTACTAAAAAAAATACACTATTTAAAAAATATTCTCAATACCAATATGCATGTGCATATGCATTCTTTAATTATTACAGAATGGTATTTAATTCTTATAGAAATGGTACCATTGCTCATATAAAGGTTGGGATAATGCAGCACATGAGCTAACTGTGGAATGATTATAAGTAATTTGGAAAGTTCAAAGCAATAGCTTAAACTTTTCCTGAGAAGTTGTTTTTATTTTTATTTTTTAATGTTTTTTATTGTATTTTTGCCATTACCATTTAATCCTCTTACACTATCCTCCCCTCTCCCATCACTACATTGTTGTAAGTGTCCACAAGTCCTTTTATCCTTTTGCTCAATCCCTCCGACCTCTACCCTCCCCCAGCCCCCTAACCATCATCCTTCTCTCTATCTATGAGTCTGTCTTTATTTTGCTTGTTAGTTCAGGTTTGTTCGTTAGCTGAGAAGTAGTTTTAAAATAATACATTTTTGAGAATTTAATTTATTTTGACCCATATTTACCAAGGGAAAAAAAAATCCAAATTCATTTTCGTTTGGGAGGTATTGTCATAAACTGGAAAATGAAATCTTTCCAAAAATATAAACAAAAAATCAAGTTTAAGAAAAGGAATGCATACAGGATGGTAGTGAGCTACTGAATTTTAAAATATATGTACCTTGCACTAAAAAAAAAAAAAAAAGTTACTCATAATACTTAATTATTTTGAAATTACTGCTTTTTACCTAACAATTTATTTCTGTTTATTTGTGTTTTAAAAACTAAAACGGACCCCTCTCTACTCTTCAGTGATTGGACCATTTAAAATTGAAATATTTTTATGCATATGAATCAGGAATCACAGTTACTGAAAAAAGTATACTCTCCTAGACTGAAGTCATTGTTGGAAAAATACTGGCAATTAGAGTTTTCCTTTGCTGCTAGATTACATGACCCATATCATTGAAGAAGATAAATATTGTATGCTCATTCATTTAACATTTGGAAGCACTTACTCTGGTGCAGAATTGGTGCTCTCTCTAGGAATTTTATTTTGCTAATGCTTGCTTTAATCAATGCAGAAAGAAAACAACAACAACAACAACAAAAGTTTAAGAGCTCTGGAAGTAGAGCTAAAATGAATTATTTGAGGGCAAACATATTTCTAACTTCAGAAACTATCTTTCTTTTGAAATGTCCAAAGCAAATGGCATATTGATTTTTGCAGCATACCCTGCACTTTCCACTGATCGGTATCAGGGTTGTGAAGCTATCTGTTTAAGTGAGCTCAAAAGTCTCCCTTACATGTAAACAAAATCCACAGTTTTAATCAAATTTAATGTGTTCTGGCCTATGGGTGTCTTGTGAAAGTCAGAGTGGTCTATGGAAACAGAATAGAAAGCATACATTACAGAATCCCTTACCTTTCAGATCACTTGAAAGCAGAGATCTTCAGAGGTATTATTTATATGTTCTTTTAAGTCACCTCTGAGGAAGCAACAGGGGCATGGGGGATGAGATTTGCATTTTGGAGCTGGAGCCAACAGTAGGTTACAGAGATATGAATTAAAATACATCTATATCTGAAGGACAATGAGATCTTGTGGCACAGGAGTTTATTTCTTACAATAAAAAGAGCAAGGATTTCAGGTATTCACATCTCAAGGTCCTATTGCAGAAGGCATCCAGCAAGCAAGAAAAATGCTGTTCACGTGCTGATGAATTCTGCTTGTCCAAAACTGAGCTGGGCCCTACTCTAAACAAAACTGTTACTAAAAACATTCAAGCAATACTATTTTGATTTGCTCCTCAATTCAGGTAGTGCTAAGGCAATGAGCAGGTTTATTGATAATGAATTTAACACTACGATGGAAATGTTTCAGTGTCAGAGCTTTTAGTCCATTTATTAAAAAGTAAGATATGGGGTCTGTTCAGAAGGAATGTAGCCATGTACTATGAAAAATAGAGACATTTATTGAAGAAGATACAAGGTACAAGAAACATTGTATATAGGAGAATGACACCTCAGTCCCCTTCAAAGGAGGCACCTTGCAATCTTACACAGTTCTTTCAATCTCCATCAGCTGCTCCATCATATTTTCTTGAATCTCATCAACGGTCTGAAATCTCTTCTCTTTCAAAGGTGATTTTAGTTTTGGGAAAAGCCAGAAGCCACAGGGCACCAAATCTGTAGGGGGTCTGAATCACCTGGGAGATCTGATGTTTTACCAAACAACTCTGCTTAAGACGTGATGCATGAGTGGGAGCGTTGTTGTGATGAAATTGCGACTCACCCGTTGTCCATAGCTACGGCCTTCTGAATCATCTGAATAGTTTCCGTGGAAGAATGTTCAAACTTAAGGCAAAATTCGATGCAGATCCATTGCTCTACTCGCTCAGTCATTTTGAATGTGACAACCACACAGTACACATGCTTGGTCAATGGCATCTGCCAACCCCACTGACTAGTACAATGAAGTCATCATCGTTTATACATGCACATTCCAGTCCACTCTCCTTGGCTACCAGCTTACATCAATGTCGTGCAAACTGTTCTCATTATGTTAACAATGGCTGGACTTTTTCCAGACAGAACTCATATTGTATTTAGTATACATCTTATGAACTTTCTCTAGAATTTTTGCCAACAAAAATATCTATTGGCATGCACAGGAAAACAGCTAAATATTGTCAACAGGATTATATAGGGAAGATCTGTGAAAAGAACAGTACATATCCATGTAAGGGAAAGGAATTTTGGAGTTAGTTCAAGAGTGGTAGGAATATGGCATAGAATTGGGGCAAAGATAAGCTTTATGTATTAATTTTTGTATGTAATCCAAGGCAATACACACATCCTTAGGTCTAAGTTTTCTTACCTATTAAATTTGGATGATAATATAACTGCTCAACCATTGTCATGAGAAGCAATCTATTAATACATAATTATATTTATGGCGATGTTTCCTGTTATCTACACACAATTTTAAGTACTTAAATTTATTTTTGTTTTTATTAATCAGCAGGCTAACCCTACAACCTGGTGATTACATGGGAGAATTGGTTCCTGCTATATCTCCCTTTCTCTGGAAATAGCTAACTAGATATTTGGTACTTGTGGAGGAGCAGGCTAGATACCCAGTAGTCTGCTGTAATGTCACTTCAGTTCACAGCTATCAATCTGTCATGGTAATCACTTAGTTAGAACAGAAGAATAAAGTGGAAAACAGCATTGCTCCTTCTTCCTACTATCAAGGGGACCACAACAACTGTATCTATAAATCTGCTAACTAAAGGATTCTACTACTTTTTTAAAGTTTTTTTGTTTTTATTTTCCATTTTGAAATTCCTTTATATTTTTTATTGTTGTCCAAGTACAGTTGTCTCCATCCCCCCCCCCCCCCATGACTCTCCCCTGCCCCATCAACCTTCACTTCCCACCCTTGATCCTACCTCCCTTTGGTTTTGTCCTTTAATATGGGTCCTTTATACATGTTCTTTGATGACTCCTCCCCTTCTTTCCACCATTATCCCCCATCCCCTTCCCTTCAGATTACTATCATTTAGTTCTTAATTTCAATGTTGCTGGTTATATTTTCATTGCTTGTTTGTTTTGTTGATTAGGTTCCACTTACAGGTGAGACCATGTGGTGTTTGTCTTTCCCCCCCTGGCTTATTTCGCTTAGCATAATGCTCTCCAGTTCCATCCATGCTGTTGCAAAGGTACAGCATGTTGTATTCTGCTTCCACTTTTCCATACACATAGATGAATGTTGAGATGTTCTTAATATGCCATAACACACATGTAAATGTGTACACGTGTATATCCATACAAACATATGTGTGTCCATCAAGGCTAAATTAAGGTTTTTTACATCATGATATTTATATTAATATATTTTATCCATATTTTGATTTGTGTTTCTCCATTTTTCCCCATTAGAGTGTAAGCTTTGACAAAGGCATTGAGGAGATGTGAATTTGTGTGTTCACTTCTATAAAACCATTATAGATATAGATATAGATATAGATGATATAGATATAGATATAGATACAGATATAGATACAGATATAGACCTAGATATAGGTAGTAGATATATAGATAATATATATAATGTTATACATATACTATACAGCATATGTATACAGTTATACATATTATATAAAGTATGTACATACTATATATACACTTCCATATATATTTATAAACATAGATACACACATATATATGTATAGATATATATCTCCTCATTTAACACACTTGGCTTCTTTTTATTATTACTTTCTTTATTATTGCTTTCTCTATTAATACCTATTTACCTCTCTAATGTTTAAGGCCTTGAGAGCAGAGCTAATGCCTTTCTCAATTACCTAATCCCAGAGCCTAGCATAGTATTTATTTATATAGAGTATGTGCATAATAAACCTTTCTATGCTTGAATCCTTTACTTTGAATCACTACAAAATAATTGATTATTTGCAGAGAAGTCTGCATACACAATGAGAATAGCATGATCACCATTACCAAACTAGACTTTCAGTATTGAGCTTGAGGTATGGGGTGCAGTGCTTGATCAATAGCAGCCAAATGCCTTCAAATTCTTAGCTCAAAGTAGCCATTGCCCATTTCACCTCTCTGACTGATCAAACAACTGTTGCAAAATCTGGACTTCAGCTCTCCTTGGTTTTCATTTAAAAGTAAAATAAAACACTGTGTTCATTTTTTTCTAGTATGATTTTCCTTTATAAAATGAAAATAATGGAGACTTTTTTTTTTTCAAGTCACAGTTACTGACAAATTTTCCCAACAAGAACAAGTGGACTGACAGGATCATGCCCATATGGTCTTCTTCCCTTTATATTGCTCTCTCCGCAAGTCCACTCTCATCCACAGGCCACAAATACATGTACTAAGCAGATACAGGGAAAGGTCTGATCAATCACAGAACAAATAATATACATTAAATGGAAATAAGTGTTGATTTTCTAATGAGAAGTATATGATTATGACTATTGTAATTGGTATCAGAAAATGCTAAGCTCCATGGTCCCTAACTAGTCATAAATTTCCTGGAATAAAGAGCAAATTAAGATCCAATTTAATACTTCATGACCTCAAGTTCTGAAGATCCACCTATCTCAATGAGATAGTCTTGCTATTGTATTAGACCAGGTTTGCCTGCGTAGATTTCTCTTGATCCAATATAAGGATTTCTTCCAGTTGAGAAATATTGGGAAATGAATGGTAAATGAGGAGGGAATTGTCTACTCCACCAGAGGCATGATATCCATGACTAAAAGATCAGGTAGCTTTCATAAATTTAAAAAATACAAAAAAAAAAAAACCTCTTTCATGACTTTTAAGAGTAAAGAGGTTAGAACCTGTTCTGACAATTGTTTTTTTTTTTTAACTCTGTCTAATATAATTCTTAGATTAATCACTCTGGTTTTAATGAATTATATCTAATATTTCTGAGTCTATATACAAGCTGACTGTTTACTCTATAGAGACTAGTGTTCAGGTCCGAGGAAAAATTCTTAATTCTTCAGTATTTGTCTACACACTGGGCTCCCTCCCCATTGGTTCACATGTGCTCCTTCCCAGGACATTATTATTTACCATGAGCCTAAAACTCACCCCTTCTACTTACACATGATATTTAGGGAAAAATGTTAGGACTAAATACACATATGTTATATGAAGAGAGGATAGCTTGCTTTTTTGTGGTTGTTGTTCTTATAAAAACTACCACTTTTTTACAATGGATTACAAAGAGTTTATGCTCTCTAAAATAAGTAGAATGACCCATGTTTATATACCACACTTGACAACACCAGCCCTAGTATGCCTGGACTTGTCCTAGTCACTAGAGATAAAAAATGACAAGACCATATATTTGCTTTCAAAGAGCTCACATTTCATCAAACATCACTGAATTCGTAAAATGGGTTCCAGGGTTTCCAGGGTCTAATCCAAGCAAAGAAGTTAAGGAAGGACAAAAGCACACAACAGGCAGTTCTGATCCCATTCACATTTAAACATAGGAAGTTTCAAACAATTCATTAGGAAAAAAATTATCTTACACTTCTTTCAGATATTGCAGCTCTTTCCTTTTGTATGCTTTTTCTTTTGTTCAAGTTCTGTCTGTTTTTGTGTACAGACTAGCAAGGAGTACTGACTGAGAATTTGCAGGACAAGAAAATTTGGAAGACTTTTTTCTTGTTCTTAGGGAGTTCTTTTCTTCGAGAGTTTAGAAAGAGGGCTAGGATAGCAAAGAATAAGTTAAACACTGAAGGTTCTACATAAAGGAGAATAAGAATGCAAGATAACTGCCTAGGGGAAAAATGTGGTCTCCGACTATGACAACTTGTTCATAAAAAGAATACCTGCTAAGCATAATTGTTAGGAATAAATAAAAATGAATACTTAAACTCATTATTACCTCTGAGAGTAGTTAAGTTTCTCTAATGTTGCATGCTTATGCATGTGTTATGTCATTTAATCCTTATAATGACCATATGACAAAAATAATATTTGTGGAGGACAGTGAAGGCTGATGTCAAAAGCCAGGTTAGGCACTTGGTGAGCCACACTTGACTACTTGTATCTGCTAGGCAGAGCAAGCTGGCAGCTGATGACAGCCTGAACAGGAGAGGGGGTGGGAGGGCGGGGGGAGGGGGTTTTGTTGAGAAGGGAGTAGATAGCCTAACCTCAAACTTCAGGTGAAGGCAACTGCAACCTTTGCAGAAGAAAGCTTTATCATGTAGATAGCCTGGGAATGGAACAATCCATGCCTGCAGTGTTCCCTTAAGTCTGCAAAAGTCCCTTGAGCTTTATCTAACCAACCCTTAAAAAACAAATGAGGAGACTCTGTTCAGGGTCATTGTCTCTCCGTCAGAGGACAATGCCCCACCTGGCCCCCACTTTTCTCTAAAACTGTCTGTGTCTTTCTCAATCTCCCATTGCCCCCACTCAGAAACCACCACTCTGCACGTGTTGCAACAAATATTATTTCCATTTATACAGATGGAGAAATTGAGGTTTATCTTGGTAATTAGTTATTTGGAATTCACCTTCCTCTAATTCCAAAGTCTGTGTTCTTTTTACCATTTTGGGGACTTGTAAACTACTCTCTGGTATCCTAAAAAATAAGCCAGACATTCAATATATTATGTAGAGGCCCAGAAAATGCAGCTGTTACCCTGTTTACTCACATATTCCTTGAGATGATGAGGCATGACCGTTACCACCTAGTGAGTTAGCTTAAACTTGGTAACTGTCCTCAGAAAGGTGACTGGGGGTTTTTCTCTAAGGCACAATATCCTATCAACATTACGGGTTCCACATTTGCTGATGTATGCAGTAAATTCAGAGCAACAGAAAGTTGTCCCTGTGAAAGGAAGTGGTCACATAGAATCTGAAAATGGAACAATGGGGATTTTTAAGAAAACTTCCTTTTAACCGAGTGTACACATTAGGATGATCCATCATCATTGGGAACCAGGGATAAATACAATCTTCCTTTTCCATTGGAATTAGTCTGACATCCACCTACAAAGAGCTGTAGCCCCTCCTGGTTTCCCCAGATTGTGGCACAGGAGCTTTTTAAGGCTGACTGTAATCTCTTAAATCCTTTGGTGCAGCTAACAGGCAAGCCTGGGTAGGACATTAGGAGGCTTCTGTGCATCTGCAAGCTGCTTTCCAGGGTCTATGGGAAAGCAAGCCCAGGGCTTCAAGCTCCAGGAACTGAAAGGTAGTTTCATCTTTTGGACCAGCATATTGCATGAAAAATGATACATAGTTCCTCCTTTTTTTTCTTTTGTTCCCATGAAATTATGATGCTCAAATCACCAAAGAAAGACAATTTTTCATTCTACACTATCCTCTGTGTATTATTACAGGGGTGATTGGATGTCCCCTTATCCTTCCTGATATCAGTCTATTTAAAAGAGCCACGGACACTAAAATTTGGAGTCTAGAGTTTGCAGTTTGGCTGGGCTGGGATGCCCTCACAGGGATCACCTAGTGAAAATACATTATTATACAAGACATGAATGTCTGCTTTTACTGCTCTAACTCAACATAATACTGGAAGTTCTACATACAGCAATTAGATAAGAAAAATAAATAAAAGGCATCCAAATTGGAAAGGGAGATGTAAACTGTCATTAGTTTTAGATGACATTATATTGTTTATAGAGAGCCTGAGAAACTACACCAAAAATACTAGAACTTATAAGTAAATTCAGTAAAGAAGCAGGATATAAAATTAATATTCATAAATTTGTAGCATTTGTATACACCACTAATGTACTATCATAAAAAGAAATGAAAAGAACAATCCCATTTACAATTGAAAAGAAATAAAATAAGGTACCTAGGAATAAATTTAACCAAGGATGCAAAAGACCTGCATTTTGAAAATTATAAGATATTGAAGAAGATACAGATAAGTGGAAGCATATACCATGCTCATGGATAGGAAGAACTAATATTTAAAATGTCCATATTTTATAAGTCAATCTATAGAGTCAATGCAGTTCCTGTGAAAATACCAATGACATATTTTACAGAAGTAGAATAAATATTCCAAATTTATATGGAACTACAAAAGACCCTGAATAGTCTCAGCAGTCTTGAGAAAGAAGAACAAGGTTGGGGGAATCATGCTATCTTATATTAAACTATAGTATAAGTCCATAGTAATCAAAACAGCATGATACTGGCATGAAAAAACATATAAATCAATAAAGCAATGAAATAAAATAAAGAGCCCAGAAATAAACCCACACCATTATAGTCAATTAATATTTGATAGAAGAGGCAAGAACATATGATTGGATAAAGACAGTGTATTCAAGAAACTGTGTTGGAAAAATTGGGCAGATATATGCAAAAAATAAATACAATTAGACTACCTCCTTACACAATACATAAAAATAAACTCAAAGTGAATTAAAGATTTAAGTGTAAAACTCAAATCCATAAAAATCCTAGAAGAAAACATAAGCAGAAAAATCTCAGCCATTTCTCACAGCAACATTTTTTTTTCTGATATAAATCCTTGGAAAAGGGAAACAAAAGAAAAAGTAAACAAATGTGACTACATCAAACTAAAAAGCTTTTATGCAGCAAAGGAAATAATCAACAAAATGAAGACAACCCACTGAATGGGAAAACAAATTTTCCAATAATACATCTGATAAAGGGTTAATATTTAAAATTTATAAAGAACTCAAGTAACTCACCATCGAAAGAGCAAACAATCTAATTTGAAAAATGGGCAAAGGACCTGAATAGACACTTCTCCAAAGAGGACACACAGATGGTCAATAGACATATGAAAAAATGTTGAACATCATTAATAACTAGAGAAATGCAAATTAAAACCCCAATGAGATATCCCCTCATAACTGTCAGAATAGCTAACATCAATAAATCAACAAACAACAAATGCTGGTGAGGCTGTGCACTATTGGTTGGAATGAAGATTGTTGAAACCAGTGGAAAACAGAATAGAGTTCAAAAATTTAAGACTTCTGGTCAAGATGGTGGCATAGGCACACATGGCTCACCTCTTTGCACAGACACAAACAAATTACAACTAAAATATGGAACCATCACTCAGAATTGTCAGAAATTTTGAGTCGAGTAAAGTCTGACAACTATAGAATTAAAGAAACCACATCAATCCAGACTGGTAGAAGGGGCACAGACATAGACTAGGCTAGTCCCACATCCATGTGTGGTGGATTAAATTTAGGGGGGATATCTCGGGAGTGAGTAGTTCCAGCCTCACACCAGGTCCCCCATCCCAGGGTTCCAGTGCCAGGAAGATAAATCCCTACAAATTCTGGCTGCAGAAACCAGCAGGGATTGAGACAGTGGAAGAAACTTCTGGAGCTCCAATCAGTTCATCTTAAAGAACCCACACACTGGACTCACCTACTCAGACTCATTCCCTCTGAGCTCCAGTGACAGGGTGGTGGCTTGAGGGGCATCAATGGCATACAGGGGGAAGCTGAGGTGTCTGGCATCAAGGTGAGCAGAGGCCATTGTCCCTTTTCTGGGTCCTCCCCCATAAAGCTGGAAGACTGGTGCTGTGTCTAAGATGCTATCAACCTGGTTAACTGTTTAACTCTCCTTGGAGATCCCCAGAGTCTCTGAGCCATCCAGCTCATGGGCCCACCCAACCTGTTTTTCTATATGAATGGTCTTGGCTCGTGCTTCACACACCCTAAATTCTTTCAAACAAGCAGCAGCTGGCCTCAGTGAGCTCCAGGTCCAGAACTAACAGCTATATTCACAGTTTGGCATTACCTGGAAATCTCTAAGGCCAGCACAAGTAGCAGCCATTTCTGATTGTTTTATAACTCAGGTAGGATGGCCTCAGATGAAATACAGATGGGAGCTGACCTTGGCCTGCACCACCCAGGAAACCACAGGGGCCAGTGCACCCAGTGGACAGCTACAGACCATGTCGCAGCACCACAACCCTGCCCCTGCACAGCTAATCCTCCTTAGATGGTGGAAGTTGGTGGTAAGTTGGCTGTGACAACAGCCAACCCTTGCAGTTGACCGGCCTGGTTAAGTCCCTATTGACCTGCTAACGGCAACCAAGACTCAATTTCAAGAGGAGGGTATACTCTACCCACGTGAAGGGTATACCTTGAGTACCCAGCTTGGGTGATAGGGGAGGCTGTGCCACTGGACCCTACAAGACACCTACTACTTTGGGCCACACTGCCAAGACACAGTCAAAGCAGCTCTACCTAATGCATAGAAACAAACACAGAGAGGCTGCCAAAATGAGGAGACAAAGAAACATGGCCCAAATGAAAGAACATATCAAAACTCCTGAAAAAGATCTAAATGAATTGGAGATAAGCAATCTATCAGATGCAGAGTTCAAAACACTGGTCATAAGGATGCTCAGGAAACTTAGTGAGGACCTTAACAGTATAAAAAAGGCCCAGTCAGAAATGAAGCATACACTAATTGAAATAAGGAACAATTTACAGGGAAACAGTACTAGAGCAGATGAAGCTGAAAATCAAATCAATGACTTGGAACATAAGAAAGCAAAAAACAACCAATCAGAACAAGAAGAAGAAAAGAGAATCCAAAAAAATGAGGATAATGTAAGTAAACAACCTGTGGGACAAGGTTAAGCAGTCCAACATTGGCCTTATAGGGGTGCCAGAAGGAGAAGAGAAAGAGTAAGCAATTGGAAATCTATTTGAAAAAATAATGAAAGAAAATTGCCCTAATTTAGTGAAGGAAATAGATACGCAAGTCTAGGCAGCACAGAGTCCCAAAGAATATGGATGCAAAGAGGCCCACTCCAAGAGACATCATAATTAAAATGCCAAAGGTTAAAGATAAAATAATGAAGTGAGAGGGTAGGTGTGGGAGAATGGGTGAGAGGTGAAGGTATTAAGAGGTACAAATAGATAGTTACAGAATAGCCATGGGGATGTAAAGTACAATATAGGAAAGGGAATAGCCAAAGAATTTACAGGCATGACTCATGGACATGAACACGGGTGCGGAGATTGCCTGAGGCAGTGGTGAGTTCCAGTGGAGGGGGGCAAGTGGGGAAACATCAGGACAACTGTAATAGCATAATCGATAAAATAGAAAAAAAAATTAAAATGGAACTGCCTTATGACTGAGTGATTCTATTTCTGGGGATATCTAAAGAAACCTAAAACACTGATTCAAAAGAGCATAAGCACCCCTATGTTCCTTACCGCATTATTTACATTAACCAAGTTTTGGAAGCAGCCCAATTGCCCATCAATAAGTGAGTGGATAAAACAGCTGTGGCACATTTACTCAATGGGATATTAGTCTTAAGAAAAAAAAAGGAGTGAAATCTTACCTTTTGAGGCAGCATGGATGGAACTGGAGACTATTATGCTAAGTGAAGTAAGTCAGTCAGAGACAGACAAATACCATATGACTTCGTTTATATGTGGGATATAGTGAACAAAATAAGCAAACAAAATACAAGTACTCATAGTTACAGAGAAGAGGCTGACAGCTGTCAAAGAGGAGTTGTGGGGCTGTGTAAAAAAGATGAAAGAATTAAACAAATAAAAAACTCATAGACTAAATGGTAATGGAAAAAATACAATAGTCAATTTAAAAAACTCATAGACAACAGTATGGTGATAACCAGAGTCGGGGGGAGGAGAGGTAGAAGAAAATAAACGGGATAAATGGTAACAGAATGGACTATACTTTGTATGGTAAACATACAATACAATATACAGATGATATATTAAAGAATTGTACACTCAAAACCTATATAATTTTATTAATCAATGGAACAGCAATAAATTCAATACAAATGCATAGTTATGTATTTGCAGAATTCGGAGATGAGAATTTTCATGGAATGATACCAAGGACACACAACATGAAGGAATAATGAGGAATAATTGGGAATAATCCCAACGCATAAGTATGTAATCTCTCATAAAAGTAAAATACAAGTAACAAACTGGAAAAAGTTTTATAGACTTTTTATGAGAAAAATATATATTTCTGAATAAAATTGTCAAGAAATATAAATTAGAACAAGATGGTCATTTTCCCCATTATATTAATAAATATAAAAGCAAATGATTTTCCTAATACTGGTGAGGTTGTTGCTACAATTGTAAATTGGTACAAACTTTCTGGGGCAGATGTGACAATATTTACAATTTAAGAAAAAAAACAAATAACAATTTGATAAAGGAATTTTTATTTCTAAGAATTTGTAGTGAAGAAGAAACTAAGAATGTTCACAAAAAGAAGTCATAGAGATAATCATTAAATTTTTGTTTATAATTTGGGGATAAAAAATCAACCTAAATTTCAAACAATAGGGAGTTGATTAAATAAATTTTATAAAAACTCTTACAACAGGATGCTTGGTAGCTCTTGAACTTTGTTCTATAAAAATATATCTATTCACACACAATTCTTTTATGTTGGTAATATAATATTAAATGTTAAATCAATTATGCACATGGAAATTTACCATAGTTTATGAATATATACAAAATATAAAGTACACACCATAATTTTCATGTTAGTTTCTCTGGGTAGTAGAATCAGGCTCAAGTTATTTTGTTCCTCTTTTTGTTCACATGTGCTTCCTAATATTTCTGAAATAAGTATATATTATTTATGTTTAAAAAGTAGATGCTAAAAATAAAATTCTCTAGAATTTAGTCTGGAAAGAGAATTCTCACAGTAAAGTTTTCCTTTCCTTACTACAATACCTGCCCTGTAGAATCATAAAACTTTACTGTACCTGAAGAGGGAAATACCCAATGTAAATGTCTATCTTCATTTAACAGTTCTAATTATAATAAAGGAAGCATTAGCACTGAAGCATAGTGAGATTGCCAGTTTCACATCCTGTAAAGAGCATGTCCTTTGGAGCTACAGTGACCTGGCTCCAGTCTCTGATCTGCCCCTTACATACATAAAAACTTGGAAAACAAACAGCAGTTCTGAGTTTTACTTTTTTCAAATGTAATATGAAAATGCTTATTGCACAATGTAGTGAGAATAAGATGATAATGCATTAGAAAGCATCAAGTATTAAGCATGGCTCAGTGTTAGCTTCCTTCACTTTTCCCCTAGAGGTCTTAGTGCATGGCAACGAGATCAGAGCAGAGCTTGGCTACCTTGGGCAAGAGGAGACTGAGCTTCCTCGAGTACTCAGAGGGAATCTGAGGAGGAGTGGGGGGAGTGCTTGTGAGGCCCTGGGCAAAGAGCTGGCCTCCTCTTCTTCACACTCAGCCTCTATGAACTTACACTAGGTTCTCTATTTTTTTTTAATAGGTCCTCCTCTTTTGCAGGGATGTCACTGAATATTGGGAGACACAGGATGCCCTAGGGCTGCTATGGAATGAGATGATACAATGGTGAAGACTGATGCTGACTGAAAACTGGGATCAAGAGTTTGGACACAGGGTCCTTGAAACTGAATGTAAATCTTTAGGATTCAGAAAACCCTAGTAAATATATACTTGTTAGTTCTCTCTCTCTCTCTCTCTCTCTCTCTCTCTCTCTCTCTCTCTTTCTCTCATTTCCCCAGGGTACCTTACTATTTTCCTCTCCTCTTTCTCTATTTTTTTCTCTCTTTTACCCCTTCTTCTTCTTTCACCCTTTTCTCTTCCTTCCACTCATTCTTCTCTCCTTCTCTTCTCCTTCCTGTTCCCTTTTCTCCTCCTCCTTCTCTATATTTTTCAGTGGCGGGGGGCGGGGGGCTTAATTTGGATAAAGTTCTAATTAACAGATTATTCTATTCTTAAAGCCCACTAGAATCCTTCCAACATTCTGCTGGATAACTTTCCTTCAACAATCTCTTATTTCCCCCTTTATTTAGAAAACACTTTCATTTCCCAAAGGCTTCTTGAATTAAAGGAAAATGAAAGTCAGAGTTACACTTCACATACTATCATTAGCAAATCACCAACCCAGGAAAGAGAGGGGTGAGAAGTATCTCTATTGGATGTCTAATAAATTGCCAGCCACAGACAGATTCCACCTGAATGTTATGTATGATACCTTCTCCACAAATTAGAATTTAATGAAATTGCAAAACAAATTTAAAGGTATATTAATTCTCTTTCTGGTGTTTTTATCAAGGAAAATCATCTACGAAAAGGCAAATAAATTTATTACCTTCTAAACAGGGAATACAGAGAAACAGGAAAGGAAAAGCAAGTCTTGTATAATATCTCTGGGCAAGAAAGGGGGATGAAATTATGAATTATGAATGAAAAGTAGATTTGTAGAAAGAATGAGTCTTGGTTATGTGAGAAAATTGGAAACAATAGAGAAGGGGAACGCAGGTAACTGTTTTGGATGATGGTCCTGCATGAAGAATTTTCATGAGTGGGATCCAGGGACGTGTTTCTCAGTACAGGTTGGATGGCTTTCAAAGACAATTTCTAATGGAGCTGGCACCTATATCTGTTGCCAACCAGAGGAGGTTTGATAGAAATTTGAATGGAATGGTACAAACCATCGCTATCTGTGTAACCTGATTTAGGTAGACTGATGTTTAGATTGAGTAGCCAGGATTTCACTCATCCTCACCCATGTCTCTGGTAGTAGTTTAAGAGCTTAAAGACAATTTATTTCTTTTCATTCTATTTAATGACTTCCTTCGTTTATTTTTGCTTCACGTACATAAGTAGGTAAAAATGAAACAAGACCAGAACATTGTTTTAATGTAAGGTTTGTATCACTTTATACAACTGAATCTGGCAAACCAATCCTGAGAGCCTGATTAAGGCAACAGGGTCTTTGGGTCAGGATTCAACAGGCTACTGTTGATAATTAAATGTCATCGCACAATAGTCAAGCTTTCTCTCCATTGCTCCAGAAACAATCACACAGTATACATCTTCCCCTAAATAATAGATTCATTAAAAAGCATTCATATAAAATGCTTCTAAAATAGTACATCAATTTAAAGTAAAAATAAAATAAAATAAAATAAATTCGTTAGGCTTCTTCATATGTATACCTCTGATTGACAGCCACCTTAACTTCTAAAGATAAACTATTTGTCCTACTCCCTAGGAGCTGTTCATTCTTGTATAGGAGCCACAGTTAAATTTATACCTGCCACTATTGATGACCGCTGCCAAATAAATTGTTCCTACTAAGTTGGTATCTTATCAGAGAAGGAGGCACAGGGTTTCTTTCATCGCCTAATCAATCTCTAGAGGCAGCTTTCAGAATCTCTTGGCTTCTTACCAGTAAACAAATGTTTCTTCTACTTGTACTGCACACTGCTACCCCACCACCACCATCGACACCCACGCCCAGTGAGGGTGCCTCAGGTCACCTGTTATAGGTATAGGCTAACATGCCCAGACAAGCACCACAGACCGCTGAGTCATCTCTTATTACATGATAGTGACGGATGAACAAATATAGTAGGCTTATAGATGGCAGTACTGGGCTGCCGTTCTTTGATTCTATGATTTATGTGCCTCTCTTTCTGTATATTTATCAACGATTAGCAAGAAAGCAGGATTATCAGAATCATTGTTTCTTTACTCATGACGCTCTTCTGCTGCTGTCATATATCTAGAAGTGTCTTTATCTCTCATTTATTCATTCAGTTAGCAAACAGTTTTGCTCAAAAGTTGAAGAGGCAATCTTTGTGATCAAGGGGCTTTTAATAAAGCAGGGGAAAATATTAGATGAAAGTTGCATGATAGGTACAAAATGCTGCAGAAATTTACAAGAAAGCAAGCATATGACATTTGAACTGAAAACAATCTAGGAAAGGCTACTTACAAGAACAGACTTTCATTATGGGTGCCTGTCTCTTTAGTTTTCATACAACAAAGAGAGACCCAAAGCATGGGATGCAAGCCTTACCATATCAAATGGAGCTTTTCAATAAATACTCTGCAGGCATGAGCCTTCACAGTTTGTATGTGTTTCATTACCTTTATTTTAATTATTTTCCATTACTTTACTGTAAAATATATAGAAAAGACATTTTTCTATCCATCACTTTTACCACCTCCCATCTGCCTGGTACATGTCAGTGTTCCTCTAGGTTTTGTCCTTAGCCCGTTCTTATTTGCATCCTTACCAAGGAAGTTTTATAGTCTCCAAAGGCCTCTTTTAGGAACCTCATTCTTGAGACATTTTATCACAAGCCCTACATACCAGTGTCCAGAAACTGGTACCTTATAGCAATATAAACACATTCCTATGCCTGTGCCTGAACCTGAAACTTTACTCATGATTACATATCATCAGTTGTCCTGAATAAGGACTCATCACTTGTCAAAACAGTTTTGATCTTCAAAGGTCCACCGAGCTATACTGTGTGGTTAAGAATGTAGGGTCCAAGCCAGACGGGGTTCAAATCCAGGCTCCATCACTTAAAATTGAGTAACCTTGGACAATATATTTAACTATCTGTATTTAATTTTCTCTGTATATAAAATGAAAATAATGAGAATTTGGACCTCATAGAAGTGTTCTAAGGATTAGGTCTGAAGACTATTTAGTACTTGATTAGAATTCAGTAATATTTAACACAAATGAAAATGTACTTCCGAAAAGCCCTGATAAACTTATTAGCTTTAATTGTCCTCTTTGGCAATTCCCTAGCAAATTAATCCAATCTCTGTAATTCACTCACAACACTGTGTTTTCTCCTGTCTGCATCTTCTTTGTCATAAACTCTCAGAAGTGAACTCATGAAGGCAAGGGCTGCCTTATTCATTTTTTACTTCTCCTACTGAACGTAACTGGACTTAACTGGTTTCAATGCATGTGTGTTGATTTGAAAAATGGAGACTGAGGTACAAGTGAAAAATAAATGAAGCACAATTAAATATGCAGATGAACAAGATGATTTGGAAGAGAACATTTCTGAATTCAACATCAGTGTTATCTAGTTGGCTAGCTTTTATTCTTTTAACAAATGTACAATATATTTAATATTTCGGTGTAAACTTCACCTGTCATCTGGGAAGGCCTTAGCACAGGTAGCTTAATGAACTGTTAGGGGAGAAGCTGTCCAATCCCCTATTAAGCAGTGTATTGTCTTAATGAATTTAATTACCATGCAAATTACCGTAAGCTTATACGCCCAAGGCCTAAACCATATCAGATAGCAGGTCTAAAAGAAATTCAATGAGTTGAGCCTCTCATTGTATAGTTTCTTTGAAAAAGGGAGGGGAAACAGATGGTGAATACAACAAGAATCAAGTGCTATAATTCTTACTGAATTTTGGCTAAATTTGTAGAATCACAGAAGCTGGTAAAAATTGTAGTAGACTACAGAGCATTCATTTTTAGCAAATCATTGAAATTTTTTTATTAACATTATATTCTCCTTCCTCTACAAACTGACTAAATGTCCAAGTCCTGTTTTCACAGGACTTGTATGCCTGGAAAAAGGCATACAAATACAAGATATATATTCTAGGTCAACTTACTGGATATGTGATCCTTTTGGAGTTTCAAATTTCTCTTTTGCAATAAAGACTGATACTAGTAATGAGGTCAAGATATGAAGAAAATAATTTTGTTTTTAAAAAATTCATACAACCATAGGTATTATAATATAAATACATTTTATACTTTTTTTTTAAGAAACAGAAAATATATTCCTGCTCTTGGCTTCCATCCTTCCATGGAGTTTGCGTCTATATTAAGCACATTTTAAGACCAATTAAAAGTGTCATCCAACTAACCACACTGCTTCCTACCCTGAACATCAGCTATCTTACACATATAGCCTGACACAGAGCAGTATATCCTGTAGGTGCTAAATAAATATGTACAGGGTAAGAGCAAAATTTCATTACTACACTTGTTTGAACATCCTTCCAATAACTGACCAAATTACAGTGTAATGGGATATGACCATCTGTTATCTAGCAAATAAAATGACCTAGAGGATTTAAATTTTACATGGTGTTTAATCTACTCAGAATGTAGAATGAACTTGGAGAAAAGAAATACAGAATTCAAATCAGATTTTTAAGATTTTTTCAGCAAAATCTTTACTAAAATGTTCCTAGGCTAAGTCATATTTTATGGATTATACCCCAAAGAGATGCTCCTATAGCAGCTTTCAAAGTTTCTTGACTGCAACGCTCAGCAAGAAATTCATTACATCATGACTTATAATTTACACACAAATAAAAATATATATTGTATTTTACTATGTGTAGTTAATTCTGATAATAGAGCATGGGACAAAAGTAGGTTCACAGTTATGGGTACGTGAAATATACAGTTTATTATTGTATTGTTTATTAATTATTGTATTATTTCCATACTAACACCTATAAACCTACTTTTGCCACATTCTGTATTCTATCCTATCCCACCTGTTATGTTCTATTTCTATTTTTTAAGTAAAATAAAAAATAATACTGTTCACAATGTGCTGATGGGTTATGACCCATTATTTGAAATACACTGTGTTATGAACCCAGCACTGCAAAAGTACACAACAGTTTTTATAGTTCATTTGCTTATTTGGAGAGATGAGGAAATCAGACTTAGGTACTTGTGAAATGCATCTTTCAAAGCATGAATGAGAGTTGTCAGCAGTAAAATGGTCCTTTGCAGATTACAAACTCAGTATGAACTGTGAGCTCCATTAAAGAGGGGAGTTTTTGTTGTGTTTTATTTTAATAGTCATGTGCAGGGTCAAAGGGCTATTTATGTGTTTGGTTTTCATCTTTGCTTCTGCAATGATGGAAAAACAGGCCTACATACGTTAGCCTGTTATGTTAATAGGGTGGTTCAGTAACAGCCCAATGATTTGATTCAGTGGAAAATATTAAACTCTTCTATTTTGTAGAAACTAAAAGGTGAAACTTAAAGGGAATTAAATATGTCTTCATTTTTTTAATTAAATGAGAACTCTTTTGTTGTTGTTGTTGTTTTGAGCTTTTTATTAATCTGAAGGCATCCAACTGAGGAATGCACTGTCTTAAGGCCTACTAGGACTGGCGTATTTCTCAGTGAGCTGTATTCAAGCATTACCTAAAAAAAGATTTAGAAGGGCTCTTATGGAGAAGGTTCTGGCACTGGTTAAGAGAATAGATGAAGCATCCAAGCCTGTGCTGATTCCAATTCTGTAGCTACTAGTCACATGTCACTATTGAGCAGTTGAAACATGGCTAATGTGACTGAGTAATTGACCTTTTAGGTTTTAATTTTAATTAATAAAATTTAAATAGCAACATATGATTTGTGGTTAATATACTAGACCACGCAGATCTAAAAGAACCAATGTTTATGTAATAAAATAACTTTGACCATTGATAATATATTTTATTATCATAATTCATAATACATCCTAAATATGAAGACATGATCTGGAGTCCATGAAAAGTGGCAAATACAAAATAACTATGTTAAACTTAGGGCAGTTTTGAGACTATGAACAAACTTACTTTCAGCTCTGAGTTTCAGTTTTTATGCCTCTCTGATGACAAATAGGTTTCTTCCAATTCTGCTGCAGGGACTGCTGACCTCACTGACTCTTATTAGTGCTTTTCAAAAAGTCAAGCTCCAAATTTCAGCTGATGCTTGCAGATCAAATTTAAGATACTGACAAGAAAATTCTGCTAGTCCCTCAAAAATGGGGCTGTTTTTCCTTTTGTATTGATTCATGAAATTAAGACAGGGAATATTTTTGTAAAGTGGGTTATGAGATATCTGAGTGATTAGACTCTTCTTATAGGTTCATTTAATCTTAAAAACAATATATGCATAAAACTTTGAAAAACATAATGATCTTAAATTTCTTTGTCATAAGGAAAACAGGGTAAAACAGCTATATTTTTAATAGTAGTTTAGTTGCATCTGATTCCCTCTAAAGTCCAAGAAGCTCTTGATATTATGATATTTCTATTAACTTAAAAGGAAAACCCATACCAGATACAAAAGACAATTTGTGGTATGCCCAGCATAGAGGTGAATGGATAAAGATAAACTATCTGCTTTAGAAATAAAATCTGGACATTTAAAAGCAAGGCTGAAGCATTAAAGCCAATCAAGTTGAACTAAAGAATTGTTCTCTTCTTGATATTCAAAAAGAGCAGTAGAAACCTGTAGAAGACAACCAATCAGGGTATTTCAGCACCTCTGTTTTGTATGCCAACAAATCACTAAACAGATGATTTGACTTTGCATATCTGAACCCCAGACTAGAGACTCCCTCTGTGGGACCGATTTCAGATGCTTTTCTGAGAAGTGAAAATTTATGCCTAGATAAGTCAGCCTTGGGATTCGAGCAGTCAAGAGAGAGGTTATTATTTAAAAGGCTGTACAGGAGTGGAGTTTGAGGAAATTCCAAGAATTTTAGATTTTACATATGTGGGAATGCTCAACCTACAGATAAGTTGTGCCAAATCCACAGAGGACTAGGAAATGTTGTGGACTTCTGAAAATGAAATTGGTTCATGCAGAGGTAATATGTGTGCACTGGCCACCTCTAGCAAAAAAACAAACAACAAAAAAAACCCACACAGGTCATGTTATTTATAAACATGTGAACAAAGAGGTGAACCAGAGAAAGAAATCCAGCAGTTTGACTGAAATTTAATACGTTGGACTCCAGACAATTACTGGGTACCCTTTCCAGAGAAAAGCTGAACAAAGCAAGAAAGATTAGCTTGGACTGAAGAAAAGGAAACCAACGGGCAAGAAGTTGCCAGAGTACGTAACACTGCCAAAGACGTAGTCTCTGGTTCTGGAACTTGCCCAATTTCCACTATTTACGTTATAGTATAGGGTTTAAAAACTGGAGTCTGCCACCATATTACCTAGGTTCTAATTGGTACTATTATTTTTTAAAACTTTGGGCAACTTATTCTATCTCTGTGACTCAGTTTTATCCTCAGTAAATCAGGTTTTAATTTTAATTAATTAATTGCTGGAAGGTAATTGAGTTCTATCTGTCAAGCATTTGGGGCAGTGTGTAGCCCATATTTAGCTCTCAATAAATAGTTATAATTGCCACCTTGAAGGTAGATATATGGTTTATGTCAATATATGTGTGACTCATGCAACTAATTATCCCTGTTTTGATTTCATGGGTACTAAGCCACTTGTTGTCCCTTATAGGACTGGCCTCTAAGGAGGTATGCACTAGGCAGGCTGAATTTACTGTTCTAATCCTTGTAAAACTTTCAATTTATAACTTCACAATTTAGCTGATAGTTCAGTCTTTTTTGGGTTTTAATATTGTTTGTTAGCTTTGTAATTCCAGTCAACTTCAGACACTGATAAGGTAAACATTTGGTCCATGGAGGCTGAAACCTAGACTCAGAACCTTGATGGTTTCACTAAAGATATGTGAACTGTAAAGTCTACGGGAAAACAGCTAAAAAGCCATCCCCTGAAAATTATCATCTATCTTTTTTCAAATGTCAGTAATTGACAAGCAAGATCTTCCTAGATGCCAAGTGTTTTGGAATCCTCAAAGGAAAAAAAAAAAGTAAAATTAAAAAGAAATATAGTATCTTAAAGATAGACTTGTGGGACAGGTTTCTTTTGTACAAGTTATATTATCAATCACTAAGAATCACCCCATCTCATCTAATACCCAGACCTGAATTAATGTATACAAAGGGATCTGTGATTTTTAGTCCAATCATACCAAATTCCTTCTTCAAATAAACACATTAGTATGCTTAATTAGTGTTCATTTTTCACTGTAAAGGGCAATTGGGCTGTATTTCGAGTAACTAATATTTCCCCTCATCACTATCCATGAACAGAGAATGTAATAACCTATATGACTAGAATGTGGTCCTAGAAATTTGTGATGTAGATTTTTTTTGAAATAAAGACAGAAACATTAATATATACCTATTGCAAATTTGGAGTTAAATAGTAATTTTACCACGTTCAGAGAAGACAAACAAATTTTGACATATCCTCTCCTATGAAGTATAATTGAAAAAATTCCAGGGTCTCAAATGTAATTTTTAAGATTGCTCTGGGCTCTATGCTACCAACCCACATAACTCTCTCTCAGCTGCAATTTTCGCTTCTAAGATTTCCTGGAGATGGGTTGATATTGGTCAAGCTCTCAGAGGATTCTGGGCCAAGGACTAAAGTATGGCCCCTAAGTATCAAGAGTTCTGTTTATGTTGCCTCTGTTTATGTGGGAGTTTCTTTTTTTAATAACTCAAGTCCAGTTATAAGGGAGTAGAATCAAGTCTGTGAGATACGGTGAGGCTGCCAAAGAGGAATTCCACAGACTCCACAACTAAGGAGACAAGAGCAGCTGCTACTCTGGCAAAGAGGCGAAACTTGCCAACCTTCTGCCCAGCAGTGGCACACCAGTGTTCTGAACATTAAGCTGAGCTTACTGCCTCTCCTGTGACTATGCCAGTCACATTCGAGAACATCTGCCACAGCCTTAATGAGAGAGCCTATGGGAACAGAATGAGTACCCCCTACACCTGTGAGGTTTTACCAGGCAGCTGTTTTCCTCCTCAAACTTCTTTGTCAGTCCTTCCCCTCAGGTGTGCTCAGTGCCCATCTTCCCCATAAGATATAGCCCAGCTCTCATACTGGTTGTGTGCTTTTGTTAGGATTTCATTTATCTCCATTTACACGGTACTTAAAGGCAGTAGAGATAAACAGCATAATCTCTTTCAGATTGCTCAAGCTTCACCATTTGCTTTACAAAAGAGGTGAGTGTTGGAGACTGAAAAAGTCAATCCATAGAAACTATGGTCTAGGTAAGAGATGAAAGGACAAGGAAGAGGAAAATGAGAAGAGTTTCTTCCTTTTCCTTGCTGACAACTCTCAAACATGAATATAGTAATTCACTAAGCCATGGTGTACACTTCAGTTTTGCTATGCATAGAATTGCTTTGGTCAAAGCATTTTCTGATTGAGACAGCTGCCCAGTGGAAGAGCTGAAAAAGAAGACACACACATACACACAAAGAACAAACCCAGTACTCCTTAATAAAACTACTTTAAAAGTTTTCCAAATTCTGATTACATTAAAATTGCACAATTTTAACATGATTAATTTTAGGAAAAAAGAACTGTGTGAACTTTGGCAAGTTATTTAACTTCTCTGAATTTCTATTCCTTAGTTTGTTAAATAAAGCTAGTTGTATGGATTTGGTGATGTCATAAGAAAGAAATTATACACATTATATAGAGAGTATCACATAGTACCTGGTACTAACCAAGTGTTTGATAAATATTAGTATTAATATTATTATTATTGCCATTTCTCATGGCTTTACTATAGTTATTGAAAGAACATTTGTTTTTTCTATATTCATATTTTCTCAGAATGAATAATTCTCTTAAGGACAGAAGTAAAATACACCCTAAATGAAAAAAAAAAGTTAAAATAATCTTATTTTTTTATGTAATGAAAAGCTACTACTGTAGTTGGAATCTTAGAGATATATAGCTAACAGAATGTGGGATTTTGGGATCATTCATTTTAGTCAGTTCACAAGCCAGAAGTAAGAATCATGTGTTCTGTGTTAAATAAAAGCCATGTGGCATGAAAAAACTCTGACTATACCAGAAGTTTGTGTTAAAAAGAAAGAGTGCCTTTTGTCCCTAGGTCTGTACTATCCAATATATAGATACAGGTCTAACCACTAGTCACCTGGATCTACTGAAGAGCTGAAAAGTACAAAATTGAAATGTGCTTTAAGTATAAAGTACGTATTGCATTTTAAGAGACTCAGTAGGTAAAAAAAAGAATGTAAAATTTGCTAGAAATAATTTTATATTGATCACAGATTGAAATAACATTATTTCAGATATACTGGATTAAACAAATATATTGGCAAAATTAATTTCCTTTATTTCTGTTTACTTGCTTTATTTGTCTACCAGAAAATTAAAAATTATCTGTGACTCACTGTATCTCTGGAGAATCACTGCTCTAGACCAATGGTTCTTTATTACTTTTTTTAATTATATTTTATTGATTAAGTTTTTACAGTTGTCCTATCTTTTTCTCCACCCTGAAAACTGCCCCCCACCCCACTAGCATTCTCTCCCATCTTAGTTCATGTCAATGGGTTGTACATATACGTTCTTTGGCTTCTCCATTTCCTATACTATTCTTAACGTCCTCCTGTCTATTTTGTACTTAATATTTATGTTCCTTATTCCCTGTACATTTTCCCCCATTCCCCTTCTTCTCTTTCCCTGTTGATAACTCTCTATGTGATCTCCATTTCTGTGATTCCGCTGCTGTTCTAGTTGTTTACTTTGTTTTTGTTTCTGTTTTTTTAGTTTCAGTTGATAGTTGTGAGTTTGTTGTCATTTTAATGTTCAATTTTTGATCTTCTTTTTCTTAGAGAAGTCCCTTTAACATTTCATATAAGAAGGGCTCGGTGATGATGAACTCCTTTACCTTGACCTTATCTGGGAAGCACTTTATCTGCCCTGCCATTCTAAAGGATAGCTGTGCTGGATAGAGTAACCTTGGATGTAGGTCCTTGCCTTCTATGACTTGGAATACTTCTTTCCAGCCCCTTCTTGCCTGCAAGGTTTCTTTTGAGAAATCAGCTGACACTCTTATGGCCACTCCTTTGTAGGTAACTGTCTCCTTTTCTCTTGCTGCTTTTAAGATTCCCTCCTTATCTTTAATCTTGGGTAACTTAATTATGATGTGCCTTGGTGTGTGTTTCCTTGGGTCCAACTTCTTTGGGACTCTCTGAGCTTCCTGGATCTCCCGGGTTTCCTTTGCCAGATTGGGGAAGTTCTCCTTCATTATTTGTTCAGATAAGTTTTCAATTTCTTGCTGTTCCTCTTGTCCTCCTGGCAACCACATGATTCAGATGTTGGAATGCTTAAAGTGGCCCCAGAGGTTCCTAAGCCTCTCCTCATTTTTTTGAATTCTTGTTTCTTCATTCTGTTCTGGTTGAATGGTTATCCTTCCTTCTGCTCCAAATCATTGATTTGAGTCCCGGTTTCCTTCCCTTCGCTGCTGCTTCCCTGTGTATTTTCCTTTATTTCACTGTGTAGCCCTCACTTCTTCCTTTATTTTGCATCTGTACTCAGTCATTTCTGTGAGTATCCTGATTACCAGTGTTTTGAAGTCTGCCTGTAATGAGTGGGCAATTTGGCTATCTCCTCATTGCTTAGTTCTTTTTCTGGAGTTTTGACCTGTTTTTTCATTTGGGCCATATTTCTTTGTCTTGGTGCACCTGTTACATTATAAGGGGTGGAGCCTTAGGCATTGGCCAAAGAAGGGCAACCCACATTGCTATGTTGTGGCACTTTATGTGGAGGAGGGGTCAGAGAGGGAACAGTACCAGTTCCTCAGCTTTCGCCCCACTTTCATTAACTTCCCCAACTACTCACTAGCAAATTGGGCCCTTCTGGTGCTGATTCCTGGGTGGGTACATTCTGGGACCCTGTTGGTCTTTCCAATGAACTCTTCTTTAAGGCTAGGTGTTTCGCCTGCCACCACAACCCCCAAAGGTTTTTACTGCCAGAGGTTTTGAGGCTCTATTTCTCAGTGCTGGAATCCTGGGTTGTGCTGCCTGTCTCACTTCCCAGTTGTTCCTGACAGCTTATCTGCACATGAATGTGAGGACCCCCAGTCCCCCAGACACCTCACCTGCTCTGCAGCCTTGCCACTTGTCCCCTATGCCCCTCCTACTGGTCTAGGTAAATGTTTTTTCTTTAACTCCTTGGTTGTTGGACTTCCATACAGTTTGATTTTCCCAGCAGTTCTTGTTGCTATTTGATTTTAAATTTGTTTTTGTCCTTCTTTTGGTTGTGCAAGGAGGCAAAGTATATCTACCTATGCCTCCATTTTGGCTGGAAGTTGGAAAAATGGTCCTTAATAATTTTTATACAGACACTTATATTGTGTTTAAAAATGTCATCCAAGGAGCTTGAAAACAGCTCATATGTCTGGAGTCTCAGTGGTTTTGATTACAAAGTCCAAGATATTTGCATTTTTTCAGCAAGAAACTGGATATTTCTGATGCAGATAATCATTGGACCATGCTTTGGTCCAATCAATGGACCATTGGACCATTGAGACACACTGCTATAGATGCATCCTAAGTTGAAACATGATGCTAAGAAACATGGGATGACTGTGGGGGATGTTTATGTGCAAAAAATATACTAATATAAAGGCAGAAAGGAATACTCAAGATGGTAAAAGATCCCATGGACCTGCTTTCAAGATATTTTCATGGATAAATAATGAAGATAAATCTGTTCTTCTTTCTCATATTCTAGCATGAATGGGAGGAGGCTATTAACATTTGCACTATAAAGACTTCTCACCGGTAACGTATAACATTTTAAGGTAAGCTATATAAGATTATGGCAAATAAAGTGATGTTATTTTCAGAGGCATCCAATAGCATCCTTCTTAGCTAACAATGCCACTTCTCTTAATACTGCAATTTGGCAGGTGATGATACGTATATAGATGGTATCCCTTAATCACTATTCATGCAGTGATTACATTCCAAGAACCAGGTGGTAGAATCACAGTCACTAACTACTAGTTACCACAGAAACATAGAGTCTCTTCCCACCATGTCCAGCACATAAAGTTCTTTCTTGGCTGCCACAGGGGGAAAAAAATCTTTCCACTGTAAAGGAAGGACTTTAAGTGGGAAACGATTCATTCAACAAACCCAACTCATCCTCCACCGATGGCATGCCATTTTTTGAGATTCTTTTACTGCCAATGCCCTTTAATTTCCTTCCCACCAACATAATGATGTCTGTCTCCACTACTCCTTCAGTTTGCTCCACTATCGTGCGATTGTATCTTCTGCTGTCTTTCTCTTGTCCATTTTGCATTAAATGGAGAACTGATAAAGTCATGCTGAATGGATTGTGACTGGCCAAATCCAACGGGGCACCTCCTTCAAGGTCACCTTTTAAAGCTATCACTGCCTGGAAGAACAAAGCTATGGTATTGGCTGGGGATTTCAGCAGTCAGGTTCCAATTTTGTTTGGCTGTCCAAGACAACGGGACAAGCACCCCTCTCATCGAGGTGCTTCACAGTGAGATGTGAAGGACACTACACGCAGTTCTCTGCGATGAGAAAGGAATTCCTGGTCCAGAGAAGAGCCCTATGGAAGGAAACACTTGGTAGCATATTTCCAGGCTTAAGTTAACAATTAAGGTAATTATCCCAAGTCTAAGTTTTTCTACTCTAATACCTGTAACAAAATCATACTATTGTTAAGTATTGAGGTTTAGTCCAACTTTCCATGTAAAAGAACATCTGAACTGAATGGCACAAATACTGAACATAAACAATAATAATCACCAAAGTTCCAGACAGCATTCCTAGAATTTTCCATGAATTAACTCATTAAATTCTCAGTCCAGATATTACTAGCTCCCTCACTCCCTTTGCAGGTGATAAGACCAAATTATAGAGAAATTAAGTAACTTGCCCAAGGTACAAATTGTATGTGTGAGCTGGCATTTGAACTGAAGCAATGCACTAGTAGAGAGAACTATGACTTAAGATCATGAATCTGTGTCTTTCAGATCCCAAGGCCAGTTTTAGGATAGTTAGAGTTAGGCCTAGGACTCTTCTAGAAACTACTGAGAAAGAGTAGCTCTCTCTCTTCCCCACTTTGGTTGCTAATAGATAGGATGTAACTTTGAAACCTTACAGCCATCTTATCCCTGCAAGTGGTGAGCCAGAGATGGAGAGGTCCTGATAATCCCTGAATTCAGCTGTGCCTACAACAGAAATTTACTCCTTTCTCAAATAAGCCAGGTTAACTTTTTTTTCTGTTACTTAAAAACAAGTCCTTAATGAATGAGCAAATAAGCAAGTGACTTAAAGCTCTAAGCTTCTAATGCTTAACCAATATCTTGCACATTTTAGGCATTCAATTAAAGTAGTTTTCATGCTTCCTTACACAATTTTTCAGTAGCAAAGATTATATTATGTTTCTCTATTTTTTGTAGTGCCTAGAAAAGGGCTGAAAACATTTTTAAGAAAATTGAATACATGCTGACAGATCAACTGACAGGTTGAGAAATTTGATAGGAAATATGTACCCACGCATTTTTTTCAACTTCTGGCTCTGAGTGGGAACCAGAAAAGAAAAGTGCTCTCAGCACGGCTCATAGGGGAGAATATCTCAACAGGATCGTACAGATTGAACTTACCACAGAGACATAAACTTACCAGACTCACCCCAGGGTTACCTGGTTAACCAAAGGGCCAGAAAGTGTTTCAGAAGAAAGACTTAAGGGAGCTAGGGAAGTGAAAAGCAGTTCACTGAAGTTCCTGGCGTCTGCCTGAGGGCACAGCTGGAGATATTAATAATCATTTCTCTCATCAGACTGCTGAAAATGAGTGTAGAATGAGAGGGGGAAAAAAAAACAAGTGTTTTTCTGCCTCCTGTTTGAATTAATTTCTTCTGACAACTGCTGATTTGGGTTTGTGATTTGATCCTCCATATGTCTAGCTCTATTGGTCAATTAAGTGCAGTGGGTGATTGGGGGAAGCAGTGATGCTCAGCTTGATTATGGGAGAAAGCATCACACAGCATCTAGAACACGCAAAGCAGCTCATTGAGCATGGCTTAAAGAGAGCCAAGCAGAGCAAGGGTGGTGCCCAATACTTCCAGGAGGGTCAGGGGAAAGTTGTTGAAACTCAGCTCTCAGTGCACTAATCAAGGAAGCTGGATGTCAGATTCAGCTTCCCACAAGCAATAAACAAGGTCTAGAAATTAATGTAAGGCTAATGCAAAAGTAAGTTACCTATCAACCAATACCTATCTATTCTTTGAGATCATCCAATTAATAAACCACTTTCGATGAAATGCCATAAAATTAAAAACAGGAAATAAAGTTGTATTTACCTTAGTATAAATTATACATTTAAAGAGATCATATAGAACAGAGTCAAGAAATGGGATAGGAGAACACTTTGCAGGGGTGTCCAACCTGCAGCCCACAGGCCGTATGTAGCCCAGGAGGGCTCTGAATGCGGCCCAACACAAAATTGTAAATTTACTTAAAACATTATTAGATCTTTTTTTTATTGTTGTTATGTGTCGCGATGTATTTAATGTGTGACCCAAAACAACTCTTCTTCTTCCAGTGTGGCCCAGAGACACCAAAAGGTTGAACACTCCTTCTAGAGGAAAACAACGAAGAAACATATAGCATGAGTCTTACTGTGCCGCAATGAAAACACTCAGGAACTGTGAGTTCGAGTCCTACCTCTGCTAAGGGCTTGTTGGTTACTTTGAAGCAAGATGCTTTTCTGTTATTGTCGCTACCCCCATTTTCAAGGAAGCTGATAAAGGAAGTAAGGCATTTTTGTAGTCTCGCAAATACAAAATCAAACTTTAACAGCTCAGAAGACTGTTTTGACTGAATTGATGACAGCCTAAAATCTTTTATGAATTTAATAGTGAAGTATCATAAGAGACTATTGAAAAGAATAGCTAATAAAAATGACTAAAGAAAGTTCTGCATCAATGTATGATAATCATCATTGCAGTCAACAAGCTCATTTCCAAGTAACATTATGTCAAGAAGCAGCTATGATTCCAGAATGTGGTTGTAGACTTATGATACCATAGAATATTAGTACTTCTGTTTTTTGATTCCAAAAAGATCTAATTTAACATTAATTCCCATTAATTTACCATAACCCTGAAAGAAAGAATGAGGGCTGATATTTGAATGATGAATACTTATGATTTATGGAGTAACACAGTAAATGTTTCAGTTGTTAAAAATAAATGAAAAAACATAACCTGGATCAAAACTAGGTAGGTATGCTTGTAATTGATAGAACAACCAACTAAAAGTATTAATACTCTGAAGGAAAGACTAAACAGTCTAGCAAAGGCTGCATTCTAAGCACTATTCTATTCAACATATTTGTTATGACTTAAAGATCCACTTGCATCATCCTTTCCTAACAGAATTTTAAGAAGTAAAACTAAAGCATAACTTCAATTTAGAAGCAAGGTGCAAAATGAACTTTAGGTTGTTTGAAACAAGTCAACAAAAGAAAATACCGCAGGGAAAAATGTAAACTTTTTTCACCTTAGTCCACCATTTCCCCATAACTACCAATTGGTGAGTGCAATTTTACAGTATGATATCTAGTCATTGTAATGGACTACATGTCTCCTTATGATTCATTGATGCATTGATGTTGCAAAGAATACCCATGCATTCTCAAGCTTAACATAAGCAGAGTGGTTTGAGGAAGAATGATCATAGATCTGCTCTATTCCATGATTATCATTGCATAGATCAATTATATATTTTAACTCTGGTCACTACACTTAAGATATCAATAAATTTTAGGTCAAGGGAAGAACACTGAGAATGGTAGAGAAGACTTGTAACACTGTCAGTTGAAAAAAAATTGAAGGAGTGAATCACAGGAGTTTGAGGTAAACAATGACAAGATAATCAGGTTAACTAAAAGGTTTTTTAATGAGGAAAAGATTTAGACTTATTCTGAATGGATCCACAAGAAAAAGATCAATGGGTAGAAATTTCAAAGACATGGATTTTCATCCAAATGAAGAGGTCTTTTAACAAATAGAATAATTTTCCTAATAAACAGTAAGTTCTCTGATATTAGAAGGGGCTTAAAAAATATGCAAAAATCCACATTGTGAAATAGATTTGTGTGTCTACTAAGCATTTGGACTAAATGACTTCTGTGATCACATCTAATTCTATACCTCCTTGATTCTATCACAATAGGAGAATTAAATAACCATTTATTGTATGTCTAGGGAAACATGTTAAATCCTGAGATCTATAAATCTCCTGGTTAACTATAATGATGGAAATCATAGGGTTAAGTGTAAATAAATTTTATAAGTAAATGGTAGAATAAATAAAATATAGGGATAGCCCTTAAGTCTTTCTTTAGATTTAAATCATCTACAAAAGAAGGCATAAATCCCAATTACTGTGAAAATATTATATATGATAGAGTTGTAGAGAGTGATTTTAAGAGTACCAGCTCCAGATTATGTGCTCTCATTCACATCCTAGTTCTGCAACTTGCTATATGTATAACCTTGGGCATGTCACCTCCCTTCACTATAGTTTCTTCATCTATAAAATGAGAATGATAATATAACTACCTCATAGTGTTACTGTGAAATTAAATCAGTATACACACACACTTCTTATAATAGTGATCCATTACAAATGTGAAACATGGTAAGGGCTATATAACTATACGATATTAGGATAGTAGTTAAAAATTTTTCAGAAAAACAGGACTAGAGGTATTCAAGTGAAAGTAGATATATGTTCAAAATTCTTGTGCATAAATAAATAAATAAGTAAATAAACAACTTAGATTCATGTTTGATTTCACTATTATATTTATATAGTTGGTATTAGCCTTCTAGGATAGATATTTGTTAAAAAGTTATTTTAGTCCTGTTGTTGTCATTGTCATAATTGATAAAGATAGAGCACGGACAATTTAAGTCCATTAATTTTACCTATTACTTAACTTTTGTAAGAACTGAAATCTAATAATCTGGAGTAATATTCATTTATGCCTCTTTTTTCTTTAGCATCCTAAGGTAGTGGTGTCAATAAACAGCTAAAAAGATAGAAAGTCATAATGCAGTCCATCTAATTATTAAGTTGTATAATTAACTTCTGCATAAGTGTAAGTTGATTATATATATATATATATAAATTATAGGCTACATAATAATGGATGAGTATTTTTAAAATAACAACATTCAAACTGGGTAATAAGATAAAAAATAAGCTATAAAAGTCAAAATATTTAAACAAACAACATCAACAACAACAATCATTATGAAATGTGAAACACTAACTCATTAACTTCCTAGTTGGTCTGGCAGAAACTGGCAGAGTATCTTTTATGTTGCCTTCAATGTGGAAATTCTAACAGAAATATTTTCTCTATTTAAAACAAAGATGTTTACCTTTATATGTCTACTACATGTCTACCTGGACTGCCTACAAGGAAGCACAATAAATGGGGGATGTGAGAAAAGATGACATACTTAAATACATTCCATAGAAAAAATTCTGCACTTTCCTTCAGATAGTAGATCAAACTATTTTTCTGTTGACCTTCAAAAAAGCTTAACTCTGCCCCGGGCCTGATTTAAAAAATAAAAATTGGAAATCACTCACTGATTTCTCTTTCTCTTCTTCACTGGCTTTAATGGGAATGCTAATGATACCATTTTACTAAGCCATTCTACTTCTACAAATTAGAAAGTAGTATTGTCTAGTGATAAAGAATGAGATTTTTGACTCAAGTTCTAGTTCCAATGTAATCTAGCGGTATAACCTTGAAAAAATTATTAGCTTTTCTAGTCTCAGTATTTTTATCTGTAAAATGGAGACTTTTGTACTTACTTCATTGGGCTTTGTGAGGAAGAAAGGTGCACATTAAGGGCTCGACATAATCATATGGGTATTCAAAATGGGTCAGTCATTGGAAAGTTATTAATTTTGAACAAAAGTAGCATAATCTGCCACAGAAGTACCTTCATAACCTATAATTTACTAATATTATCTTATCATTTACTGAGAGTAGAGATAAGATACTTCACAATAAAGGCTGCTTTAAGATATGCTATCACATGGTTAAAGGCATTGTTCACCATGATATTAAGTACCCTCTTTTTAAAATTCCATAAAATAACTTCATTATAGCATGTTTGTTTCTTTTGAAGAACTATCTTTTCTTCTATCGGTTAATGAATAGACTTCTCTTTGGCTGCCAGGAAACTCAGTAAGTTTCACATTCATGTTTGTTCCATATTTTTGGTAATAATTCTTTCATAAATATTATATAAATATCTTATTAATTAGCTGATTCGAATATTTTGTAATGTGATCCAGATAATATATTATTTTCAAAAGTACAAGGTGACTAAGATTTATCCTGTTACAAAATAATACTTTATATTTACTCTAAATATATATTAAACTTGCATAAGCTAATATACCTTCAAAAACAATAAACAGAGGATAATTCTAAGTGCTGGTATAGGTGTGGGAAAAAAGACATCCTGGGATATAACCTTGTGATGGTAAAAACACCCATAAGAAATTTGACAAATCTTTATAAATGGACTTAAATAAATAAAACTATTTTAGAAATAAGTTTGTTTCTAGGAATTTATTCTGAGAAAATGATCATAAGACAACAGTTTATGTACAAATATATTCATTACAGCATTAAAATCATACAAATATTCGTGGAATCTATATAACTGTTAGGTAGCAGCCAGGAAATAAAGGCAATGTCCTCACCATTGCAATCTAACAAAGAACTTAATATAGGAGGATAAAAGCAAAGGCAGACATGTCTCAACCATTGACCCAGTAGTCCTGAGCCTGGCTCAATAAGGCTGCCAGGCATTCCGAACAACAAACAAAACTATAATAGTGCAGGAGATGGGAAGACTTGAAAGTCTGTGTGTATCATCTCCACTAGCTGGGAAAAGGAAAACTCTGAGACTGTGTATTCATTCCAAGACCTGGAAGGGGGAAGGTGAAGAAGTCCACAGAGAAGCCCATAAAACAATTTTGGTTAATTGCCTGCCTCCTGTCATGTATACAAAACGAACAAATAGAGTCTGGAGCAACATAAGGATTTGGGCTAACAGAAAACCACACATACCTATATTTGCATAGTCATGTCTCCCCAGGGGGGAAGCTGGCACCACCTTTACCTGTCAATCAATATGTAAACTTCTTCACCCCCATCCCACCAACTATATGAGTCCTTAGAACAAAAGACTCCCTCTCTTGGCTCTTTCACCACACAGGGGCATGGGGAGGTTCCCTGGCCAGTTGGCTTGTGACTAGGGGGCCCCTTGCCACCTCCTTTTGGCCACCAGGCCTTTGGCCACCCTGCTCTTGCCACACTTGCTTTTGCTCTCCAATTAGGACCTAGCACTAATAAACTTTGCTTGCATACTAATAGGCTTGCTGATCTGTAATTCTTTACTGCATCAGCAAAAAGATCCAAGTTTCTGTCAGCTTCTCCTGTAACACAACCAAAGGAAATCATGAAATAATGAAATTCATGTAATACATATGTGATTCCAATTTGGCATATATTTAAATTATATTACTTAAAAGAGTAATATTGAGTGGAAAAATGGCAAAAATGTATTTGCTGTTTAAAATTATGTTGAAAAATCATACTTCAACATACATATAAAATATTTTAAAAGACTAGAAGGAAATACATCAAAATGCTAACTTTGCTTAAATCTTAGTATGAAGATAATGGTCTTTCCTTTTGCTTTTGAGTTTTCTGTTTTCTAATTTTGTACAAAAATCATCACATTAATCAGAAAAAGTAAACATATATATTTGGGAACAATCAAATGTGAAAGGGGAAATATGAATTATTTTTATATTATTCTAAATAAGGGAGTTTTATTACAAAGCATGTGTAGGCCAAGGAATTTACTATTTCACTATACTATAACCTGAAATCAGTGTATTTAAAATAATTCTGAGTTTTGGTATAATGTACGTGGGCCAAAAGACCCCCAATTCCACAAAGCATTAGAAATTATGGAAGAAATATTTAGGATCACACTTGATAATCATGGTTAACTTTATCAATTGTGAAGCTTTTTCAATGTATTGGCACAAATTATCTTACATTGAATTTCTTCTTGCAGCATTCTCCAAGGTATCAGATCTTGTACTAATATTTTTCTTACTGGGATGGAATGACTCAAATTAACTCACAGCTTTCATCTCACAAGTGGAATCTAAACTCTAGCTCAAGTCATTTAAAGGTTTTGGAAAAATGCTGTGATGTTTTATATGTATTCTCTCTTCTTCCTCAATCCCCTTCACTCCCTTTGTCTATTTTCCCCCTCCTCTATTTTCCTCACAGAGCAATAACTTCCATATCTATGCAAATAGTTAAACTACTTTCTGGGACATAGAGCACATGTTATAAGTATTTGTTAAATAACCAAAGAGAAAATTTTTTCATGTTGGCTTAAAATAAATCTGACTCTGAATCTCCTTTATTAAGAAGCAGTGTTCATCCACCTTTTAAGAGAAAAAAAAAAATCCACTGAAAACCTTCCTTGACTAAACAACAATTTTTCTCTGAAAATTAGCTTCACTTACATGTGAACCACAGGACTGTGCTTATAATAGTAAATGAAGCCCCATATGCCTCTCATTCTACTTGTCAGTCATGCTGCCCCAAACTAAACAGAAGTCAGGTACTGATTGGCTGTGTACAGGGTACATTTTGCAATCCCATGTACTTTGATGCTACCACAGCTGCAGCAGGCCTTCAAAATTGGCCCTGTCACTTTAAATGTAATAGACAATAAATCATCCCTCAGAGACAGCCCCTAAATAAAACAGGGAAAAAATAGAAATAGCATTTAAAAGCCCTTTTCTATTACAGTACCTCTAGGGAGCTTTAAAAATTGGAGCTCTTTTAAAGTGAATTTTATGCTTTTTGGGGCTTTTAAAAATGCTTCTAGAATTAACCTTGCAGTTCTATGACCAAATCTTCCATTAGGTCCCTTAATTTGGGGTCTCTATTATGCTACTATTGTCATATTTGCTCATCTTCTCTGTTTCATCATCCTTGGTACTCTGTTACCAATTAACTCACTTTCTCAATGCTTTATATATTCTATGTATTTCCCCCTCCTTCCTCTTCATCTTTCTGCCACTATTTCTTGTTTGGTCTTTATTTTTTTTTTCTTTTTTAATCAAATCTACATGTGTTTAACTCTCCTCTGACATACCCTCTGGTCTCCTGTACCTTAGGCACAGATAATCCTAATTAGGTGACGATCCATGGAGATCCATGGAGATGATCGAGAATTTCCCCGTTGGTAGAACGCAGCCACCTGTCTTCTCCTGAAGATTCTGAAGCAGAATCTTCAAAGGCACAGCTGAACCCCATCCATCCTCTTCTCATAAACCTCTCCCTCTCCTGTGCTGTAGCCTATTCTGGTTGATAAAAGGAGAATACCAGCATAATAAATAAATTTTCCTTACTTTAGTTTGAAAAAACATCTTAATTAAATACTGAAATGGGTAGATAATAGATATAAGCATCAAAAGTGTAGAAGTATATGAAGAGCCAGGATTTATATTAATAGGTGATCCAAAGTTACAGCCCAAATATTGTATAACCAGTATTCAGTTATCATAATTCATGTCCATGTAGTACTATGTCACCTGATAAGATGGTATGGCTCAATGGCCTTTAAAAACCTATACTGAAAAAAACATTTCATCTTAATATTGAAAAACATGCACATGAGATAAATAACAGGGCAACAACTGCTTCTTGACACGAATACAGCATGTCTTCTTGGACCTACCATGCTGTAAAAAGAAGAAGGAAGACTCCAACTTAGTATTGAGCTATTGTCTTTTGATAAATTGAAAAGGCTGAAGTATGAAGCAAAAAGCAGTGAAAAAAATTATTCTGACACTTTCTGGATTTATAGACTTCCCTGGCTTCTTACTGGCCATGCATCTCACCTGTCCTGCCAGAGTCGCTCCAACCACCCTCTGTGTGAGTGCTTACTACCTACAAGGTAGCAATCAAATTATCGCAGGCAATTTACCATGTGAGATAAACAAAAGTTGTCTGTGTGTATGTTTCTCACTGTGCTTTCACTGGAATGTAAGTGTCATGAGAGGCCCTAAAAATGTCCCATAGACCACTGGTGTGTTCAACATTGCATGCCTAACACTTATGTTGAGTTCATTAACATAGTAAAAGACACTGAGAATTGCTTTGGTACACTCAGCATTTATTGGAAGCCATGGAATTATTATTTTAAGTGAAATATATATTTTTGTGAAATCTTTGTAAAGCCTTGTCTAGGTACTTGCCTAAATGAAGATTCCATAATGAGGATTATTTCAGAATTTTGGAAGTGGTCATCATTGTTAAACCAAGTGATTAGATGAAGAAAAATGCTTCAGAAGGAATATTGCAAGTGTCTATTAAAAATTTCCACCACTAAAAGAGAGAAATGACAAGCAGATCACAGTCATTAAAAATGGCCCAAAAGGTTAGGGGAGATAGAAGAGAGTAAAGGGGGAATAAATGGTGATAGAAGGAAATGACTTGGGGTGGTGAACACAGAATACAATATATAGATGATGTATTATAGAATTGTGCATTTTATTAACCAATGTGACCTCAAGAAATTTTTTTTAAAAAAACCTTCAAAATCTTCAAAAAATGACCCATTGGTGGACAGCAAATTGCGTACTGGAGAACCAATGCTGGAAAAAATCAAAGAGGTGGAGGTCATGTTTTATTTCCTTGTAGTACTTTTTAAATTCAGCCCTAACCAAACCTGATTAAAGTAAATTCCTTTTTTACAGCCTGTGGAGTCTATAAGATTATGGTGTTAATGGAAGTGCGATTCGATCCGTCAGTAATGGTGCATGTCGGGACCCTGGCGCCTCTGACAAGTCCATTTTTTAAGACGTATTTATTGTTTTTTCCCTCCCTTCTGTTCTCTGCATTGTGGGGTTTAATTGAACAGTTTAAAGTGATTCTTCTTCAAGGCCCATTAATTGATTTTATTTGTGTATTCTCTGGGGGTCAAGGAAAAAGGGGAAAAAACCCAATAAAATTGCAGCTCTGGTTTTCACTGTCATATTCTCCCTGGTAATTCATAGCTATATATATTTCTTTTGTTTCTTTTCTCTCAGTATTTTTTCTTATAATATTCACAAGATGCAAACTTACATGTTTGTTTTGTTTTATGCCACTAATTTTTTTCTATTCTGACAGAGGTTTACAATGAATAATAAAATGAACCCAAATCTGATAAACCATGTAGTAACTAGGATTAACTCATAATAAACCCTATTGAAAGAGGAAGATTTCAATTATAGTCATAAAACTTTATATTCTTATGATAGCATTTTCTTTGTGCCAAAATAGGACAAAAATCTTCTGAGTTTGAGGTCAGGATATGTGTACACCTATATGTGTGTTCATATTTACTTACAGAACCTGCCACCAGTCCTGAATGGCCCTAGGTCTCTTGAGAACTAAGCTGATATATAGATTGATAAATAGTATACTCAAGAAGTGGAAGTTGTAGATAGAAATTGAGGTTCTGCCAAGGGAAGAAGCTAAACATGTGTGCACACCTACTGTGACACCATACCTCCAGAAACTTTGCCAGATTATGTCACAATGTCTTATGTCACATTATAATGAAATATAACCTATAGAATTTTTGAATGCTTATTTTTATCTAATTCTTACAATGATGTTATGAAGCAGATATTATTATTATCATCTAATCGTCAAGGTCATTAGACTTATAGATGTGAAGGAATCTGCAAAGGATATGTGTGTTTTATTTATTTATTTTTCAATTCCAATTAACATACAATATTATAATCATTTCAGGTGTACAGCCCAGTGATTAGATATAATATAATTTACTAAGTGATCATCCTGATAAATCTCATACCCCTCTGACACCATACATAGCTATAAAAATACTATTGATTATATTCCTTATGCTGTACTTTATATTCCTGTGACTATTTTGTAACAACCAATTTGTATTTCTTAATCCCTTCACCTTTTTCACTCAGCCCCTCAACCTCCCTCCCATCTGTAAATGGCCAAAATGTTCTCAATGAATCTGTTTCAATTTTGCTTGTTTATTTTGTTTTTAAGATTCAATTGCTTATAGATAAGTATTCATTGCCATTTTATTATTTATATTTTTGATCTTTATTTCTTCTTCTTCTTAAAGAAGACCTTTAACATTTCATGTACTAGTTTGGTGGTGATGAACTCTTAGCTTTTTCTTGTCTGAGAAGCTCTTCATATGTCCTTTGATTCTAAATGATAACTCTTTTTATATATCCTCTGATTCTGAAAGATAGCTTTGCTGGGTAATGTAATTTTGGTTGTAGGTCCTTGCTTTTCACCACATTGAATATTTCTTGCCACTCCCTTCTGGCCTGCAGTTTCTGTTGAGAAATCAGTTGACAGTCTTATGGGAGCTCCTATGTTTTAAATATGGATTTGATTTGCTCCAGTGCCTCTACTTTTCCACATTTTGATTATACCATTGCCTTGGAAGCTTAGTTTGTAATGGATTTTCTTTCATTAAAGATGAAAGTGTAATAAAGTCATTTAGAGTGATGGGTATATTTTTTTTACCCCTGCTTCCTAGAGTAGGCCCTAAACAAGCACTAGTTGAATGACTCAATAAGATACTTACCTTATCACTATCATATTATTCCTGCTTTGAGCTTCATTTCCAGACCAGTCCTTTGTGGACACCTTGCCTGATAAGGCTCACATAAAAGATGGGAAAGTGGCAGAGCAAGTAAATACTGGAAAACATCAGAATGCTTACTTGTCATGTGGTTAGAGTGCAGAGGATTTTTTCCAAAGTGGATGAAAAAGAGAAAATGCTGCCTTCTACTTCAAATGTTGTTTACAAATTCACTTTGAATCAGACTAGATAGTTATAAAGGGAGGTGATACTCTCTTTTTCAAAAACCATCTGTATTTTTATTTTTCTAATTTTCTACTGCGATATCAACATGAAAATAGAAGATAACCTCCCTGGAACTTATCTAACCCCAGGAAAAGCACATACAGGCACAGGAAAATGTAACCAAACTCATTTTCACATTAGAACAGGAATTCTATATGGTGTTACTTTGGTCCGATTTTATGATCAGTTTCCATTGAAGTCTTTGCTCATTAAAAGTATATAATCTTTCACTTGCATTTACAGATAATTACAATAAACACAATCTTCTTCATGCCGTGTACCTACTCTCCTTAAATGGTCAAGTTTATAGGTATATTGAGAATCTAGGCTTTCTCCTCCAAATTAAGAAATTCATCTACTATGCTAATTAACATTTATATGGATATTGCCTGTATTTGTTCTAAAACTGTGTGTGAGGGTCAATGTTGATCAGTTCAATTTGGTCAGACTTCATTCTAGCTCCCATTTAAATGACTTCAGCTCAACCTAGATCTATCTAGTCCAAGAAAACCAAAGATTCATTTTCCAGTACTTTCAGCCACATAAAAATACATCATAGTTTTTTAAACTAATAGATTGTTACAAAATTATACATGCACAAACTCAGCAAAATTAAACCTCCTTAATAATGCAATGGGTGCTAAGGTACCGGTTTCCCAACTTTATTTTGCTGCTCTAAGCACAAAGCAGACAGCATGACTAGTAGCTAAATCAATACTAACTGTATTTATAAGAGCAAAATGCACATATGAGCGTGGATTTTTCTCCTTCAATCACTCTAGGTCTAAGCCTATCTTTGATTTTAGTATTAGTCTTGAATGACCATCAAAGACAGTGCTTTGGCCTGGAAGATAGGCACTGTCAAGCTACCATGTTGGGGTCCATACCAGAAGAAACTACCCAACAAATCTGCGGGGCTTGTTAAGGCCTGGAAATGGTTGAGGTCAGATGATTATATTTCCGTTTCATAATTGTTAGAGCCTGTCACAACATTGCTGGAAACAGCAGCTGCTCTTTGCTGAGCTAATTCCACCTGATTTATTTAATATTACAATAAATTTAATGCTCTCCATCTTCCAAAGCCAAAGACCATAGCTTACAGGTAAAGCTGCATTTGCAGAGAAATGATGAGAGACCTCTCTGATGATAAAATCTATTTAGAGAAGGGTGCTGACCGAATTACTTAATCCTTCATTTTGGTTGTTGTTTTTATTTTCTTCTAGGGAAGAGGTTTACTATGGTCTGACTTTTCCCTTCTCTCCTCAGGAAGAACTCTTAGGAATCAGGAATGAACTTAGATATTGTTATGGGATGAACTGTTACCCCTCAACCCAAGTTCATACATTAAACCCCTAATCCCCAGTATTTAGAATGTGACTGTACTAGAGATAGGGTCTTAAAGAGGTGGTTAAGCTAAAATAAGGCTGTTGGAATAAGCTGTAATTCAAACCCACTGGCATCCTTAACACAAAAAGAGACACCAGGGAAGCACACATACAGAGAAAAGGCCATGTGATAAGACAGGGAGAAGGAAACTACCTGCAAGACAAGGAAAGAGGCCTAAGAAGAAAAGAAACCTCTGTCCCCTTGATCTTGGACATCTCTTAAGAACTGTGAGAAAATAAATTTTGGGTTCTTAAGTCATCCAATCTGTAATATTTTGTTATGAACCCTTAGCAAACCAGAATGATATTATCTAGTGTAACCCAACCTAAGGCTCTTCTCTAAAGAATCCCTTGATCTTTTGCCAGAATAAAGCCAGGAAGGGACATCTCTCTAACACAAGGAATCTGACTGCATTTGAAATATCATTTTGTTAGAATTTGCACTGAATCAGATGACCCCCCTTATAACTGCTATCCCCTTGTCCCAGTTCTGCACACTTCATTCAGAACCAAATCAAAAGTCTTACTGGTACGCTCTTCACCTAAATGAAGGCAGGCATCTTGCTTGCATGTTCCTTTCTTAAATATTCCCTTTCAAGTTGAACCTGTCTCAGTGCTTTCCAATAGCCCCTGTAGGCCATTGATTTTAGTGTAGTTGGTAGAATGTCTATCCTCCTTTAACTCTTTCAACAGGATCATTACGTCTATTAAAATGAGATACAGCTAAAGTTTCTAACTCAGGTGTTATCCAGCAGTGTGAAGTGCTTTAGGATTATTAGTTTTCTTGTTTTAGCACCATATTTTAAGATCCTCTCCATTAGGAGAATATGATACAAACAGATCTTTAAGTCCAGGTTAAACGAGCATGTGGTAAGGGTCTTAAAGTGACCCTGACAATTCCAAGTGAGACACAAGGAAACAGAAGACTACTAATTCCCCTCTAGTCAAATATGTTTAGAAGGCATTATTTTAAATGTTCTTAAGAAAACCTCTTAGCATTCTATCTTATTGTTATATATATTGATGTATGATATATAGGGTCTGGCAGAAGTAATGCCATTGAGTGTGGATGGTAGGATATGTGAATGCCTCACATGAGATGGATAGCAATTTGAACATTTCACCTAAAATGTTGTGAGGTGTGCTTGAGTGTGAAATTGTTATGTTATAGAGTTACATGCTTATGATTTTTGTTATAAGAGATTTGGTATAGATTACCAGTTCATTTAAAAAAAAAGGGACTTTATTTGTGCTGGACCCTGTATATATACTTATATGAGGGAGGACCCAGAGTATCCAGAATTATCTTCTGGAGGGTGGGCCCCTTGTAGTAAAGGCTTCCTCTGCCTTATAAGTGTTCTAGGAGCCCATCTGTATCAGTGTACCAACTGGCATTGCTGTGAGAGGCTGCATTCAGCTTCAGTGAATTTTTTTTTTTGAAGACACTTTCAACACATTTGCCCATTTCATGATGGGTGATTTACCAGTGCACCTGCCCACACTGCATTGAGTATTCAGCAGCTTTTAACTAAAAATGACATGACCCTCATGCCACACCCTCCGTATTCACTCTATCTTATCCCAACGATTTTTTGTTTTTGTTTCCCTGGATGAAAAAAGTCCTCAAAGGGAAATGTTTTGCAAATGTGGAAGAGGTGAAAAAAAAATGGCAGAAGTACTAAAAGGCATGAAAATCAACAGGTTCAAAAACTGTTTTGAGCAGCGGAAAAAAAACATCTCAACAGGTGTACTGCATCAAATGGAAAGTACTTTGAAGTGACTGAAGTTTAAACATGTAAGAATAAAAAATAAATATTTATTTTTTTAATAAATACATTCCATTTTTTGGGTCCCTGCTTGTATTAAGCATTTTCCCCAAATACTCAGAAATCCTAAAATCAAAATAGCAGAGAACAAGTTGCCATAGCACAATACAAATGAAGATTACTGTAAATATCTGTTAAACTTAAATATGCCACTCAGTTGAGTCTGCCATTTGCAGCTTAGTGGGAAATGGTCAGAAACAATGAAGCCCCTTGGGCATTGTTACATGATCAGAGTTACCAAAATAGAATAAAATGGCGTATGTTTTTGTTTCTCTCTGCTGATATATGAGGGAAGACCCAGCCAATGGAATTTATTTATAAAAAATTGTGTATTTATTATTACATGTTTAAAGTTCAGTCACCTTCAAAATACTCTCCATTTGATGCAATACACCTATCAAGATTGTTTTCCACTGTTCAAAACAGTTTCTGAACCCACTGATTTTGATGCCTTTTCATGCTTCTGCCATTTTTTGTTTCATCTCTTCCACTTTGACAAAACTTCTTCCTTTGAGGGTTTTTCTTTCATCACAGAAACAAACAAAAAAAAAGTCTCTCAGGGTAAGACTGGGTGAATAGGTAGGATGCGGTACAGGGTTCATGATGTTTTTGGTCAAAAACTGCTGCTGTATGCTCAGTGCCTATTGCAGCCTCTCACACCACCACCAGCTAGTACACTGATACAGATGGGCTCCTAGAACACTCACCTAGAATCCTGTACTACAAAGGGCCCGCTCTCCAGAAGATAATTTTGTATTTTGGGGGGTCCCTCCTCATATGTACTGTTAGGCAATATTGAACTTCAAAGGACTGTCATGCTTGCCAAATAGATTTTGAAAGAAGAAAATAATTAAAAGCCTTGTTTTCCTGAACACAATGTCTCCTTAAAATGTTGAATATAAGATCCGGTGGACAAACAAGCAGGACACAGGTATACTATAGTCCCTTATATTGACTTTCAACAATTTTCCTATTTCATAGACATATCAAACATATCTGGGAGCTGAAGCAGGCCTCTGAAAATGTTTGTCACATGCAAGGGGATTTGAAAGCTAGTTTTAGAGGTACAGTAAATAACAGAAACACTAGTTATTTCAGTTACTGGAAAAAGGATAATCGATGTCTTATTCTCCCCCAGCACCTATTTTCTCCACTTGATGCTAGGAATACTCTCTCTAGAGAATTATTGGCCCTGATATACTCAAGAAATTTCCTCAGAAGTATAGTAATATCTTTCAAATGCCATCCTAAAGACAGAAGTCTATATTTTTTGTTGCTGTTCACTATTGAATGGACTCCTCTTAATCCCAAATTATTTTGCAGTTAGCATTTTAGCTGCCAGAAGTTAACATCAAAAAAGACAGACCACTTAATGGAAAAGAAAAGTTAATGAACTAACAAGGGAGCCATAATTACTCCACAAATCAAGGGAAAAGATGGAACGATTTCCAAGGGAGGAATGGATGTATCAAAATGTTTTTCCTATAAATTCAAGCAGTGTGTTTTAAAGACCAGACTCTGGGGGAGGGAGAGATGTAATGTCTGATTACACATTATTACCAATGACCTCAGAACAATTACATCGCATTGCGTTCCTGAGTAGAGAGGCAACAACAACAAAAAGTTAAAAAAGAAGGTCTCTTCTCTTCCATAAGCTGAATAGCTTTTCTGCCATATGGCACTAGGTGATACAAAGCTGATGCCAGTGACTTGGGAGGCCATTGCAGGGGGCTTTTGGAGGAAGAGTGCATGCCTGACACCTGTCACAGAGCTCAAACACTGAGTTGGCATACTTACAACTAAATTAGAACGATTTAACCTTCATTAGCCCCTACCTGTGTTGATGAAGGTACAGAGAGTAATTTAGAAAATTTTGGGAGAGAGAATGAAGCCTTGATATTAGAGTTGGTGGAATTTTTGTGAGTAGACCAAATACTGCTGTCTCATACTTTCATGCTGTCGGGCTTTCTGCCCAGGATTCCATTTATTTGGAGTCTGTGAACCTGAAGTCAAGGATACCTCATGCTCTAGTGTTTTCAGTGGAAAAATAAGATGAACTGTCAATTGAAAGATTTCCTTTATAAAAATGAACAGTCTAGGATTTATGGGGCAAATAAATATTGTGCCAGAACAGCTGGCAAGCGTAAGAGCACAGACCGCTGATATGTTATCTGCAACCTCCCACACACAAACTGTGAGCTGCAACTCAATAAGTGGATGATTACAGAGGTTATGAGAAAAGTAGAAATAAATACAGTGAAGTTTAAAGAACACCTGGTATGAAAGATACCTTAGTTTCCAACAGAGACCTCGGTTTCATGGGAGGAAGCTTAGAGTAGTGGTTAGAAGGGCGGACTCTAAAAATAGACAGCCTGGGTTTATAATTTCATACAATCAGTTATGAGCTGTGGAACTGAAACAAGTCACTATATCTCTCTAAGCCTCAGTTTCCTATCTATACAAAAGGTGTACACTGTTGCCTGCCTCGTGGGATTATTAGGGAGAAATAAATGAATTACTCCTCCTAAAACACTCAATGACAGTACTTAACATATAATATGGGCTTAATAAATGTTAGATATTAATATTTTCATTAATAGTACCTATGACAAGGCATATTCTGATTTATAATGCTACTGACTATTTTCTTGTCCTGAGTACTATGCATTTCAATTGAAGGCAGAACAGCAGCAGCTACTAAAGTTGGAGCCCATAGGGAATCATTATAGAATACACTATGGCTGTAGACTTGTTAATGCTCCAGGTGGAAATATTTCTATACAAAAAGATAAACAGGTTCATGAAATGGTTTAAACAACCTTATTTTTAGGGACTAATGAAAACAGTTGGAATTTACATATGTTTTTGAATATTCTACATGCAAAAAGGGACAGTTGAGCTAATCTGGTTTATTTACTTTCATTAACTTGTATGTGTGGTCCCATTGAAGTCATGCTTTCTCTTAGATCTGTGTGAAAATTGCATTGCTGACTTCAACTCTCATGAAAGGAGAAAACCTTCTCTTAAGAAAATGCAAGTTGTATCATTAACTTAACAAGTGCTCCGAAAACATGTACATAGATCCATATAAAAACTGATTAGCTTAACAAAGAATATTAAGAAAACCACATCTAGTGACCTAGTTTTATCCAGGAGCTCCAAAGCCCCATGAGTTCAGTGTGTCCAAACTGCATTGCTTACTACCAGTGCCTAGCCCACAGCCTGGTCAATAATAATTCATAAATCACTGACTTACCTGTGTGTGTGCATGTGATAATTAGACTTCATGCAGAAAGTTCAGTTCATCATATTTACGATATGCTCCATTACCAACAGTTACTATTTTGATGAAACACCTTATGCCAGATGCTTTAAAGATACTATTCCTAATCTGTTTTTACAGAAGAAAATAATTAAAGGTTAAATGGGTAAGTGCTGGTTGAGTTCCAGGCTGCATAACTAGTAAGAGCAAGAATCAGATATAAAACTCAACATCCCAATCTCTGTTCATCATCCCATGATACTCTCCAGCTCATTCATATTTCAGCTCCTCTGAACTGAAAAGAGGTGGCATGAGTTAAGGTGTACATCGTTATCTCTTCGATACTTTCTCTTTAGCCCTACGAGAACATTAGTTATGCAATAGGAAGCACTAATTATTCTCTTTGCCTCCCCCATCAAATAAAGATTTATGCTAGCATGTAGCATAGATAACTCTCCTTTAATGATTTTTTTTTATTCAGTGAGTTCCAAGGAATAATTTTTCTATTTAATATGCATTTGGTTTAACTATTTTTGCAAAGCTCTTCACTCAGCTGTGTTAGCTTTGCCAAAATAGTTAAACATTGCTATTTACAAATTCTATTCCAACATTCACCCTGAAAGCCAAGGGTTTTCAGCTGTAGTGGGTCTTTGTTTTCATAATCTTTTATCTCTCTAAGGGATTACTAATAAACCATTATTTTTCTCTGTTGGAAAAAGGCCAGTATTCTTTTGATGTGCATAGCTAAACATTCTTGGGTTTAATATGTAAGTAAGACAAGTTTTATGCTTATGAAAAAATTTGGAATTCAGTGGTGCAGAAACCCATCTGCAGTCTTGTCCAAAGGGGATTCTTTTAGGTGACTGTTAAACCTGAATCAGACAGTAAAATCTTCACTCATTTTTGGTCACAGCGAAGGCCAAATTGAAGTCCATTTTCTGAAAATAGTCACATAGAGTTAAAATTCTCACAGTGAGGATAATAACATCCAATAAACCTAAAACTTTTCTGAAAAAGTATCTCTTACCTTAAATATATAAAACATAACAACAGTTTCTCAATATAAATATTAATGAATTAATGATCCCCCATAAGATAAATTAGATATGTAATGGACTGGCTTAGTTTAAATAATCAACACAAGATAAATATTTTTCATTTTTTAATTTTTATTTTTAAAGATTTTTATTTATTTATTTTTAGAGATAGTGGAACGGAAGGAGGAAGAGAGGGAAAGAAACATCAATGTGTGGTTGTCTCTCACATGCCCCCTGCTGGGGGCAAGGGCTGCAACCCAGGCATATGCCCCAACTGGGAATCAAACCTGCGACTCTTTGGTTTGCAGGCTGGCACTCAGTCCACTGAGCCACACCAGCCAGAGCACACATATATGCATTTTTTAAATGCCATTACTGAAAACTGTAATATAGGAAGTATAATATAAATAGTAATAGTAATGATCATATCTTCAATTTATTGGTAACTTATTATTTGAGAAGTCCTATGCTGAATGATTTACATTTATTAACTCATTTACCTATAGCTTAATCCCACAAAGCAAATATTATTCATACTCTCAAATTACTCAGTTTTAGATAAAAAGAGATTAGGATCAGCAAGGTAAAGCAACCTCGGTAAAGTCTAAGTTAGTGTGAGACACTTGCATGCCTTTGACTCCAGGGCCTATAAAGCTTTAATCCACATTCATTAGTAAGTGGTACAGGTCAGTGGTTTGGATTCCAAACTCCAGTGCAAAGACAGGTGCTAATCCCTAAGCTTTCAGCAGTGTTCAGGTAAATGAGAAAAATGAGCATAAGATGGAAACATTTCAAAAAGCTAAACTTTGTCAATTATAAAGGGATATATTGTTTTCATGTTTATTTTCTTTTTGAAATACTGGTGATGATATCTGGTAATCTAGCTTCATTTTAAAAAATTATGTGTATTTGGAAAAATTAAAACATTAGCAAACAAATGACATTCACAAAAAACAAAAAACAAACAAACAAAAAAACCGTGCAGGAGTTAAAAGGGAAAAGGATCTTCAAGACACTTCTGCGAACTGCCGAGGCCTTAGCTGGTGTCTGAATAAGGGACCCCTTAAGGATGCTCAAGGGTGATGGTGTTAAAGAATAGGAGGGGAATGTAATAACTATATAAACAATGGCCTGGATGTGGGAAAAAGCAAAACTTCTTAGGAGCCTACATAATCAGGAAAATTCAGAGAAAGAGAAAACTCTAAGGGAGTCCGTGTTGTATTCTCTGGAGACAGAGTGGGTTGACTATTACCTTGCTTTTGAACATGTTGAGTTTGGGGTGAAGGATTCAGGTGGAAACATATCTGGCAAGCAATATAAGGAAAACTCGTTTCCAGATCAGATAAAAACTAAATTATTCAAGGTAAGCAATGTGGTCAGTCTTCAAAGCAGATTGAGGGGTAAGGGAATAGTTAATCTCTGCCTTGACACATGTCCCTGGGCTTCATCTCCTCCTTGGAGGTTTCATTTAGGTGAAATTGTCACTACTGCATTGGCTTGGGGTAGGGCATATCCTCCCTTTCGTATTCTAGCCTGAGACAATGGACAATCATTCTCTTAATTTTCAATTCTGAGTTGGGATCAGACAGGTATATTCCTCACAGACTAAAGGCTCAGGGTAACAGAAGGGAAATTAACACAAAATATATAACACATAATTAGATCAATGACTTTTCAACCTCTTTCAGGCAGCTTTGGGAATCTGATAAATCTCTTTATATACACACACAATTTTGCTCTGCCATGGAGAAACTCCTCCAGCATACCTAGACTCCTCAAATGCCAAGCCCAGGAGAGAAAAAGAGACTTGAGCATGGGAAGGAACTCCTTCTTCGGCTGTTTAAGGCCCATTTTTATCTGTACATGATTGGCCTGGGGAATGTACATTCCCTTCAGTCATATTTAACCTGCCTGCCTTCTCTGAAACAGGGGTCGAGTCTTAGTTTATGGCTCCCAAAGGGCAACCATATAAAATACAACACAATAAATTTAACGTACGTACAAGAGATGCACATGTGCAGTACAAGAGTATACTATCATCACACAAATAAACTTTAATAATACAGGGCTTAGTGACCCCCTCCCCCACCATCACAATGGCCATATAACTCATGTCACATTCAAATTAACACCAATCCAAAAATCTGCCTTTAGAACTTTGGCTAGTACTATTGGCCTGTACTGAAATTTTTACTGAGGGAGCAAGAAAGAAGCACTTATACTGACAAATACATACAGCAAACATTTCTTGAAAGCCTTTTTTACCCATGTCTCTCTCTCTAAAACTTTATGCATCATAACATTTGGTTGAACCTGTTGAAAACTTTAGTCCCTGTGCCTTTTATCTTTCTTTCTCATTCCTCAATATCCTCTTTCTTCACTCATGCTCCCTCCTCCAGTCTCACTCTTTTTCTTTCCTTAGTGGTGTCTCCATGCTCTTCCCCATGAAGAGATAGCTATTCATTCCCTTCTGAAGACAGGCAGCCGGAAGAGCCATACACAAGGCTATTTGGAGGGACAGGAAACACTTGGGTCAAGATGAATTCCATGAAAACAGAAGCTGTATTTGTTTTTGCTTCCACCCGTATTCTGAATATCTCACACAGTGCCTGCCACTTAAAAATTCCTCAGTGCATATTTACTGAATAAACAAATAAAGAAGTTTTGATTGGATTTCAGTTAGAGTCTAGCATTAGAAACATTAAGTTAGAGAAGATCACTGAGTGTCAGAATGCTAAAGCACCATATACAGTACAATATATGAAGCCCTCTCTGCTATTACTAACAAGTTATAACAAAGGAAAGATTATCAGAAGAAAGGAATATAGGAAAAGAACACCAGATGAGCCAGAATTGGATCTTGGAGAAAAAAAAGAAAAGACACTTATTGACATATTAGCAACTGGAAAATAATTTAAATAAAAAGCGACCATAAGGAGGTATCATGAGTCTAGGAGAAGAAAATGAAAGAAGAAATGTTGATGGTTAACAACAAATCCCTAAAGAGAACCCAACCGGCATAATCCTTCACATTAGTGGGTAATTAAATCAAAAGGAAGAATCTCCTTATAACCTTTGTAATCAGTTTCTTGGTCTTGTGTGGTTGGCAAAAAGATTGGTAGCATTGCTTAATTAGTATCTAATACTCCTGCCTGATGAAGGAAAAACAATGAAAAATAGTCTGGCTTTATTCATAGCCCTGAGAACTATTATTTATTTCATATGTGATTCTAAGCTATTTTTGAAAGTAGTTCATTTCCAGTTTAACCTGAAAGAGTTGTTTTCAAGAAAGGAACAAATGAATTCTTGAAAGTCCGCACCTATTTCAGTTGTGAATCTATGTTTTATTTTAATTTTTTTTATTTCATTATTATTTTTTAAATCTTTACCCAAGGACATGCTTAGCTTATTGATTTTAGATAGAGGGGAAGGGAGGGAGAAAGAAAGAGAGGAAAACATTGATGCAAGAGAGAGACATTGATCAGTTGTCTTTCATAGTTGCCCCAACCAAGACCAAACCCACCGACTTGCAGTTTGCAGGACAATGCCCAACCAACTGAGCCACATCAGCCAAGGTGTGAATCAAAGTTTTAACAGATGCTACTGTGAATTAACCTTATAAAGTTCTAGTATCCAATCTACTGGGGACAAATCTCATTAATAGCAATAATTAACCTACATTATGGACTAATCATCTGTGAAATTTCAATTAAACTTCTGTTTTTAAAAGCATAAGAACATTTTAACCAAACAAGACACTTAGTTTCATTACTCCATACCTTTAAATGATTAACTATTTACCATTTTTTAAAAAACCCTTATTTCTAAAAGAATGCTTAAGTGAACAAATACATTAGATATTATATCTCATTTCATAAAATTATATGCATGATTCTACAATTAATGTAATACAAAAATGCAGGAACAGGTACACATAGAGTGAGAGGAGCTAAAGATCTGAGCTGTGTGTTGAACATGTGACAGTAGGGGATTTGCTAATGGGAACCAGGAAAGAATTTCAGAAGTGCTGTTCTACCAGAATCTGCTAGAGGTAGAGAATAAACTTCTTTCTTTACCCTTTTTCCCCCTTTATTTGAACCACACTCAGCCACAACTTTAAAATTAGTAGTGCCTATGGGTATTATTGACTATATTAATCTTTTTCAGACACCTAAGCAAGGTATTTTCAAATGAATGTCACAATAATGATTTTCAAGTGACCTAATGTATATGCACCAAGATCTTTATTTCAGTCTTCTCTTAATATTGAGAAAGGTTGAAAGGAGTCATTACTGGTTGAAGAAGCCCTAAAATATAAATATTAGGAATCCCACATTCACCTCAGGCAAGTTTTAGAACTGTGTTCACATACTTGATCATTAGGTAATATTTAGATCCCTAGAAAATCAGGGCATGACTGATTTTGTTGTACCTGCAATAAGTGGTTGTATCCAGTGGGTTTGCCTATCAGTCTAGATGTAGAGTCTGCTATATTCTGTCTGACTGCCAAAAAGTATATATCTGGTCCCAGCTTGCATTCTTGAAAGTCCTCAAGGGACTGCATTAGAATGTATAGAGAGATCAATTGTAGCTGCAGTCTACAATTGCTCAATAGGAGAAAATAACACTAACAACACATGGATTATCAATAATAGGTCACTGGAATTATCTCCTTATAGCAGCTATATGTTAAGTAGATAGTGTTTATGGAGCATAGCAGGCTTGGACAACTTTCTTAAAGCTGCTCTGTTAACTTTTTGAAGTATTTGAACTTTATACAGTAACTAATGAGATAAGATTTTTATTTCCTTATAGAGGAGAGGAAAAAAAACAAATTTATTCAAAATAAAAAAGAGGTGAGAGAGAAGTTCCTTGTCTACTTACTATTTTTCTTCACTCCTGCCTCAAATAGTTTTATGAAATGCAGAGAACATTAAAAACCTCTCAGATATACTCTTTCTTCAAATTAAAAGGATTAGAAAAAACCAGAGACCATTGACTGGTTTACTAATATACCTTCTGTTATTTTCCAAATGCATGTCAAGATTGAGATCAAGTTCTTTCCAACTATGCAAACATTTTCTTTTGGGAGGGTGTAACACTAATAAAGGAGGCATAAAAAGACATTGTTTTCCCAAATCACGTGATTATACATATCTAACTCCTCAGCTCCTGAACTGAGACTTGAGCTTAGATCCATCTTCACTTGGATAAGAAAAACTGGTCTATGAATTTCTTACTATCAAGCATATTGGAAAGCATCCTGAGGAATATAAATAAATAAATCTTTCAAAATGAATTTTATATTTGTTGTGGATATCATGGATTAGTGCTAAAATTGCATTTCATGTTCTTTCTAACATACTTTCTTATAAAGCCAAGGTGAGAAATCTATAAACAGTATTTCCAAGACTTCTTTGCCACTGGAATTTTAGATGTAATTTAAGTTTCTCCAATCATAACATTTCTGTTAGATTTAGAAAGGAAAAGAGAGACTGGAGGCATTTTGTTGCTTGGCAGCCTTGTTAGCAAAGGTCCCAGTGTTCAATCACTAGCTTCATGGATACTGTGAAGGAGGGTGAGAAACTTCCTATTTTTGAAACAGTCTTATATCAGATGTGCCATGGTTTAAGACCAGTTAGCAGCAATGAAAACTTCCTGAATATAGCATCTGCTGGAGCCACAGAAGAGGCACTACTTCCATTGGTGTGATAGTTTAATAATTTTTGTTTGTGTATTCTTCCTTCAAATAAAGTCTAAAATATATTATTTGAAACCAACCTTGGGTTTTGTAAGACTTCATCTCCCTTTGATAAAGCCCTTTGTGTTTACAAAACTAGAGTAGATTCTTTTCTCTGCAACTGAATCTGGTCACAATAAAATAAAGGTTAAAAATATCCCACATTTCATACAGCATAGGGGATATCATCAATAATATTGTAATATCTTGGTATGGTGACAGATGGTAACCAGATTCACAGTGGTGATCATTTCATAATGTATAAAAATATCAAAACACTTTCTTGTAAACCTAAAAGTAATATAATGCATGTCAACTATAACTGAATTTAAAAAGATACTACCTTCAGATTAAAAATTATTGATACATTCTTTTAAACTCTTCCTGTTCTGTTTCTAGCACCTCAAACTTTGATGAAGAAGTAGCCCTTTCTACTCAGAAATTGGTTGGCTTAATTGGAGAATCAATTTGGAATAGTCTTCAGGGACTAGTGAAACTAATGTCCTGCCTAAACTGATAATCTGATCATTTAATCGATATACAAAGTTTTCAGATATGTAGACTTCAGTTTGTCCCCCTAATTTTAATTTTTACTAGTGTTTTTAAGTATTCATTTATACTTTTTAAAATGTTTTAATATATTTTATTGATTATGCTATTACAGTTGTCCATTTTTTTTCTCCCATTTACTCCCCTCCACCCTGCACCACCCCTTCCCCCAGCATTATCCATCCCTTAGTTCATATCCATCGGTCATACATCTAAGTTCCTTGGCCTCTCCATTTCCTATATTTTTAACCTCCTCCTGTCTATTTTGTACTTAAAATTTATGTTCCTTATTCCCTGTACATTTTCCCCCATTCTTCTCCCTCCTCCTCTCCTCTGGTCTCCATTTCTATGATTCTGTTCCTGTTCTAGTTATTTGCTCAGTTTGTTTTTGTTTTTAGGTTCAGTTGTTGATAGTTGTGAGTTTGTTGTCATTTTAATGTTCAATTTTTGATCTTCTTTTTCTTAGAGAAGTCCCTTTAACATTTCATATAATAAGGGCTTAGTGATGATGAACTCCTTTAACTTGACCTTATCTGGGAAGCACTTTATCTGCCCTGCCATTCTAAAGGATAGCTGTGCTGGACAGAATAACCTTGGATGTATGTCCTTGCCTTCCATGACTTGGAATACTTCTTTCCAGCCCCTTCTTGCCTGCAAGGTTTCTTTTGAGAAATCAGCTGACACTCTTATGGCCACTCCTTTGTAGGTAACTGTCTCCTTTTCTCTTGCTGCTTTTAAGATTCCCTTCTTATCTTTAATCTTGGGTAACTTAATTATGATGTGCCTTGGTGTGTGTTTCCTTGGGTCCAACTTCTTTGGGACTCTCTGAGCTTCCTGGATCTCCCGGGTTTCCTTTGCCAGATTGGGGAAGTTCTCCATTATTTGTTCAGATAAGTTTTCAATTTCTTGCTGTTCCTCTTGTCCTCCTGGCAACCACATGATTCAGATGTTGGAATGTTTAAAGTGGCCCCAGAGGTTCCTAAGCCTCTCCTCATTTTTTTGAATTCTTGTTTCTTCATTCTGTTCTGGTTGAATGGTTATCTCTTCCATCTGCTCCCAGTCATTGGTTTGAGTCCTGGCTTCTTTCCCTTTACTGTTGGTTCCCTGTATATTTTTATTTCACTTTGCGTAGCCTTCACTTTTCCCTCCATTTTGTGACCATATTCAACCAATCTGGTGCGCATCCAGATTACCAGTGTTTTGAACTGTGCGTCTGATAGGTTGGCTGTCTGTTCATCGCTTAGTTCTATTTTTGGAGCTTTGTCCTCTTCTTTCATTTTGGCTGTATTTATTTGCCCTAGTGGCACCTGTTATGTTGGAAGGGGCAGAACCTTAGGTATTCACCAGGGTGGGGCAACCCAGGTCCCTGTGTTGTGATGCTCTCTGGAGGGGAGGGGTTGAAGAAGGAACAATGCTGCTTGCTTGGCTCTTGGCAGGCTTTCAGTCACTTCCCCCACTACACACAAATTTGGCCCTCTTGTTTGGATTCCCAGGTACATGGGTTTGTGTACATTCTAGGACCCTGTTGGTCTCTCCAACAGACTGTCCCATGAGGCAGGGAGTTTCTCCTACCACTGCAACCCCCACAGGTTTTTACCTCCAGGGGTTTTGAAGCTTTCTTTTCCCGCACTGAGGCGCTGGATTGTGTGGTCTCTCTGGCTCCCCAGGTGTTCCTCACAGTTTATCTGCATGCAAATGTGGGACCACCCAGTCTTCCAGCAGCCGCCTCAACCACTGTTGAAACCACCTGGTCCTCCAGAGGCCACCTTGGTCCTCCAGAGGCCACCTTGGTATGCATCCTCTCCACCCCGGCTGCCCATCTCCACCCCACCTACTGGTCTGGATGAATGTTTCTTCTTTAGATCCTTGGTTGTTAGACTTCCATACAGTTCAATTTTCTGGCAGTTTTGTTTATTTTTTTGTTTTTAAATTTGTTGTTGTCCTTTTGGTTGTGCAAGGAGGCAAAGTATACCTACCTATACCTCCATCTTGGCTGGAAGTCTGATAACTTTTACTTGTTTTTGAAGAGCATTATTTAAGATCAAAGGGCAGGAAATTTAAAAATATATATTACAAGAGTATATTTAATGAACTGAAAAATGTTCTTGATATATCATTCTTTATAAAAAGCAGGCTATCAAACATACCTGAGGAAGGATTTAATTTTTATTAAACAAATGCTTATATATTTATTAAAATGTACTAAAATATACACAAAATATTAATAGTGGTCATTCTTAGGTAGTAGTATTATAGGTTGTTTCAATTGGCCCATTTTACCTTAGTAATAAGGTTTTGTACTTCTCACACAAAAATGTTGCTAAATCCATCTTCAGTTAAGACCTAAGCAGGAAGAGTTTACCATGAAAAGGCTTAAAAAAAATGCTCTCCCAGTCTCATTATTTGAATACAGAATGCAATTGTCACTAAGAACAGAAAGAAAAGCCTTGGACTACACAGATAAGAAGATGGGACATAAGTATTATATAGTTTTTTAATGAAAAATATGTACAAGCAAATGATAAAGAACATATTTTGAAGTAGTGAATAATAAAAGTAAACATGGGTCTTTGAGGGGAGACACAAGCAGAGCAAGGACTGCCTGGGAATCTACACTTGCATGCCAGCAAAGATCACAAAGATCAGAATCCAGCTCAGCAGGAGAAAATCCTCATGTCTCATCTGATTGTCAATTCTTATTTGCTTCTAAAAGAGAAAACTGGACAGTGTCAACGTTCAAGGATTTCCTTTCATTGATGTATATGCAATTTTAGAGTAAATAGTGTTTCAAGTTCTTTTCATAAGGTCTCAAGATGAATAACTGTTTTAGCATTTTCAACATAAAAATAACTAGAATGGCTAGTCTTCTAGTAGAGTCAAAATTCTTGTGTTCAAACTAAACAAAAATAAGTCAAGGAATAATCTTTTCAAATGCTGTTATAAGAAGAGACATTTTTGTCTAGCTTTGTTTTATATTACAGGTGCATTAATTCAAGTACATGATGCTTTTTGGTACTCTATGATCAGTTCAAGTTATTTTGAGGCAATTGGTCATGAGAAGACAGGGGGCTATTAACATTGGAGATTACACACAAAGCGACTGAAATATTGTGCCAATGGTTATGAATTTCCAACTCTTTCTAACTAAGCAAGTCAGGTATATTTTTGCCATATAAAGTAGATACTGCCATAAAAATAAAAATAAAAAAACAAATAATACAGACAGAAAAAGGTCTAAGAAAGAGTAGAACAATATTTCCTTTTATCTATTGTCAGAGTTTTTTGTTTTTTTTGTTTCTTTTTAGTGGTATGTTATTGATTTTCATAGGAAATGTGGAAAGTTTCAAAACTTTGGGAGACTATGGCTTTGTATATATATGTTTTTATTTTTATTTTTATTTTTTTTTTTACGAAAGGAAAATTTAGAACACAAAATTTTAGAACTTCCTGAGATTTGAAGGGAATCTCTTCCTAGATTTGACTTTTCTTAGAAATTCTTTACAACTCTTTAGACTTTGAGGGCACAAGAGGATCCCAGAAAAGAAACTAGGAGTTGGATGCCTATAAAAGGAATCTATTCTTTTCTATTTTGGTTATATAGTGAAGGTTATGAGTGTAGAAAGGAAATAGAAGTTCAAAGTACTCTTTTACCTAGAAATAAAATAGAGCAAATAATTATAGGTTCCCTCAAATGATAGTTGTCAAAAAATTGTATGGGGTCACAAGGCACAGAAGGTTAAAAAGTTCCCAACAGAGCTGCCCAAATCTAGTGTCTTAGTTATAGGCCCATTCAAAGTGTCACCAAGCATTACTACATTCGAAATGGCTTTCTCCTTCTGGTCCCTTACCATGTTTTCAGAATGTGGCAAAAATAAACCAACAACAACAACAAAAACAACTACCCATTATGATCTTAGTCATTGTTCATGCTTAATATGCCCTAGGTGATATCTACTTTTCATGTTTCAACAGGGGTTGGATCAAGTCAATGACAAAAACTTTGGGCACAGGGTCAATTTGTAACATTAGGTGTTAAAATATAAATGACTCACATTTTATAGAAATATTTTATCACCATACCTCAACAATTGAAATTATTGAGGTCATGAATAATTCAAGACATAACTGTAGGAGTTGAAGAAATCTACCTTCAGAAAGTTTAAAACAGCCCTATCTGGTGTGGCTCAGTGGATTGAGCACCAGCCTGCAAACCAAAGTGTTGCTGGTTCGATTCCTGGTCAGGGCACATGCCTGGGATGTGGGCCAGGTCCCCATTAGGGGTGTGTGAGAGGCAAACACACATTGATACTTCTCTCCCTCCATTTCTCCCTCACTTCCCCTGTCTAAAAATAAATACATAACATATTAAAAAAAAAAGAAAGAAAGCTTAAAACAATAATGACAAAGTACCAGATAACTTCTAGAATAGTGATAACAGTAAAGGTAACAATCGTGAAGATAACAATGACAATACTATAATAATTATACTAATCCCCTCTAGGATTTTTTCTGCTGGTCATTGTGGTAGTTGGTCTTTTTTGAAATACCTCAGAATATCTAATCCATTTCACTCACAGTATAAAAGCATTTGCTGTTTTCAGATTATCCATTCATATCCTTCTTTCAAGTCCATACGATTTTTTTTTTATATCCCCTGGATATTTCCTTGATATGGTCATTTAGTCCTAAGCTTTTTTTGCCTATAGAAACTCTGAAAAATGGAAAGTTATCCCTTTTACACTAGTGTTCTTATGGTCATATAAAAATCATTTTAGTCTCTGTAGGATTGTCCTGACTATGCATCTCATAGAACACTGATGGGAGATGTAAAATTTTGATTCTTCATTACCTTCTCCTATCTCATGTATTTTATACTTATACCTAGCTTCACATTAATTATCTCCTTTTGAGTATGCTCTATAGCTTTCTAAAATATTGTCACATTTTACCTCTCGTCAGCCTCTTATATCACTACCTTGAGAGTGATGCTTCTCCAAGTTTTTACTTGAGGATGCCTGCATCTTTTCTCATATCTCTCATTCTCATGTGTCTCACTCACTCTCTCCAGTTCATTACAACTTTATTGCTCAATCTCCCTTCTATCCATCACCACTCCCTTCCTGGTACTCAGCTTCACTCATTCCTCATCCCAGTGAGTCTTCTGTCGCCTTCAAAATAAAATTTTTCTGAAGATGACTCCTGTCTCAGCCTTTCATTGGAATTGCAAAGCTAGGTGGACTGGATTAGCCTTGAGGGTGGCAGCCAAATCAAGTGTTTCTCGACACAAGAAATGATTATAATTGAGACTGATATGGGTAGAAACAAGAACTGGAAAGATAATGAGAGTGTAACATGGAAACTACGTGTTGAACACAAGGTCAGCCTCTAACAAATGCCAGAAACATGACATTCCCTTAATAAGTTATGGAAGAGTGCCCCAGACAGATACTGTAATAAAATATGGACAAGAAGAGGTACATCCCAAAGGAAGGATAAACTAGATACAAACTAGTTAGAGGATGAGCAGAGAGAGACTGCTATGCTTGTGTTGTCTAAGCATTTTGATCACAGAGAAAGGCAGATCAAATACTTGCCACAAGGATCTGGGGCACCAACAAATTAGATTCAGGCAGTGGGAAATGAGTGAAGTGGAGACTTGCATGAGTAACTGCAGCTTATCGAGGTTGTGACCGTTTGCTAATTACTGTGGCATACTCGTATATTATCATCTCACTTAATCATCAAAGCATCCCTCTGAGGTAGATGCTATCATTAGCTGCATTTTTCAGAGGGGAACTCTAAGGTTTAAAGGGATTAAATAAATATTGCAAGCAACCTGTATTGGAGAAAATGGAACTTGAACCCAGGCTGTCTGACTCATAGTCTGTATTTTCAGCTACCACTATGCTATACCTAGTAGTGGTGCTCATGCTAAGTCAATCTGAGTTAAAATAAAAGCAGCTGATGGAACAGCAGTACAATATGAGCAGGAAAAAAAAGCAGTGAGTGGTTAGTACTGCTTCCTCTGGCTTTCTGATAATTGTTGAGCATTTTCTTGAGCACAAGGCCAATATCAAATGATTGATAGAAAATCATGATGAGAAAAATAATATTCCCATAATAAGTTATAGAGAAGCTGTTCCCAGACTGAAAATGTAATAAAAAATTTATCGTCCTTTTTTCCTCACACCCCAGTGATCCAAAAAATAGATTGATTGATTTTATTACTTTCTTAAATGAGATATTGTATTTGTATAACTTTTAATTACTTCAATAAGATGATTTTAAAACTGTGCTTGTATGATTTTCAATCACACTTTCTAATCATAAAAAGAAAGAAAAACTGGAAATGGTTCAGATAGAAAAAAATATGTCAGAACAGACTACCCAGAATGGCCTTTCAGCTGCTTATGCTCTTGGCACTGTCTCTATGGACTCTATTATAACTGCATTTTTAAAACTATCTTAACTGTGAACTATCTTTTTCCATTCCTTCATCTTTCATTTGCAAAGAAAACAATGTGATGTGTTAGTATAGGATGGATAGGAAAGACTTGTCCTTACATCTAACTGGCAAGCAAAAAAAGTGACTAGAGGATAACTACATATATTTTTTTCCAAGTGCTGTATGTCTGGTGTGTTTTTTCTCTATTTCTCAAATTTGCTCTGTTGCTTCATTGGCAAATTCTTGTTAACAAAACTGTCCAAGTGGGGAATAAAATTAACAGGAAGGAAAATTGATGGGTCTTCTTTAATTATCAAGAAAAAAAAAATAAGTGCACCCAGTTCTGGAATGATTTCTTTCAATATTATTCTAACCATAATCACTTAACTCCTAAACCTTCTTATTGGACAGCATTCATTTAGTCATTCAACAAGTATTAATTTTGTAACTCATAGCACAAAGTATTATAAAAGTATGAAGATAAATATGATGTAGCTTTCATGCTAAAGAAGATAGGAGCCTGGTAGGAGGAAGACATGACAACAGATGTACAGAGAATATAATTAAAATGTCAGGTGGGATGAGTGAAGGGGAATTGTGAAAATGGCCATAAAATTAGGACATGGCATAATATGGTACAATATATCATTGTGGAAGGAAAAGTCAGGTTTCATGGGGGGACTAGTTTTTTGAGCAGAACCTTGCAGTGTGGACTGAATTCTGGACATGTGCTTATGTCTACGTGTAGGAAATAGTGTGAGGAAAGGCACTGAGGCAAGAAAGCATTTAGGAACAACAGGATATATAGCTTGGCCTGAAAATTCAGTGTGTGACAAAGAATGAAGGCAGATAAGAGGTGAGGCATATAGCATTTCTTGGATCTGGAACTGAAGAAAGATTACTCTCTCTCCAGCTCTGACAACACAAAGCTAAGGCAGTTCACATTAACGTGACAATGATGCCCTCTGAATGCTGGGTTTCCTCCACTGCCTAGCCGGGGAAACTCTATCAGTTTAAACACTTAGCCGTACAATTTTGTCTTTTAGAAATGTTTTCTAATGATGAAAATAGTGGTAAGAGAAAGTATCTTGGGGCTCAGTTTGTATTTATTTTCATTTAACAAATTTCACCATCTGCCTCAGTATCTTTTCTTATTATAAGCTGGATGAATTAGTCTATGATTCCAAAATTAGTTACTTCATGGGAAGATTTCTGACTTTATGAAGCCTGAGTGAGAACATTCAAGTGACAATCCGCTTTTAATCAAAGGGCAAGAGAAAACTAGCCCAGAGCCAAAACAAATGGGGGTGGCTGAAGTTTGATACTTAGAATCAAGAGGTATTTGAACAGAAAGAGCTCTTAAACAGAGTCCAGCCCAGTGGTTGATATTCTTCATTGATTCTTGTCTCTGCAAGGGTCTACTTGGGTAATGAGAGAACCAGGGATCTATTTCTAATGTTTCAAAAGGCTAGTAGAAACTAAGTATTTCTTTTCACATGGGCCTATAGAATCACCAAAATAACAACCATCTCATTGAATAGCTAATATTTTCGTTTGTGGTCTTTCCTGCATGTTTCACTGTTCTTAATACATATTCAATTTAAAAAAATCCTTGATCAATAAAAACAGGAAAGTAAATTATTTACTGCAATTTGATATACAAAGTATTTACAAATAAACACATGAAAATAAATAATTAAACAAGTTCTTGTGTTGAATATGCCAGAGCTACATTTGATCCAACTACCAAGTTATATAAATGGAAAAACTGAGATTGAAAGAAATAAGGACTTTAATTAAAGATCATATAACTAATTAGTGACTAAGGCGGCATTAGAACCAGACCTTAAACATGTCAAATCAATGTTCTTTCGGCAATAGTGCCCTGATAGGTGGACTGCCCAAGAAGATTCCAGAATGTAAGGCAGAGAAGATTGAGTCCAGAGACCACAGAGTGTAAAAGTTAATGACCTCAAGTAATTCTTTTTGATGTGTAGAGAATCTCACTCATCACACACACACACACACACACACACACACACACACACAGGTATGATGATAAAAAACGTGAAATAATATATTTGATTTATTGTTGTCCTGAAACAAACTCTTCAAAGTGCTTGACAAGTCTGAAGGGTTTGGTTTGCATACTTGCAACATCTTTGCTAATATACTATTTACTGTTCCAACATACCACTAAAACTCACATGGGAAGAGATTTTACCCATTTTTTAAATATTAAATCTGAGGCTCAAGAAGTTATGTATTTTTCCAAAAGCTGTGTCAGTAGTGAGACTGGGACTAGGCCATTTGGCTCCTGAACTTCATTACTAATCTCTTCTAGTTTCCTTGGAAATCAGTTTTAACAATTTGACTGTAAGCTCTCCCCAGAAATGACAAGGATCAGTTGAAGGAAGAGAGGAGACACATTAGAAAAAATATAAAGCTATGTAAAGATTTTTAACATGTTGTCCTTTCCTTTGTTTTGATCAACTTGAATAATCAAAAACTGCCTGTGAACATGAATTTCTAGGGGAGTTGTGATCAAATCATTAGCAGCCAATGGTGTTGGGAACTATAATATGCCATATCAGTTGGGATGAATATTAAAGAGAGAAGGCAGTCGTATATCCCAGTTAGTACAGTCTCCTTTGGGACTGACAACAGAGACCTGTACCTTTTGCTCTTATTGTTATTCTGATTGGAATGCCATTAAGGACAGTCTAGTTCAGGTCAATAGGTGGCTCTGAATTCTAACTCCTGTCAATTCTAATAAAGGTTTTAGATAGGGAGTATACTACTTATCTGTAGTGAAATTAAAATATGGATTCTTCCCTTCTTATTTCCTAGGCATTTTAATGCTTTTTTTAATCTTCATGCATCATCTGAAATAACCATTTGTGCAACAGCTAGTCATGCCTGTTAGGGGAGACTGAGGAATAGTTTGGACCTGGATTATCACAGTGGCTATAGAACCTGTATTCATGATCATTAATAATAGTTTTACTTATATAAATAGTCATGCTGATATGCATTTATAACCATTTCAAAATTGACCAGGTAGCTATGGAACTGGATGATACAAACAATGGCCAGGTGTTAAAAGGTAAAAATATTACTTTGATAGGGTTTTAAAAATGAATACAAAAAAGATCCGTATAAAATAAAATACATTTTATAACTCAAACGTATTTTAAGATTACATAACTAGGAATTAAAAACTATAATTTATATTTAAAAAAACACAAAGCAGATTTTCTGGAGGAAAAAAAGACTATTGGTCTTTAAAATATGTTTGAGAAGGTAAGAACCTATGATTTGACATCATTCACTATAAATATGGAAAGTTCTTTAATTAAAAGCTCCTAAGAAGTATATATAATCCCACTTTCAATTTACTTCTTTAAAATCTCAGCCTTTAAAATAGCGATTAGGAAGTTATATGTATTTGGGTTGCTCAGTACATTTTCTAATGCACAACAAATAATGTACAGGCTTTTTTTTTTGTTCTTAAACCCAATGTCTGAATAAATAAATGTTCATCAATGTGAGAATGTGGTATCTGTCACTATGGTGAATGTCCAGGAATTAAGAATTTTTAAGTGTGAATATCCCATACTGCAAGATACATTAGTTAAAATAACATATTTTCAAAAATAATTATCTAAGAAACAATGGATATATAAATGAGGATAAAGTGTTCAATAATATAAGCTCTCAGGTAAAAGCCACCATCCTTGCTACTGACAACATCTCATAGACAAGAAAATCCTGACTCTTCTTCGTTTAAAACTCACCAAATTACCCCCAAACAAGTTAAGAGTTACTATCAGAGGAAAAGTAAAGTATTACTTACTTCAACTCTGTTCTCATATCTATCTACCCCCTGTAACTGCTGCTTCTTTCCAAGTAAAAGTTAAGCTTCCTTGGTCTATTGTAATTTTTTAATGTAATGTACCTTCTCAGTAAAAGCATCAGGAGACCCAAAGCAGCGCCATTAGTGTACTTGAACTAGCAACATGGTTTCTATTTTAATAATTAATAATCTACTCTGCTAAATTGTAAAACCCAACTAAAATCAAGGATGTGAAATGGTTTCTTTATTGACATCCTAATAAAGAAGTTTGAGTAAAATGGGTAGTACTTCCTCGGACAAAAGTCAGGTAAATGTATAACTGAAAACAGGCTGGCTTGAAACCGGTAATAAGGTATAACATGATGAATAAAATGAGCCAATACATTTCCTAGTGTTCCATCAATGTAAAGGATTACAAGTTTGGGCCTTGGATACATATGGCCTACGTTTAGTCATATTTTAACTACTCATAAGCTATGTAACCTTAGACAAATTATATCACTTCTCCAGTGCTCAATTACACCTATAAAGTGGGTATAAAAGAATCTAGCTCAAAGAATTGTCCATAAAAGTATATGTAATACAATATCTGTATTAATTAGCATATTACTTGACATTAAGTAAGCCCTCCCTAAACATTACACTATCAGCAATATTCATTAATTTACATGTAGGTCACTTCCTAAACCAGGGAGCAGTGAAGAATTGTTCAAAATAGTTAACAACTTAAAGTTCTGGGTTCTGGGAATGTTAAAGTCATTTAGATAAGATTTGCAAGGTTTTAAGTTGGTACTTTTTAAAAAACAGCTCAGACACACATACATACACACAGAATTAACTACAGAACCCACAAATGAGAACATCATACTTTGTAGGCTGTGTTCAGTTATTCTTGAAAATTCTGGATGATTTTCCTTGAAAAGATTCTATCTCATGTGCCAGAGAGTGATGCCGCTTCTCTTGCATACAATAAACTACCAATGCTACGGCATCCACAAGGTGCCGGGCACGGCTCAGTATGCAAGATCCTTGCTTCTCAACAGACACATTAATGTGCCCTACAAAATAAAGATCTGATACCAAATATCTGGAGCCCACCCATTAAAACATAAGAACTTGTGCCCAGAAAGTCACTGTGTATATCTATAAATATTTTGCCTTGGCTACAAGTCACACTACTTGGAAACATTAAAACTTTTAATGTGTGGTCATCTGAAGAACCCATCTACCAATACACTTTGGAGAGTTTAACTTAACCAAGAAATGATAATAATACTAAGAAGAATGTTCTGTATTGCCAGTAAATTCCTACGGACCTATCTAAGCACCTGGGAGGTGGATACAAAAAGTAACATTTTGGATTAGAGTTTCTGCAGATACAGTGGTAGCTTGAGTCAAACAGTAGTAATTTTCTGTGGAGAGGAAATTGGTAGAAAGCATGAACATTCACAAAAATAAGTCCCCTTTTCTCCCTAAAATGGTAGAGCATGATCTTCCTGACTTGTTGCTTTATGATAAATCTCAGCGATTACACAGTGTTACTTTTGTTTTGGGGAGTGGGTGTAGGTGGGTGTGAGTAGAGTGTCTGAAAAGCATATCTTTGTTCTTTTGGAAAAAATAACTCACACTTTTAAACGAAATCAAACATGTTCTATCCTGCTATAAAGTAAATACTGACATAAGACAAAAAGGCAGTATCTGGAGACTCTAAATGCTTTATACTTTGATTAAAAATGCTTCTGTCAATTACAGATTGATTTTGTAGCTCATTACAGTGATGAATGCTAGGGCTGGCGGAGGTGGTATTTTACCACTTGGCCTGAGGGTGTACTCTGTTAGAAGATGGTAAAATTACAATTACTTTCCAGCGCTCATCTGTGTGCCTACACTGACCCAACGGGCGCCACTGGGGTAATTTAAAGGAATGGCATCATGTGGAATGGTACAAAAAAGAATAGTACATCAGCGCTTCTAGAAAAAAAAAATCATTTTAAACTAACATTTCTTAACAACCTGCTGAGAATCTTGCCATGTGATAAGTAACACAGAAAGACATCAGCTGGATTTTGAAGTAAACTAGAGTGTTTAGCAAAGGCTGCAGCAAGGAATATGCAAATATCTCTGCATGTACAACTATGAATATTAAAAATATACATAATTTATAAAATGTATGCAGGTACATCCATCCACACATATAAATAAAAATGTACATTTTTTTTCCTCCTCCTTAAAGATCGGAGATTGTTAGGAGTTATGGGGAAATTAGAGGATATAGGTAAGAGCTTCAGGGGGAAGAAATCAATATACAGTAGTGACTGAAAAGTGAAAAAAGGAAATTCATCTTACTCTGTAATACATTCATATCATGCTCTGAAGTGACCTGTATTTCTGGAGTCACTGTGTGGTTTCTTACTCAGATATCCCCGGTTTGTTCACAGGGTGTCCTCTAATGACTACATCTCTGTGAAGCTACATGGCCAAAGCAGTAATTTTCATTAGATAAATAACATACACACATTATATGTTGTATACCTGTCACCTTACGAAGTACAATGACTTAGTCTTCAATTAAAATTTTAAGACAATCGATGCTCAATATTAAGAAAGAAGATATTATATGAGATTGATATCAACAAGACTTGGAATTAGAAAAAGAAAAGAAATCCTTTCAAATGGAAGATTAGGAAGGCTGGCTATACTGTGACTATAGCAATACTGGCCATACATCTACACAATTGCTTTTTATAATAGTCCACCATGAACACAAACCTATTTACGGCCTACTCTCATGGCCATAGATCTCTTTTCTGCTAGTTGTTTAGAATCCCAATACTGTGAAATGGAACTGTGGTGACAAAAGAACAATACTTCATATAATGAAATGTCAAGAAATCTAAGTTAAAGTAAAGTAATGAAACACAGGTTCGAGGCATAAAACCTGATGTATGCTTATAATCCAAGTGGAAAATGGAGAGTGGAACATCATTAGAACATCTGGATCATTTTAGAAACTGAATACGTTTGGCATCAAGGACCAGGTTAAAAAATCTCATTTTTCTCACCTACCTTATTATAACAGTGGTAAAGAAATAGAAGGAAAACATACTCATAAAACCTGGAAAAGATATAAGCTAGCTATTGGTGCTTTCTAAAAAGTGGAGAATATACAGTGAAAAACAGATTTGGGGATATCCAGGGTAAGTAAACTATTCAGATATTTAAAATAACTAGTATTTTAATTGTTGCAATAATGTGGTTTTAGATGGTTTATTTTTGTGCCAAAGGGGCAAACTTGGAGTAGAAATGATGTTATACAAGGAGTCTTTGTCATAAACAATCCCAGGACAAGTCCTGCTGATGAGATAAAATCTGAAAGGAAAAATAACACTGTCAGCAATAGAAAGTGCTTGGGGCAGCAATGGTAGCAGCCACCCTAATGGTCCCAGGCCTCCAGCTCCAAGTGCTGCATCATATCTACCTCACAGGTGAAGATGATTTTAAATGTTATCTGCAGTCTAGAAGCATATATCATTTAGAGAAAGCAAATGAATACCTGTCCTAGTGTTATACATACGAAAGAGAAAGGTTCTCAGTTACTCAACTCACAGGTTGCTAAAGCCAGCTATCTATCCACTCTTTCCGCAGAGAAGAAAAGAAACATCAGTGTAGACACTAGTGATACCTGTGGAAGATACTAGTGATGGTATTTGCTCTTCTATGTATGGCGGCACTGTCAGACCATTTGACAATCTTATTACCTCCTCTTTCTTGCCAGTATTCTTGTAACAACTACGACGCTTTTACACTCCTCTCTTCCATGGTTCAGCTTCTAAATGACTGCAAGCATGTGCTCTTGTGTGCGTCAGGAGCTCTGAGAGGAATACCCAAGTTCCCCTGCTTACTCGGGCCATCTTCTCACTTGGTTATGGGTAAGGCTACAAAGACCCTGTACCTTGCCCTTTGTAGCAACAAAAATTATGGGGATGTATCAAATGTGAGCTCGCTTTTTCTCCTTTCTCACATTGTTAACATATTGAAAGTAATCCAAGGAACCATGTTGAAATCATGTCTGTGTATCCAGGAAACTTTCTGCTGCTTGCCTCTATAGCAGTATTTATGGTGCCACACTTATTTTGTTTACTGGTCTATCTCCACTTCACTGTCTATGAGCTCCAGGTAAAAGTCTATTTTTGGTTCTGTACCTATAATACCTAATATATTACCTGCATCACAGGAGATGCTTGATAAATGCTGTATAGATGAATAAATATCCATTTGCATGGCAATCTCTACCTTTTTTACCACTGAAATAACCACATAATCAATTAAACCAGGACTTTAAATTGTTTATTTAAAACATATATTTTTAAAATGTTAGGGTTTCAAGATACCTTAAAAGATCTGCTCTAAATAAAAATTAGAAATGGTAAAAGTTTAAAGCATATAGAAAAAGGTATTAATGATGTTGATAATAGTGAAAATGAGAATGTGAAAATAATAGCCAAAATTTTGTAAAATGGTACATGGTAGCATAATACAATGTGCAAGAAAACAACTTTACAGTGGAAAATGACAGTTTGGAAACTATTGCCATTCTCCTATTAAACATAAGTCTAAGACAATTGTCCCAGTACCAGATTTACACCTCACTAAACTGAGTCTGTGACAAAAACTCCTCAGCAATAGTCCCTCTAGTGGCAGTTTCAATGTATAAGTAACAAAAAGACTCAGAGTATAGTAAACACACCTGTGTAATTAATTACTATACCTCAGAACTTCAAACAAACCATTTTGGTCTCCCTGTATGTGTCCTAAAGCCTGAATCAGAAGACAAGTTGACTACCCTTACAAGTTAATGGTGATTCTTTATCCAATAAATTGCCCACCTGCCAGTATCACTTAGTATTTGTTAGGGTAATTTTGAACTTTAAGACAATTTGACCTCACCTGACAGAAGACCCAGATGCAGTGCATACCCAACCTGACTTATACTAATAAATTAGCACATCATTCCGTAGAAAGGTATTAGGGATCCTATTAAATTATTTCCAAAAATGTGACAGAATGATCAGAAAATCAGCTGAACAAATGTACAAACTTACAGTAATGTACTAGGATTTGTAATTTGCCCCCATTTTGACATTTGAATCTAATTCTAAGATAATATTAATTCAGAAAAAAATAGAAAATAAGACTAACACTAGCTGAACATGGTCAAATAGCCATTCCTCAGTGTGAGCTCACCAATGCTTATGTGGACAGTAGAATCCAGTATGTTGGAGTGGAGTCTGGAATCAGAGTGCTTCCTTTCACCAATTAGGAATTATGACATGTAAAAATTATCATTTTCTACCCCAGCACTGTCATCTGAAAAACAGGGAAAATGTCATATTTCTCACAGGCTTATCCTATGCCACAAAAAATGTTGACCTTGTCAGTGATGGCTCAAGGACAGCACAGTGGTGGTACTCTCTCCCAGGTGCAGGTAATAAGACATTATTTGTGAAGAATTTTAAAATGACACTAAAATCAACTAAATGTTGAACAATAGTTTCATTGTAACCTACACTCTACAACTCTAAACAAACAGATACAATAAAATACTCCTTCAGGGCAGAAACTTTCAACCCCTCTGTTTTACTATAATACTTAAAGGCTTAAGGTCAGCATAAAGATGCATTAGATAAAGGAGATATATATCTTTTCTCATTTACCATATTAATATATTTTAGAATAAAACCATAGACATTTGTAGAAAGATAAAACAGTCTCTTTAGATTCACCACAGATTTCGTTTAAAGACACAGGGCCCCTTCTGTATCGGTTGATCTTCAGCCATCACTGAGCTGCTGTGACTCAATCTTTGGCTGTAGTTTCTCTCACTGCCAACTCTAGCTGCTAACATTTGCTTCTGGGTTTACTGAGATATAAAGAGCACAGATATAGTAATGTTGCATTTGTAAATTATATTCAAGTGCTAGGATAAAATGTAATCTATATGTAGAGTACATTTTAGGCTGCAATTAACAAAGGCAAATAATGATTACATTTCTCAGTGGAAATTTTGACAGAAATAAGGGCACCTCCATTTAGTCTGTGTAATACTCTCCTCTGCTGTCATTATTGCCCTGTTAATTATTCTCAAGATCACTTACTTTTACTTGCAATTTTTTAAGTTGATGAGACCATTAAATTTATCAGCTATCCAAATACATTTGAAGTTTATTAAGACTCCATGCTGCCTTTGAACTGGAAATAGATGAGAAAAAGAACTCACTTTTACAGAAATTAAAGTAATAAAGCAAAATGGGTACCACTTCATTTTAAGTACCCATTAACCAGAGCATAAGAGATAGAGTCAAAATGGAAATCTCAGAGAAATAAACATGTGAAACACATACCGTTTTTTACACATAAGCATGGAGACATTAGTCCAGCACTCAGCCCACCCAGAACACATGTCAAAACATTTCAAAGAATACTTTATTTTTCTTCTCTGTCTTTAATAATAGAAAATAGATCTTCAAAAAAAAAACAGAATACCTTAAAAATATTTTTTCTGTTATTAAAGATAGAGGTCTCACTGAAATTTCAATTTCTGTAAAGGAGTTATTTAAGCGATAGAGAAACACTTTCATTTATTGATGATAAATCTTACTTCATTTTCCCCATTAAAGCGACTGAAAGTCTTTGGATTGAGGATGACACAAAATGCTTTGTACAAAATGATGTGATTCATGATATTTTTATTCCTTGTAAATTGAGCCGACACAAATTTTCTTAAACTGTGAATATTATTCTTGGTGTCTTGAAGAACTGCTAGTTGCTTCCTAAATCTTTAAAATTTGCTTCATTTAAATATGTTGGCCAATTGCTGGAGTTAATGATGATGAATAGAATCAGGATTAAATTTTTAATAAGCTGGCTTAGCTCTAACCTAGGCAGAGTCCAGCTATGTGCAAGCTGGGATCTGAGTTGTCTAAAAAGGTTCCTACATCTCCCAATAGGTACTAAATACCTAAAACTTTATTTAAAGTTACTTACTTAAACCATTGGTTACATACACAAAAATCACATTAAAATACACATCAGGGAGATGTAATGAGGGAGAGCCTTGGTAGCTTTTATGGTTCTTTCATTAACTTTTCATACCACGTGATGCTTTTATAAATCAAGGGATGTTGAAAAAAAAATGGGACACTGCCTGCGTCCTACATGGGAGGCCCAGAGGGGCATCTGGGAACAGAGAATGAAAGCCGTGTAGTAACAGAAGAATCAGGCCTAAAGGAAGCTGGTTCTATTTCAAAATCTTTTTCAAGGCTGGTTTAAGCCAACAAGGAAGAAATGAAATAATTTAATAAACAGTTGTGTTTTCCTCCCTCAGACTTCTCATTTTTGTTTTTCTTCAGATGCGGTAACACAGTTGATCTAAATAGACTGAGGATTCACTTGCATAGAAGAAAACGCTAAAACTATGTCAAAACCTTGCACAAAGCCTAATTCTAGTCCTCTGGAAATAAAAGATAATTAACAACTGAAAGTTTAAGACAAAAGATCCACCTAAACTTTTGTAATTTATGAAATTGAGCTATTAGGTCACATGTCTTGTGTACATTTATTTGTTTTTATTAGGGTAATGGCTAAAATGTAACAGCAAATATAATAGAAAAATATTTAAAACTGAAGTAACTTTTTCAATAAAGCATCTTCATGCATTTATAAGATTTTAGGCCTATATGTGGAAATATGATTCTGATATAGGTTCCATTGCTTCCAAATGACTGCCATTTAACTTAAACATAATCATTTTATCTGTTAGATATTTATTTACTGAGATTATGATTTCATACAAAACAAATATTTTACAACTAACCAACCAACCAACCAACCAACCAACCGGCCAGCCAGCCAAAACAAACAACCAGTTCATACAAAACAAACGTTTACAACCAACCAACCAACCAACCAACCAGCCAAAGAAATGAATGCAGTATCATAGAAAGGAAGGAATTATAAGACTTATAAGTTTGGGTGTTTTCCAGGTAGTGATTATGGATGGATTTAATGATTATAATTTATCTCTTGCTTTCTTACTTGATCTGCTGAGCATACAGGGCAATACATGTAGAGTTTGGTTAAAGACCCTGTTGCTACAGTGAGGAGCAAATCTGCTTGGGAAGCAACTTCTCTGAGCTATCTGGACAGTTTAGCATCCCCTGAATTAGCACAGCTGAGAGTGGAGCATCTGTAGAGAATCATTTGCTTGATATTCTGTGTCCTATTGGAGACAGAGTAAACTTGCAGGTTAGCAACCAGGATCAACAGGCAACGCTGTTGTCTTTGAGCTTACTTACTCCAAACAAACTCACATAGGTCTTTCTTCAATAAAACTCTTAGGGATATGACACACAAGTGGAAACATATGCATGGAAAGTTTGTAATGTGGCTATCATTTTCTCCTTTGCACTCTAGTTCATTGTGGGTTTTTTTTCCTGATTTTTGTTTTTTTAGGTTTCATTTATTTATTTTTAGAGGGAGGGAAAGGAAGGGAGAAAGAGAGGGAGAGAAACATTGGTGTGTGAGAGAAACATCGATCGGCTGCCTCTTGCACATCCCCAACCAGGGACTGAACCTGCAACTCAGGTATGTGCCCTGACCGGGAATTGAATCAGCATTCTTTTGCAGGACAACATGCATCCCACTGAGCCATACCAGTCAGAGTAAGTCCTTGATCTAGTTTTAAATAAAGACTTTGGTCTTTCAACTGCCCAACCCAGACTTTTCCCCTTAGTAAAGAGCACTCAATAAATGTAGTCAAAAAAAAATTATGATGCTCAAAATTAAAAATAAATACCAAACCAGGACTGGAATTAGGTCAAAGCTAATGTTGATCTATAACAGATTATAGACATATGAGATATGATTGTAAATCAGATGCCCATTATAAATAACTATGCTAATTTTATTTATTGATACTTTTTCTTTGCAAATCAATTAGCTGCCTCAATTATTTAAAATAATGAAGAAATATTAATTACATATGATAATTATATTATTTCTAGTGAATGCATTTTAATGGGAAAGATACACATTTGAAGGGCTATAACCTCATTTCAGATGAGAAAGGTCAAAATGATCAAGATTTGATCACAAGAGACATAGAACATGTTTCTATTTTTGCTTTACAATGTCTACTAGATGTATAAACTGTTTTCTCTAACAACTCTCCAGACATATGAAAAGGGCACTTAAAAAATGATATTCTATTCCTTATTTTCCTTATGCTTAATGGCATCTGAACTAAGTTTTAAGAGAGCTGACTTAGAGTACAAAATCAGAAATCTTTATATTTGAATTACATTATATTTTAAATTTTTCATTATAGCATATTATGCAAAAATGTGCAATGATCATAATTGTACAACTTCATGAATTTTCACAAACTTGACACACCTGTGTAAATAGTACCAGACCAGGAAACAGAACACTATCATCACTCTGTACATCACATGTTCTTCTCCTTATTATGCCCTGCTTCTGATTTCTATCAGCCTAGATTAATGTTGTCTTTTATGTACTAAAATAAATGTAATCTGGGTTTTATTTGCTCAATATTATGTCCCAAGACTTATTGGTGTTAGTGCATATAGCTTTAGAGTGTTTTCATTGTTGCATAGGGTTTTATTGTGTAAATATATCCCAATTTATTAAAATTATATTTTAAATTTATATATGTGGCAAAAAGAGCCTTTGGATTTTTGAAGGAAGGCTGTACAACTAAATATAATACAGAAACATAATTGTTTTAAAAATTAAAACCCCATTTTTAAGCACAAGAGAGTTAGGAGCTACAAATGCCAACCACTTCCAGTCAAACCACAATGAAAACATATATAAAAGGATTCTATATTCAGCACCAATTAAAGAATTTTAATTAATATTTGTAAACACTATGAAATGAGTTTTAAGTGTGAGAAGGCATACCTAGTTTTCTTTGCAAAAAAAATGACTAATGACATAGATATTAGGGGAATTGATAGATATTAATTGATAATTAAACTGTTGATGATAAAGAAAAAAACATTAAAAATCATGGGTTTGACCTCTGGTAAAAAAGCCCATCAGAATCAGTTGATGTCTAAATTAGATATGTACTTAAATGTAAAAGGCAGCTGAGGCCTGTAAGAAATCATATTACTTTAAATTAATGACTTCCAAAGTATTTCCAAAGCAGAGATCCTGTTTTAATTTGGTTTATTATATAAGAAAAACTCATTTATAATCAGGAGTTGAATTTCTATATTATGAATATGCTTAAAATTTTTAAAAATCATTATCTTGAAAAACTTATAAAGGATCCTCGGATCACCTTGTTTATAGTATTAATTTTTTAAACAAAAAATATTAATGCTATAGTCACAACTTTCCTATTAGATCTCTGAATTAATGAAATGGGACAAAACCTTTCTAAAACCTTTTATATTTTCTCTAAATCTTTATGATATTTGGGGCATTTTATGAATAGGAAAGGAAAGATCTCTTGACCCCCACCCCCCAGAAGACATACCGTATCTGAAGTGTCTGGGTTCAACCGAGAGTTCTATGGCTATTTCTGCAGAATCTCCATCCATTTCCCACTCTTGGCCTTGCCACACCTTGTTTATACCCTGCTGCTTTAATTGCCTTGATATTTTCTGCATTCATTCTATAACGTATCTCCATAAAATCATCCTTTCTCTATTATATTTTCACAGAAAAGATGAAAAATGAGCCTCTGCCAGTAATCGTCTACCTTACAACTGTTAGAACAGAACGAAGAGTCCAAAGCATTTCCAAGAGCTGAGTGTCTTTATTATCACAGACACATGACTGGAAGTATAAATTCAGCAAATGCAGAGAGCTTATATCGATTCAATTTTGTATTGAGGTTTCACAGCAATGCCATTGTCTCTTAACAGGCAGCCACAAAATTGTCAATAGCATGTAGCTAATGAAAAACTTGGTCATACTGGGCACCTTTGTTAATGACATCAGTAAGGCTTCTGTACCCATTAAGCACAGCAGTGGAGGGAAAGGATAAATAGTTGCATGCCCAGCGTTACTTGACCTCAAGTGAGGAGGAGAGGAGGAAGAAGAGGAGGAGTAGTAATGTTTTATCAATGGGACAGCTAATGACTTAAGGGAATACCCAGGAGAAGTAAATATCTCCAATATGGGAAAGATTCAATCCAATTAATAGAAATTTACCATATAAAATGTACCATGGAGCCCTGGCCAGGTTGCTCAGTTGGTTGGAGCACAGTCCCATACACTAACAGGTTGTGGCTCTGATCCCTGGTCAAGGTCAGGGCACATACTTAAGTTGCAGGTTAGATTCCTGGTCAAGGCGCATATGGGAGGCAACAAATTGATGTTTCTCTTTCACATTGTTTCTCTCTCTACCTCCCTTTCTCTCTTTTTCTCTCTCTCTCCCCCCTCTCTCTATCCCCATTCCCTTGTCCTATCTCTAAAATCAATAAGCATGGCCTTGGGTGAGGGTTTTAAAAAATATACCATGGACATTAAAAAAAAAAGTCTTGTTCACAGTTGCTTACAGTGTGGTATGGTTTCTATTTTGATATAAGCTATACTTCACATGAAAAATAAGATTGGTAAATGTGTAACTGTAGGGAAAATAGTTGCAATTTTAAAGCATAGCATGTTTGAACTTGAATCATGAGATGTGGTGATTTCTGATTAACCTAATTTGTGTATTTTAATTATGGTGTTTACTGGGAGTGCTTATTGAGAAGAGAGGAAAAGGAAGTGCAAGTGTGTTCTGAAAAAGAGTGCCCAGAACAAAATTATATTGGCCACAACAATCAGTTAATAAAGGAAAAGTAAAATAGAAGATATTTTTAGCTTGAAAGGGCTTTCACAATCACAAGAGGCTTTCTGTAATGTCCTGGTCATAAAATAGCCCAGAAGTAGCAGAAAGCAGAATTATTGTTGTTCTTTGTTTAGTTTTCTGAAGCTCAGTTTATGTGAAAAAGAAAGACACTGGCTCAGAGTCAGGAAAAAAAAAAAGATATCATATCACCTCTACCCACATTTAAAATAAATATTTCTGGAAGAAGAACATGACTTGAAAATACCTACATCTCAGCTTTAAGCTCCCACTAGTGACACTGCAAACAGAAAGTGAAAAAAATCCTCTGTGTTACTGCACCTGGGACTTGAGTAACTCCCTGCTTCCAGTTAGAAGAACAAACTGAGCCACAGTCCAGCCAGGTAAGTTTGAGTCAGGGAGTACAAAGGAGGATGGACAGTGAAAGAGGAGAGAGATCGAAGCAATAGGTCTCTGATGCTGAAGAAGTGCTTTGGTGGCCAGAGAGACCCTAGAGATTTGGCTAAGAGGCCTTTCAGAGGCACCTTCCTCGCTGTAGTTCAAGCTCAAGATGATAAAATGCACTGAATTTCTGAAAATCACGTTCACTTTCCATTTGTGTTCCTGATCTCATTTGCAGTTCCCTCTGTCATCGTCTATCAATAACTCACTCCCTCTTGCATCTTCAGGTTCTTCCAAATACCTCCTTCTGTCTACAGGTCGCACTTACCAAATAAATAAATAAATAAATAAATAAATAAATAAACAAATCCCCTTAATTCCCAGCTGACTGAATTTTTCCACAAGCAGAAGACTGTCATTGTAGACAAGGGCTGAAGTCTTGGGTGCTCAGACTAGTCACGGGTGTTGAAGGATGCAAGTGTGTGCAAACTGTAGCCCAGGATGGCTATGAATGGGGCCCAAGACAAAATTATAAATTTATTTTAAAACTTTTTTATAAAGGTTTTATTTTTTTATTTTAAAGAGAAGGGAAGAGAAGGAGAAAGAGAGGGAAAGAAACATCAATGTCTGGTTGCCTCTCATGCATACCCCCAACTGGGGACCTGGCCTGCAACCCAGAATGTGCCCTGACTGGGAATAGAACCAGCGATCCTTTGTTTTGCAGGCCGGTGCTCAATTTACTGAGCTATATGAGCCAGGGCTTAAAACTTTTTTTTTTGCTCATCAGTTTTTGTTAGTGTTTGTGTATTTCATTTGTGGCCCAAGACAACTCTTCTTCTTCCAGTGTGGCCCGGAGAGACCAAAAGTTTGGACACCTCCAGGAGTGAGGCAAGGTGGGTGAACCTACTACACAGGCTGCAAAAAATAAAGCCACATTGATCCCATGGACCAATATAACAAACAAATAACAAAACACATGCAGGCGGTCCTACAAAGGCACAAAAACATTTTCAAAGACAGAATAAAACAGGATAAAATGTTCTGCAACTTTGAGTGTCCTGAAACTGCTGGCACTTGTCCATGGGCACATTTCGTTTTTTGAAAATGCTCATGGTCCAGCTCAGAGTATATTTGAACTGCCATCTCATTTCTGCCATCCCCTTTACTCCCAAACTTTAGAAAAACAATTTACAGAAAGTTTCATTTTCATTTCCAGTCATATACCTGGTAAACTTTCATAAACATGTGTCTTCTTTGAGATTGAATTTTTCAACATCATTGGTAATTCCACAGAGGCCAAATTCAGTAATTATTGATTTTCATGCCTCTCAATTCTTTTTGCATCATTCAATATTAATTATGTTGCCCCTTTCTTAGGTCTGCTTACAAAAACTTATACTTGGCTTTCTATATATTTCTCTGTTCACATATACTTGACATTCACAAAAGGAAGAACTAAAAAACAGAAAAAACAGAGCACAAATCTGTGGATTTGTATTAGGACTTAAAATGATTAATTCATATTCTGACATGTTGAATTAGACCTCTCTGACTGCCGTATTGAGAATAACTACAGGGGGTCAAGAGTTAAAATAAAGAATGACATTCAGAAGCCCTGTAATAGTCGAGTCACATATGCATAGTAGCTCAGGTAAAGATGGGAGCTGTCAAAGTAAAAGGTGGTCAGATTCTGAATATACGTTGAAGGCAGAGCCACAGATATGGTGGTATCTCTCACAGGTGGTGGTGATGGGAAGATGTCCTGAAAACTTTGAGTGTTAGAACTGAAAGATTGGTTTGCCACCAACTAAAATGAAAAGGCATATAGGAGAAGAAGGTTTGAGAAGAAGAACAGTAGTTTAGGTTTTGATATTTTATATTTGAGGTATTTATTAGATATTCCAGCAAGATATTAAGTAGATAGTAAAATATATAAATCTGGAATTCAGGAAGAAGTCCAGGTTGGGGACTAAAATTTGGGATTCATTGCATTTAGGACACATGAGCCACTTTCAAATGTCAGAACAGCAAGATCATGGAAAAGTTATACCAATACATATGTATTAAGCACCTACCATATGTCAATCTCTATGCTAAGCACCTTTAAATATTTTATTGCACAGAATCCTCACACAAACTCTGTGACAAAGTTTTACATAAGAAAAGAAATGATGAGGAAACTGAGTCTTGCAGAGGTGGAGTAATTTTTTTAAAGGACAAAGCTAGGAGTTTGTAAAGCAAGGATGCAAATCAGTGCTTGCTCCACTGCTTCATTTTTATCATTCCAGGGGTCTCTGTAAGTGCTAACTCTTCATAGGACTCATACATCTTGAGTATTGCCCCCTCAGCTATATGTGTTGTAGGACAGGGACTACTCCCATATGAGCTCAGCACCCTATAGATAGATGACATACTATAGGCACACTATGCTCTCAGGGGGTCTTGAGGTCTGGACAGCCCATGGCATGGGTATGGGGACTCTCCCCATTTGAGGTGAATATCCTGTCTGTTCTCAAAGTGCTGTGAGGACCATCAGGAGACACTAATCTCCCTTCGCTGCACTCACTTAGGTTCACTTCAGAGTTACAAGCGGCAAGTGGCTCATCACCTCTGAGGCTTTCGTGCCAACATTTCTGCAAATGGCTCCTACTCAGCTTTTTCCCTTCCATTTTGGATGTTCTCTCTCTTTTTTTAAAATTTCCTTTTTAAAAAGGTTTCTTTGAACTGGTAAGAAAATGTGGTCATTAAAATAAATAGATAAAACCTGGGGGATGGTAGGGAGGAAGAGCAAGAGGCAACTTGACCTTAGTATCAGAACAAAGGAAGGAGATCTGCCATCTTGGTTCCTTCTGATGCCCTCATAGGTTTCACTAGAATATTTGTGATCATGGACCTAGAATATGAACTTCAGAATTTTCTGTGCGGTCTACTGTTTTAATGTATCTGATGTAGTGGTACACCTACCTCTTTCTCTGAATTTTTGCAATTGTCTTCCTGGAATCCAAGGTAGTCTTCAGTCTGCCTCCTATCTCTCACCTTCCTTCACCTCATTCCTAATTCCCTATATATGGAAACACCTAAGCCTGGAATAATTTCCTAGTTTTCTATAAGCACATCTTTTGTCCCACTAGCTTCCAAATTATTCAAAGGCAAGAATCTGCCTTAACTTCTTTGTGTCTCCCCATACCTAGCCCAGTATTGGCGCCTCCGCGTTTTAATCATGCCTGCTGACTTGTCACATTTCAACACCTCCTGTGGGCACTGACTTGGTCATACACTGTAGCTCAGACAGTCAACAACTACTCCAGACACTGGACTATGGGCTGATTACAGAGGTTACCCTCTGCAGCTAAAAGCAGAAGCAGTAACCTTTCTGGCTGACTGCTTTTTCCTGAAGTTTGTTTGTTTGTTTTTTTCATCCCCCATAACTTAGGTCTCCCTCACCAGGATTCTTATTGCATTTATTCTCTGACTTCAATGCTCCAAATCACCTGCTTCTCACCACAACCTCTGTTGTCTGTCTGGTACTAGGAGGAATTACCATGGTCACCTATGTACTCTGTATGTCACCTTTTCTAGGTTCTTCATATACATATTTTTTCAATTCACCTTTATAGCAAACACTTTCCTGAAGATGAGGAAACTAAGACTCAAAGAGGATAAACTATTTCCCAAAATCCCACAGAATTCAAGTGGTGAGTTGAGGAACAGAATGCAGGTCTGCCTGCTCTGAGACATTCTCCTCTCCTGAATTCATACTCCCTTGATTATCTGAGATGAAATAAAATTAAATTTAATAAAAACAAAACCAAAGTGCTTTTCTTGCATTCCAGTTTAGTGATACATCCTCCTTAACTGGCTTCAATACTCATACTTTCTCTGAGCTTTTCTTATATATATTTGATTCCTGTTTGCCATTTCATTCCCCTCTTCTTCTCCTCCTGCCTCCCACATAGTAGGGTGTACTAAAATTCTCAAAGTTGCTCTCTTTTTCTAATCTTATGGCAAGGCCACCATTTGCTTCCAGAGCTGCAATTCCCACCTGTGTATGGATGATTCCCAAATTTGTGCCTCTGGCTTACCCTTTCTCATGAATTCTATACATTCCTACTGGGCATCTTACTTGGATGTTTCACAGACATCTCAAACTGCAAATATCCACAGCTAAATGAAATCCCTTTACTCTCCCAGTGTGAGTATTCTTTCCTCCAGTGTTTTAAATTTCTGTAAAAACATCTTCATCCACTCAGTCAAGCTAGGAAATCTTGGAGATTATATTCTTCTCACCAACCTAGGCACTAAGTCATCTCAACACTACTCCTCAAATGTCTCTTACTTTCCTTTCTCCTGTTTTCATCACTACAGCCATTCCCTTAGTTTAGATCCTCATCATATTTACAGACTAGTTTCTGTGGTTTAAATCTCTTCCCCTAATCTGGTTTTCTCCACATGCAATCAGATGTGTCTGTAAAAACAGTCTAATATGGCATCTCCTCGTCAGAGGTTCATTGGCTGCCAGGTGACAGAAAACAGACAATGAAGCTCAGAATGCCCTGTCCTACTAATCCTCCATCATGCATTGCACTAACAATGATTTTATTTTGCTTTGCTTTGCTTTGCTGTTTCCCTCCTTGTGTCATTGCATTACACCTTCCTGCAATGTGTCTTTGTGCTTCTACTCTGCATTTTTTTTTTTTGGCCTGGACTGCCCTCCCCCAACTCTTCACTAAGAAAAACGTTAAAACATTCTTCAAAGCCAAGCTTTAATCTCATTTCTGTAAAGCTTTCCCTGACCCATCTGAGTGGAATTAATTACTCTCTCCCTTTTGCTTCTATAATACTTTATTCGTATAGTCATTAGAGCATACACCACATTCTTCCAGAGTTAATTTTTGACAGGTCTGACTCTCCAGCTAGATTGCTAGCTTCTTGAAGGCAACAGCTGTATCTTATTCATCTCTGAAGTCCATACATTCAGCTTAGTGCGAGGCATGCAATAGACCCTCAGAAAATGTTTGCTGAATTAAACTTAATTTAAATGATGCATAATGGGGAAATTCCATTTCATGTACAGAATTGACAAAAATCACTTTACAAACTGTTTAGAGTCAGATCTCGTCCAGAAAATGAGATGCTTCTGCAATCACAGTACACAGGGAAATAATTAGGTCTACAATACACACAAACTTCTGTACTTCCAAGTGACTTCAAAAGAAAGAGATTTTACAGAGAACCATTTGTATTAAGCAGGATGTTGCTTTCCTCCACAGTAAGCATGACAGGAAAAAAATTAAGCCTCCAGAGTGTCACTAATTTGTTCTTATGGAGGAACGTAGTTGGCAATCCCTGAAGCAACTGTTAGGTAAGTTACCGACATCTTGAGAACCATCTATAACTTGCAAGACTTGTTTTTCCCCAGGGATGTCATTCTTGGTATGTTGCTGTAAAGTGTTGCTTAGAAATCCATAATGGAGATTGGCATAAAGGTTTGCATAAAATATCTCACTAAGTGACTAATGATCTCCAAAGCCCTGATGCTTGTCACACCTGTCTTTCTCTGGGGCCGCACATTATTATACTTGCCAGTCTTCAACCCCAGTGAAAACACTCTGGCCAGGCAGGTGAGAGGCTTTGAAATGTGACTCTGTTAAACAATTCCTTTCTAATAGGAACTGTCAAAGCATTAATATGGGATAATGCACTTGTAAAATCACACATAAATGTTACATAATTATTATGTTTTTAAATTTATAATTGCACCTTATATTTAATCGTGATTGTTGTGGTAAAGTCTGTATATGTATTCTTATATTATTTCAGCTGCCACCACATCCTCCTATTTTGCTTCATATCTGTGATTAGGTTTTGGGGACTAGCAAGAATAACCAGATCTCCTAATCCGCAACTGAGGGCTCTCTGCAAAGACCCAGTACTGTTCAATTTCACTGTCATTGCAAGTATGATCAATTATATCACATTAATCTTTATGAAATTCCGGTCAGAGGGAAAGAAGAACAAAGCCCTCCCTTTCAAAGTCATAGAGAATGGAGAAAATCCAGAAATAGAACTCAGTTTTCTGGGTGCCTGATATAGTGCTTTCACATACACTTTGAACAGTGAAATAAGAAATATAAAGACATATGTCAAGGCCATTGGGAGCTTAAACGTCAAAGGGTGTGTGTGTGTGTGTGTGAATGGAATCAGATGGGAGCTGAAAATAGAAAGAGTTGATGAGGAAAGCAATAAAAGCAAGTGGCTCTCAGGTGGCATTAGCTGTAAAAGAGTAATCTTTCTGGTCAATCCACCAGTGGTACTTGAATGTTGGGAGAAGGTGATTAAAGGAAGAGAGTTTCAGGTGTGCAAGGAACTCAACTGGAAGACGTAATAGATTTTAAATCCTAAAGTGAATTTGAAATCTTTCTCTTTCTTTGGTTTCTTTTTTCTTTTTCTTTTCTTTTTCTCTTCTCTTTTCCCTTCCTTCCTTCCTTCCTTCCTTCCTTCCTTCCTTCCTTCCTTCCTTCCTTCCTTCCTTCCTTCCTCCCTCCCTCCCTCCCTCCCTCCCTCCTTCCCCCTCTTCCTTCCTTCTTTCTCTCTTTCTTTCTCTTTCTTTCTGCACAGAGGGAATCTGACTGAAAGAACATCTTAGCTTACAGACGCCAGGAGTTCACGAGGCCCTGAGAAAACCTTCTGCCTGCCTCTCCCTGGTCTCTGACAGTCCCATGGGCTCTGCAGCTGACAGGAGAGGCCGCAGGAATGTGGAGAGTGGTGCCAAGGTTGTCAGCATCGGCCCAGTTAGAGAGACTGTGTTCGTTCACTGCCTCTGCCTAAGGGGCGTTTGTGAGGAATGGCATTTCACAGTGTGATTTTTCAATAGAATCTTTAAATCTCTCAGAGATTTTTCTCTTTTTCAAGGAAATTTCCCACTGCTTAACACTTGTAGATTGACAGCTCTGCAGGTATCACTCTAATATAGAGTTTCTTTTCTTAATTCCTACTGTATCTAGAGCCTTGTTTCCTAAAGGACATATATTCACAATTTTTATTCCTACAGAACATACATTCAGAATGTATTTTGATACATTCAGTATTTTGATACACCTTTCTTTTCCAACTGGCATCAGCCTCAAATTAAAATTAATCAGACCTTGACACCATACAGAAATGTTGTTTGCATAGGTTTCTCCAAGTAGGATGCATTAAAAAGATATATCAAGTTTCTGGGGTTTGTGTTGCTATAGTTACCAATTTAGACCCAATTTAGAGAATGGGGCCAAAGAGATACCACCTAGACATGTTTTCCTCAACTATAAAGCTTCTCAGTGCATTAGATTCCTACCACTTGTGGTTTTCAGATGTGAAACAAGCAGAAGATAGGTGGCTGGGCAGGTTTGCTTTTGTGCCCTTTTACAGTATAAGGCAGATCTGAATCACAAAGGGGCACAAATGTGATCCAGTGTATTTCACAGAATTAACAAATATTAGAGCATGGAATACATGAGGAAACAGGGTTTAGAGAAGTTAAATGACTAAGCTCTCAAATAAGGGCACTTCCAGGACAGAGTATAAATGATCTCAGCTCTCTACAAGTAAAACAGTTGTGTTCCAAATGCAATAGAGTACTACTTCTTTTCAGCAGCCACAATTTATCTGAGGAGATACTTACTTAACAGAATGGCAAACTCTGTCTAGAATGAATGAAAAAGTCAATGATAATAAATGAATATAATAATGTTTAGGCACCATAAATTCTCTCTGAAGAAGAAAGTAGAAAGTTGCTTAATTTGCCTTACATCTTTATGGCTATGCCCAATGCTATGGGAAAGGGGCACAGTTCCACATTATTCCTTTCCATTTTCCTCTATGTAGCCAAATATGGGCTCTGAAACTGGTGAAAGTGTGTCTCAACTAATTAGGTCTGGATAGTAACTGAAAATATTTCTTTGCACTTTTCCACAAAGCTGTAACCTTGCTCCCCACAAATCCATAACAGAGATGATCTGACTCTAACTCCATCACTTTCTTACAACCCTTCATGGGGTTCTATGCTTAAACTGCATGTCTAGCCCAGGAGTCTCTAATAAAAATGTACTGCAAGCAATAAATAAGAGGCATGGAGGTCTCTCTGGAAAAAGTCCAGCCATTGTTAATATAACAAGAATGATTTACATGACATCTAAGTAACCTGGCAGCCAAGGAGAGTAAGACCAGAATACTCATGTGTGAACAATGACAACTTCACTGTACTCGTCAGTGGGGGGAGTAGACATCATTGAGTGAGCATGTGCACTGTGTGGCCATCACATTCAAAATGACTTAGCAAATAGATCAACAAATCTGCATCAAATTTTGTGTTAAGCTTGAACATTCCTCCATGGAAACTATTTGGGTGATTCAGAAGGCTGCAGCTATGGGAAACTGGTGACTGGCAGCTTCATCACAACAATGCTCCTGCTCATGCATTTCATCCAGTGAAGTTTTTTTTGTGAAACAGCAAATCACTCATATGACTCAGCTGCCCTATAGCTCAGATTTGGCGTTCTGAAACTTCTGGCTTTTCCCAAAACTAAAATCACCTTTGAAAGGGAAGAGATTACAGACTGTGGATGAGATTCAGGAAAATATGACAGAGTAGCTGATGGCAATTCCAACAAAGGATTTCGCAGTTTCTTGAAGTGGAAGAGATGCTGGGATAACTCTGTGAGGCTCCAAGGTGCCTACTTTGAAGGGGAGTGAAATGTCATTGTCCTATGAACAATGTTTCTTGTATTTTCTTCAACAAATGTCTCTATTTTTCATACTACATGGCTGGTTACTTTCTGGACAACCCTCAGTGCATACTTTGACATTTCCTAGTAACCACACTAAAATAAAAATAAGCAAGTGCATTAATTTTCATACTTATTTAACCCAATACATATAAAACATTATTTCAATATGTAATCAGTACAAAATCATTAATGATGTAGTTTACACTTTTCATACTAAGTCTTAGAAATATGGTAGACATTTAATACTTTCAGCACATCTCATTTTAGACCAGCCACATTTTACATCCTCAGTTGTCATATGTGGCAAATGGTTACTGTGTTGGGCAGCACAAATGCAGAGTGTCATCTGTGGGTCTTGCAAAAAAAGGAAAAATGATGAACTTTTCTTCCTCCCTAAAGGTTCCTCATCCTACCATTACCTTATTTTTTCTCAAATTTATACATAGACAACTTATTTCAAATCATAGAAGATAATTTACCATGCCATTAGCAGTTCCTGGTCATCCAATTGTTTCTCTAAACTGAATCATATGCACCACTAAAATTTAAATCTAGAATATAATATACCAGCACACATGCATAAACACTTGTGTGTGTGTATATATATATAGGCTATACATATATAGACCCATATATGTAATACCTATACATATGTACACACATGAATGGCTAATTTCCTTAAAACCTGAATTACTTTTTAGTTGTGTTTGCTTTAAAATCAGATAATTACCCTAGTTTCCTCTCCAAATCTTCTCTAGAACAAGGTGGAGTATAAATAAATAATTTCATTTTTCATCTCATTTTCTCCTTACAGTTACCCATTAATGTAAAAACTGTCCACCCAGTAAAATTTTTCATTAGACATGGGTACCCTGTTTTAACAGAAGAAATTTTTTAGCCAAATACCTATGACTTTTTGTTATTCAGTCGTATATTAATAATATGAAAACTTATAACCAGAAAACTTGAATCAGAGGATATCAAATGCCCAAAGTATTACACTCAGGCTTATGGCCTCACTTCCTCAGGCAGAAGTGTGAGGGCGGCAGTCTGTGTTCTGTGCTAATGCTTTTTAATTTTTCCAATGCTCAATTCCCAGTTTTTCTTCTGCTCACATTTCAACACATCCATATAACTAGCTAACCTGATAAACCCATACCTGTTTATCTGTTAATGAAAAAAGTCTAGAAAAGCCCATTTTAGGGCTACTTCTTTCTTTCCAGGCCCTAAGTGCTAAAAGGCAATTTAACGGTATCTATTGTGTAGCCCTTTTCTTACTACTGTTGTCTAGTAGAGAAGTGATCCTAGATGAAAACTTCAGATCAAGAAGAGGAAAATGTTGTGTTAAGGTAAGTCAGAAATGGGAGCCTTTGGGACAGTGTTGTGTGAGCATTGTTGGGGGGCACGGTGTCTGTGCTATGGTTGTCACACCAGATTTTCATCAGAATGTCAAATATGAGTAGTTTTATGTACAATGCATGCAAACTTGGAATCATTACATTTAAGTCAGCTGTTAAGATGAAAGTAATTTATTTTCTTCCTCTATATTTATTTAACCCATTAACAATAAATAAATAAATAGGAGTATTTTGCAATAATGCATGAATTTGTATAATTGGAAGTTGGTTATTTGGAATATGGCTCTATATTTTCCCCACAGAAGTAATTCTATAAGAGCATGACTGATAACAATAGTTACTGTCTATTGTGTTCCATCGTATGCAGGGCATATCATCTCTTTTTGTCATAAGAATACTTCAGGGAAAGTATCTCCATGTTATAGATGAGAAAAGTTAACGTTAAATGACGCACTCAAAGCTGTAGAATAAAAAATTGGCAGGGTCAGCATTTAAGAGGAATGTCCCAGTTCTGTGTTCTGTCTGACAAACCAGAAGCTTTCTTGGGGCTGCTGGTCTACCCATAGAATCTGATTTAACCCCTCATATCACATTGCTAAGTTACAATGTTCATGGAAGCATAAGCTCTAAAAGCCATTTGTATGATATCTTTTTTATATCAAACTCATTCTCAGAACCAGTTTAAGGACAGAAGCATAACTACCTCTGGTGCAATCCTGGCTACACTCAAGTAACAAGGAAAAAGAAGAAAAGGGAAGGGAAAAGGGGCCATTGCTGTGGTGGTGAAGAAATTAAATGTGGAACTCCAGTAGAATCAGAGATGAGAAGAACATCCTTAGCTGTACAGGGAAGAAACAAAGCCACTGGGACTACAGCTTTGTGAACTAAGGGACAGTTCTCATTAAAGAGATCTTTGTAGGTAAATTAGTAAATCAGAAAGTGCTTATATTTCTTACTGTAGAAATGCACCAAATGGCTTAGCACGAACTTAAACTTGCTGTACTTGTTTATTCTTGTAACTTGTCTGATTCAATAAAAATTTTAATAAACTCTACTAAGTGTTAGCTATCTAGCCCAATTTGCTGCCATCATAAAATCCTTTCCTTAGGCCTCAAAGGACTAGAAACTCACTAGCACAATAGCTATCAACCTGACATGAGTAAGCTTTCCATGCTTTGTAGCCCTCCCTTTCTACTAATATGGCACTTTGAGAAGAATAGCAGAAACTTGATCACATAGGCAAGGAGTAACAAAAATGGGGGCAACCTAACTGGAAAGGCTTCCCAATGATTAGTACACAAGAATACTTACACCACCCCCACCTACTTCCTTTATGCTTATTGAAAATTCTGAATTAATCATTGCCTCCTGTAGCCAGGACTCTATGTTCTAGCACTAGATTGCCCAAGTTCAAACCCAGTATAAAAAAGTTATTAAACCTCCCTCTGTCTCCATTGAAATGCATAACAGAGTATTTCCATAGGTTATTGAGAGGATCAGTAATTAATATAAGTAAGATAGTTGGAACAGTGCCTATTATCATTATTATTATTGTTATTATTTTACAGTGGAAAACTGAGGGCTGTATAGGCAAAATGAAACATCTTTCTTAACTAAGAGCACATAATAGAATGCAAAGTACCTAATTCAAAATCTAGTGCTATTTTCAGAACACCAGCTGACCCCCAAAATGAAGTTAATAAATGTGTTTATTTTCTTAGCCTAATCCATCTACTCAATCTTATGCACTTACCAGGATCTTTAAGCCAGCATTGCTGGGAATCAGATTATTGAACTAATGTAAGAGATTTATATTATCATACTTCATACCTCATAATAATTTAGGAATTTTTCATCCAACAGAACATTCAAGAACATCATATGAAGGAGATATCTGCATCATCCAACTGACATTATCATCCAGGAGAGAAACCGGCACCTCTGCCTTTCCACCTGCCCACTTCTTCATGCTACAGAAACTGCAAATGGTGAAGCTATTCCACTGAACTCATACAAGCAGTCATCTATTTACACACTAAAAGCAGACTATGGCAGGAGGAATTTGGGAGGAGTGAAATGAGGGTTGTCAGACTAACAGTGACAAATGGGATGCAATTGTTCTCCGCAAGCTTGGAGCCAAGGGGTCTTCCCTGTTTCCCTCCCCTCAATCCCCACTGCTTCCACTCAGCCTGAGCACAGAGAGGACAGTTAACAGAGGAAAGCCCAGTGAATAACATGACAGCCATACATTCAGAAACTGATGTCATTTCCCTAAATACTGTTTGTAAAATGGTAATAATCTGCCAGGCAATGACAGCTGGCACTTAGCATAGAGACACAGAGAGAAAGAAAAAGAGAATGAGACTAAAGGGTCCATGTGTAATTTACCAAAGGCCTGAGAGAGAGAAGGAAACATAATCAGAAAAATAAAATGATTACCAGTGTGTGATAGGGTGAAAATTGCTTGGGGCATTTTTTCTTCAGAGAACACAAGATTGAATTGCAAGAATGAAGCTACAGTTTCATGATATACACGGCAAGAGAGGAGGTTATATTAAGGCTGTTTTAGGAGAGAATAATACACCAAGGGTCATAGGCCATAAAAAAAATTGCAGGCTAACTTTGTGTACACTCCACCTCCCAAACAGGGCCCAGTCAGCCTATCACCCAAGATTACTCCCCCCAGTTCATCTGGGTCTGAGGAATAATGTAGTAGCTTCTTGTCCCATTCTCTACTACTTATAGTGAGAGCCAGGTTTTTTTTTATCAGTTTGGCTAGACTATAGTACTCAATTATTCAGTCAAACTATAATCCAGGTGTTGCTGTGAAGGTGTTTTGTAGGCATGATGAATATCTACAATCAATTAGTTGGTTTTGTGTATAGATGATGCTGGATAATATAGAATGGCCTGACCTACTCAGTTGAAGGCCATAACAGAAGTGAGCTTTTCCAGAGGAGGGAAAAACGTTTTGTGGACTGCGGCATCAGCTTCCAACCAAGACCACTTCCTAATGGACTGCACTATGGATTTTGGATGTGCCCAAACAGCTCTCACAATTGCATTACAATTCCTTTGTAATCAATTAATCACTCCCTATGCCCATGTCTGTTTCTCTGTCTGTCTCTCTCCCCATATATATTTACATACATACACACACACATATATATATCTATAGACATATCTACCTACCTATTCATCTATCTATTAACTGTTTACCTGGTTTCTTTGGTGGAACCCGGACTGATACAGTTATCGAGTACATGTATAGTGACTTGCTTAGTCATGTGGGCCTGTTACAAGTTGAATTCAAATTGAATTGTGTCCCCTACAAGTCCATATATTTAAGTCCTAACCCCCAGTATCTCAGAATGTGACCTCAATTGGAAATAGGGTTAATACAGATATAATTAGTTAAGATGAAATCATTAGGGTGAACCCTAATCAGATATGACTGGTGTCCATGTGAAAAGGGAAAGTTTGGACACAGACAAGCACATAGGAAGAACACCATGTGAAGAAAAAGGCAGAGATCACAGTGATGTTTCTACAAACCAAAGAATGCCAAGCATTGCCAGCAAACCACCGGAAGGTAGGTGAGAGGCATTGGACAGATTCTCATAGCCCTCAGAAGGAAGCAATCTTGCTGAAACTTTGATCTTGAACTTTTAGCCTCCAGAACTGTGAGACAATAAATGTCTATTGTTGTAGTCACTGGGCTTGTTGAAATTTCTTATGGCAGCCCTAAAAATTAAAGTAGGACACTACCAGGAAAACCAAGGGAACTGAACCCCATGGGAAACGTTAAGGAAAGGACAAAGTTAATTCTAAGAATTATAGAAGTTCCATTTCCTTATTGCCTTTGATATAAAAACTAATCCCTTTGTGTGATTAACTATTTTACCATCAATTATCTACCCAGAAAAAGGTCTAAATAATAGAACTGATAGTTACAGAGATGCGTGAATGTTTCAGAAATTTCTCAATGTAGTCCTTCTGTTTATTCCTGAATTTCGGTCCCCTTTTGGCTAGAAGATGTTACAGAACATCCATAACCATTCATCCCTGTATTTGTGGCCTCAAGGAATGTAGCTCTTCAATATTTCTCTTATAGGAAAAGCTATGTATCATCACATGTCCTCTCTTATTTTTTTTTAGCAAGTGAAGTTAATAGAAATCCTTTAACACGAAAAGCAATAAATGTATCCAAGTGTTCCACAAATAGTTTAAAATTTGGCAGAACTAGATCCCAGGTCTTTTGAAGATCCATCCAGTGATATTCCAAGATATTGTTTCTATCCAGTTCTGGAATTAGCAGCTCAAGTAACTCCTCTCAAATGATCTTAACATGACAGGGAAATTTAGAATAAACTTTTCTTATTTAAATACATGTGTTTTCTCCACCAACCAGGAATGTAGTTTTGGATAAATTACTTGGGTTTTTTAGATAAGAGTTTCCTCAATTATATTTAAAAAAAAATAGCTGGATTATTTACATCCAACATTCCTCAGTAATAGAATCAGCATCAGCATAGTAAAAAGACCAAGACTCAGGTTCAGCTACTGTCAGTTTCTACGTAAGTAATAGTGACCAAGTAGCTTTATTGGAATTGTATCCTCATTTGTAAAATGGGAAATAGGGTTATAATCTCTTTTGCTGGGCCATTATCAGGATATGAGATAACACATGAAAACATGTTACAAATTCTAAAGAAGATAAAAGTAAGGTAGTAAGGTTACATTCTATCATCTTACAACCTCCTCTCCCACCCCATATTGTAGAGGACAAATGTAGGATGTCCAATCAGGTTTTACAAGATTTTTTCAGAAAGTTATATCGTGCCTGAGTGTATCAGTTCACTATGTTTCTACAAGCTTCAGAGTCCGAATTATAAGAATTAAGTGCATAATGGATAAATTTGGGTATCCCAATTTGGTGCTCCTAAGCACACATCTCACTATTTTTATTGCTTGCTTATGTGTTTCCCTCACTACACTGTATACACTGTGACAACAAGGACTATATTTTGGTTCCCCCCTATATTCTAGCATATGTCTTTTGAACGAACATTTGAAAAAATACTGCAGTCTTGTTCAATTCCACCTTGGCTATAATAATTTAATAATGAAAAGTTAAAGCTCCTCCCCACCAAAGTTGACTTAGTTTATCATTTAAGTGTGATAAATATAATAAAAATATATTTAAATGAGTTCATTACTAAAAAGAGTTGACTACCAGAAGTAAAAGTACTTAAGACCTTGAAAATTTATTTGCTATTAGTCTATTAATTTACATAATTCACCCATGTCTAGAAGAACCTATTGATTATAAAGTAGTTTACAGACATCAACTTTCTAGGCTGTGAAGGCTTTTGAAATTGCTATAAGGAAGAGAGAGAGTTGTGCTGAAATTGTGTGGTATAAAGCTGTCACAGTTTAAAATACAGTTATAGATTTCAGAATGTAAATGGTTGTCATCAGAATAAGATTATAAGTTTCATGAGCTCTGAGAAACTTAGCTTATTTAACACTGAGTCAATGACTTCACAGCCAAAGTGAGTAAAAACACTTCAGATTCTGGAAGAATGTGCTCATTAAATTTATAGAGCAGGATTTCAAAATGTCCAGCATGTTTGCCAAGGCTATTTTGAAGAACATTTAGAGTAACCCAGTTTTTTCTCAAATTTAGTCATCCTTTTCCACAATTTTTGCTATGTTCACATACCATCTGCACTATTACTTAAATGACATTTTCTTTTAAATGTATACATTTTTTACTTAGCTCTATATATTTTAATTACAAATTATTATTACACATGGAAGATAAGTATCACTTGTTATAAATAAATGAATATGAAAATACTGTAAAAGCAAAATAATGGTATTATTACTAATTTAGATAGTTGAAAACTATGAGCCTAAGGCCTATGCTGCATTTGTTTATTTATTTCCAAGTGTTTATAATGGTTTTAAAGACTTATTAGCACTAAACCAAGATTCCTCCTGGTATAATCAAATACTTAAAGAGATATAAAAAGAGAGTAACTCTCTTACCGTGTGAGCCAGGGCTATTTTGATAGCACTGTGTTATATATCATTTCAAATACTTTCTCATTCCCCTTTGGGAAAACTGGAGTAATACATAGCAAGGACTAAATGTTTATGTACATTAAATTTGGATGTTGAAACATAATCCTCCCAGTGGGGTACAAGAAGGTGGGCCCTTTGGAGGGTGATTAGTAGGTCATGAGGGTGGAGGCCTTGTGAATAAGGTTGGTGCCCCTATGAAAGAGATTCCACCTTCAAGAACTAGAGAAACAACAACAAACAAAGCCCAGAGCAAGTAGAAGAAAGGACATAATAAAGATCAGAGCAGAACTGAATGAGGTAGAGACTGAAAGAACAATTCAAAGGATAAACCAATCCAGAAGCTGGTTCTTTGAAAAGATAAACAAAATCGATAAGCCTTTAAGAAGACTCATCACGAAAAAAAAGGACAGGACCCAAAGAAATAATATCAGAAATGAAAGAGGAGAAATAACCACTGATACCACAGCAATACAAAGGATTGTTAAGAAATTACTACTAACAACTATATGCCAAGAAATTTGAAAACCTCGATAAAATGGACAAATTTCTAGAAAAATATAACCTTCCAACACTGAATGAAGAAGAAGCAGAAAGCCTGAACAGACTGATAACAGCTGGTGAAATTGAAGCAGTGATCAGAAAACTCCCAGCACACCAAAGCCCTGGACCGGAAGGTTTCACAGGAGAATTTTACAAAACATTTAAGGAAGAGCTAACCCCTGTCCTTCTCAGACTATTCCAAAAAATCCAAGAAGAGGGAAGACTCCCAATCTCTTTTTATAATGCCAGCATCATCCTAACCCCAAAACGGATAACGACACAACCAAGAAAAAAAACTATAGGCCAATATTGCTAATAAACATAAATGCTAAAATCCACAACAAAATATTGGTAAACTGCATCCAGCAATACATTAAAAAGATCATCCACCATGATCAAGTGGGATTCATCCTAGAGATGCAAGGATGAAATTTTATTTATTCAGTTATATGTGTACTTATAACATTTTCTCATTATGTTGAATATACAGGATTTAAACTGAAGAAATAGACAGGTATATTTTTCATACCTAAAGACAAAAGCAGGGAAATTATGGGCATAGAAGACTTTAGGAGAAAGAAGTCATATGAGCAGAATAAAATGTTAGAGCTATCTGACTTAAGATGGACAAACCAAGGCCAGAAATTGTTGTGTTGTAGTAATGGTCATATAGCTAAAAAGTGACCTGAGCAGAAGTGAAACCCAGCTGTTCTCAGTGCTGGTCTAATTCACTTCAACAAAACGATCCTGTTCTATCCACTTATGATGAAGGAGGTTAACTTCATGTGATTTTATGAATATATCTTTATTATCTATGTGAGAGTAGGAATATTCTTTACACAGAGTTCCTGTGGAGGAAACAAAAATTCAAACACACCTGGGAAATTTTAAAACAGTGAATTATAATAAGGGACTTAGCAATTAATGACTTAATACGACACTACCAGCTGATTACTCTAGATAACGGACAGATACTAGTCCCACATTATTTTTTAAAGATTTTCATGATCTGTCCAATGAATGGTTGATGATATGTTGGATACATGTAAGTAATACATTTTTAGCCATTCTTTGGAATGATATCCTTTTTATATTAGGCGACATATGTCTTATTGTACTAATATATTTCCCAGGGCTTTTTATTTTTTAAATTTTTTTGGATGTGGACACTATTAAATCTCTTCACCAGATACATATCTTTGATGAAATATCTGCTTTTGTTTGCATTGATTTTTTTTGCAATTGTTTAGTTTTCATGCTTTCATTTATTAAAAAAAAAGTTTTCATTTTTGATTTTGCTAGCTCCTCTTCTCATTCTTCACATTCTCCTTCAACACCAACAGAAACCTTAGCTTTAACACTTTTACAAGGGTTTTCAAAATTTCTTTCCCAATCTCTAATATATTTTGAGATAAGGTGTAAAAAGTCTTGGCCTTCTGGCTGGGATCTCACCACTGGTCTACCTGTGTAACTGACACCAGCCAGGACTGACTCCCACTGCCACATACATTGAAGACAAGAGCTAAGAATTTTTATGGTTTTATAACTAAAAGAAATTATAACTATTTATGAAGCATTTTGCAAATATAGAGTGCTACAGAAATGATAAATGGAAGTTATGATTATTGATGCCATGATTGGCCATAATTATCTCTTCATTCCTGGCTATTTCTTATACAAATGCTATTTTAGCTGACATTCCACCCCCCGCCCCATCCCCTGAATCCAATGAATTTAAAACAGAATAAAGAGAATAAGCCTGTTTCTAGCAGTTCTAAACAAATGATGACTTTCCATGTCCGATTAGTTTATTTATAAAGCATCATCCCTTTTTAAAAAATCGGCTTCATTTTTGTATTTTTCTATTTTACTCTACATTTGAATAAGGTAGGCTTAATATGTGACTACAAATGTATTTGTGTTCTCTTCTGTGAGAGCACACTCTGCACAGTTTTTTCTCTCCTCCTAAAAAAAAGTCACTGTCCTAGTTTAGTTGCAAACTATTATGTATGGAAAGTGTATATATAACATCAAATATTATGCCCCTTAGCCAAGTTAGCAATTAGCTTAGAACAGCAGAGTTTATATCAATAAAAAAAATGCTTGTTAAATATAAGGCACTGGATTATCTTCATGCCAGCAGAGAAACAATGGTTTAAGTATGCAAAAAAAAAAAAAAAGAGTCAAATTTAACCACTTTCACTATGTTGCTTTGTGAATTGAGAGAATTACATAGAAACTCTACTCTGCTGTATCTTTGTTCCTCAACTTCAGAGAGGACTTAGAACTAACTCAAGGTGTGTGTGTGTGCACATGTGATTAATACATTAAAAATATATTGTTTAAGGTGAAAATCACCACTATACAATAGTCTAAATTACATGTCCTTTCTTTTCATCAAAAGCTTACTAAACTGTAGGGCTAAAAGAAAGGCACAATTATCTATATTATACACAGAGTGGCTGGAATTTAGGATGCCAACAATCTCTTATGTTTAAATAAAAGCACTGATCTAATATTCCAGTTATTAATGTTAGAAGTAAATTACAGAATGGAATCATGGTTTTCTATAAGGAGTAACATACATCAATCATAAAATAATATTTCCTCTTTTATATTGAATAAGGACTTGGACATCACAGGGAATCAATAAAATAATTATTACCCTTTAAAGTATAATAAAAGCCATAATTTAAATGGACATCTCTTCCAGACTAGGAAATTTAGGCTAGAACTATAACCATATTAAAATTTTAGCATATCAAAATTTGAGTAAAATCCACAAATATTTTATAGACCAAATATTAAAATTTATATTAAAAATAATAACCTGTCCTGGCTGGGTAGCTCAGTTGGTTAGAACATCATCTGGTACACCAAAAGGCTGTAGGTTCATTTCCCTGTCAGGGCATGCATGAGAGGCAACAGACTGATGTTTCTCATGATGATGTTTCTCTCTCTCTCTCATCCTTCCTTACTCTCTCTAAAAAATAAATTTATCTAAGAGTAATTTTTTTTAAATCATAGCCAAGAGATACATTATTTAGATATTTATTAAAGTGCTTTTTAAGTTTCTGCTCCATGCATAAATGTAAAGTTTACATAAAACATATATATGCCATTTTATTTATTTAACAAATATTCATTGGTTGCATTTTACTTTTATTTATTTATTTTTTAAAGTATATTCTATTGATTATGCTAGTACAGTATCACATTTTTTTTCTCCTCTTTATTCTGCTCTGGGCCCTGCACTACCGCTCCCACCAGCATTTCCCGCCCCCCACCCTTAGTTCACATCAATGGGTTGTACGTATAAGTTCTTTGGTTTCTCCGTGTCCTATACTATTTTAAATCTCCTCCTGTCTATTTTGTATCTACCATTTATGGTTCTTTTTCCCTGTACCTTTCCCCCTTTCTCCTTCTTCCCCCTCCCCACTGATAACCGTCCATGTGCTCTCCATTTCTATGATTCTCTTGTTGTTCTAGTTGTTTACTTTGTTTTTGTTTTTTAGTTTCAGTTGTTGATAGTTGTTTGTTGTCATTTTACTGTTCATAGTTTTGATCATCACCTTTTTCTTAGATAAGTCCCTTTAACATTTCATATAAGAAGGGCTTGGTGATGATGAACTCCTTTAACCTGAACTTGTCTGGGAAGCACTTTATCTGCCCTTCCATTCTAAAGGATAGCTTTGTTAGGTAAAGTAATCTTGGACGTAGGTCCTTGCCTTTCATGATTTTGAATATTCTTTCAGCCCCTTCTTGCCTGCAAGGTTTCTTTTGAGAAATCAGCTGTTAGTCTTATGGGAACTCCTTTGTAGGTAACTGTCTCCTTTACTCTTGCTGCTTTTAAGATTCTCTCCTTATCTTTAATCTTGAGTAATTGTAACTATGATGTGCCTTGGTGTGTGCTTCCTTGGGTCCAACTTCTTTGGGATCCTCAGAGCTTTCTGAACTTGCTGGAAGGCTATTTCCTTGGCCAAACTGGGTAAGCTCTCCATTATTTTTTTCAGAGAAGTTTTCAATTTCTTGCTCTTCCTCTTGTCCTCCAGGCACCCTTATGATTCAGATGTTGGGACGTTTAAAGTTGTCCCAGAGGTTCCTAAGCCTCTCCTAATTTCTTTTTTTTTTTTATGAGTTTTTGTTTCTTCATTTTGTTGTGGCTGAATGCTTATTTCTTCCTTCTGTTCCAAATTGTTGATTTGAGTCCAGGTTCCCTTCCCTTTACTATTGGTTGCCTGTATATTTTTCTTTATTTCAATTTGCATAGCATTCACTTCTTTGTCTATTTTGTGTCTGTACTCAATCATTGCTGTGAGTATCCTGATTACCAGTGTTTTAAACTCAGCCTCCAATAAGTTGTCTGTCTCCTTGTCATTTAGTTCTTTTTCTGGAGTTTTGTTCTGTTCTTTCACTTGGGCCATTTCTTTGTCTCAGTGTACCTGTTATGTTGTAAGGGGTAGAGCCTTAGGTATTGCCAGGGCAGGGCAACCCACTTTGTTGTGTTGTGGCACTGTCCATGGGGAAGGGGTCAGAGAGGAAGCAATGCCACTTGATTGGCTCTTGGCTAGCTTTCAGTCACTTCCCTGGCTAGCCACAAGCAAATTGGGCCCTTCTGGTTCTGATTCCCTGGTAGGTGGGTTTGTGTATGTTCTGGTACCCTGTGGGTCTCTCCAACAAACCCTCCTGAGAGGCTGGGAGTTTCTCCCACTACCACAACTCCCACAGATTTTTACAGCCAGAGGTTTTGAAACTTTCTTTTCCCCCCTGGAACCCTGAGTTTCGTAGTCTGTCCTGCTCCCTATTTGTTCCTCCAGGTTTATGTGCACGCAAATATGGGACAACCTGGTCTACCAGCTGCTGTCTCACCCACCCAGTCCTCCAGCCATCACTTTGCCGAGTGTCTTCTCTGCCCCAGTTGTCTATCTCCACTCCTCCTACCAGTCCAGATAATTGTTTTTTCTTTAACTCCTTGTTTGTCAGGCCTCCATACAGTTTGACTTTCTGGCAGTTCTGGTTGTTTTTGTTTTTAAATTTGTTGTTATTCATCTTTTGGTTGTGTGAGGTGGCAAAGTGTATCTGCCTATGCCTCCATCTTGACCAGAAGTCTCATTAGTTGCATTTTAGCTCTTGAGTGCTATATTTGGGAGTAATATGTGCTATATTCAGACCTACTCAGACCACATTTCCTCTAATGCTTGGAATTATCTGGGCACCTGGGCTATCTCATCTTTTTGTCTATGCTATTGTTTTCTATTTAAAGTGAATAATATAAGACTAAGAAGTGTCCATGTATCAACCAGGAGAATGAGGAAAAATGACCTGCAAATTTTGTCTTTCCTCTTAAGTTTTATAATTCTCCTCAAGTAATAGGGAAACTTCTGTGGCATCAGATCATTATTAACATTGATATTAAGCTGTCTTATATATGCAACTGAATTTGAGGGTTTCTTGTGAGAGTTTGTTCTGCTTACTGTACAAAAAAATGGCATCACTTATATTTACTGTATATTTGTAAATTATGAGCCATCAGAAAGAACATGGAAAACTCACAGGACTAGCTGAACATAAGTTGGATTCTTCTTTGAAAATGTTTAGGCGAGTCAAATTACTTTTGGAACTGAGTTATGTGAGTCACCCCCACTTCACAAATAAATTAAAATCTCTACAATGAGGAAATGAGTACTTAATTAGTGAGTGAAAGATATTTGAAACAAGGTGCAACAGAGTTTCTTACTATTAGTTTGAGTCATATTAGAGAAAAACTGTTATAAAATCAGAAATAAAAAAACACCCAATATCAGCAAAGAGTAAAACAAGGCTTAAGAGCCAATTAATAATGGTTTAAGCACAACAAATAGGCTAGAGACCAAGGGTTCAGGTGAGAAGCTAAGAGTTTCAGTCACCTAAACATATAGTACTCTATAAATTCCCACTAATAACTAAGTACTATGCAAAGCATTTGGCAGACAACGTTGCAAATTAAAGAGACCTTATTCTTACAGAGCTTACAGTCTAGTAGAAGAGGCAGATGGGGAGAGTCAGATCAATAAAATGGCATTGGTCAGGTCAAGATAAAATAAAGTACTGTATGTGAAACAAAATGACATCACTCATGTCAACGAAGATGGTTGTTGGTCAGCCATGACACTTTGGTACAAGAAGGAAATGATCTAAGTCACTCCAGGCACACCCAAGATATCAGCATACAAAGGTGTCTGCAGAGAGGGTATACCTACTGATAGAGCAGTGGGAATTCTTGGCCCCAAGTCATGGAATTCTCCAGCTCAATCAGATGCCAAGAGCTTGGGTATAATTGGGGTGGGCTTCAGAGACACCACTGAGACAGTAAATCTTCACACACCAGGGTGCTGCTTCAGGCCACACTGATACCTTGATTGCCATACTACTAGAGGCTCTGCCCAAGTGGACTAAGAACTTTTTGTCCCACTGCCACCTACTGGATTCCAAAGGTTCTGCCTTGTAAGATGTTGACAGCTCCCCAGCTACTGTGCTGTTTCCCAGACCTGCAGACTAAGACTCTGGAACTTGAATTTGTTATCCCCCAATTCTCTCATGTGATGTTATTACTGATTGCATCTGAATGATTATTATTGCTATCAGGTTAGTATGGATTTGGAGAGAATCTGCATTAATAAAAGCTGAGTGAACCTGCATTAATTTAAAAAACAAGTGAATAGTATAGTCACCTGTATTGGCTCCCTGTTATTTCCTGGTGCCAGTGTCACCTGCAAGACTGGTGGTCATATACGTGGCTTGGCACCTGCAGTTCTTAAGGCACAGATCAGATGATCTGAGTGGAATTGAAGGCCGACATATAGAAAAGACAGTATTGTGAAACATGCATTTGTGACAGCAGATGACCAACATACAATGTAATCAACTAATATTGTTACTAATTGAAAGGAATACCAAGAAGGTAAAAATTTGGAGGCTGTGATCAATAAAATGTACACAGTGAGATAGATCAAAAAAGGATAGTTTAAGAAAGGATTCTTTAGTCCAAATCTTATGATTCAAAAGGAGACAGCATGCAAAGGATGAATGAGAGCATTTCCGACAATTAATAAAAAGCACACAAAAACCCTAAGATGGAAAGGGCTTAGTATGTTTGACTCCTTCAATATGGCCTACTACAAGGACATCAAGACCCATATCCAACAAAAGAGCAAGCAAATTAAGATGGGAGAGGAAGGGTATTGTCAGATTATTGTGGCCTCAAATGAAGCTCCAGTGAGACTAAAATTTGCATGGGGGAGACAGAGGGCCACTACTGAGTTTGTGCAGAGAAGTGACACCCAAAATGTTTCCAGGGAAAGACAATCAGAAGGAACAGCTGGGAATAGGAGCAGTGGGAAATGCACGGCCCCCGTGTTTATTAAATACTACTCTACGCCAGAAACCCTAGTCTCATTTATTCTCATAAGCATAGGAAGCATGCTCCCTTTACAAAAAAGACAATGAATCTCAACTTGCTAAAATAATGTCTAAGTTCCACATAGTAAATGGTTGTGCTTTCTAATTCTATATTAATCATAAGTATCACTAAGGCTAAAACAAAAGGCCTATATGTCTTTGGAAGCCCATTGCCTGCCTGTTACTGGACCTGCTCAACCAGAAAGTTTTAAAAATATATCAAACCTTGCTATAAATTTTTTGACTCCTAAAACTTAATCACATCATCTAATACCATTACAGCTTTATATCAGAATTTGAATCTAATAATAGTTTGAGTATGAAGAAGAAAAATGAAAGAAAGGGAACATATTGAAGGAAAAAATAAATACATCTACCACCTAAAGTAAGACCAAACAGTAAGTAAAATAAAATGTTTAAATAATAAAGAAATTTTTCTAAAAGGCAGATTAATTATATTTTTATATATAATTAGGTCAGCAGAGGCATGAACTATGGCATATACAAGGTCTGTCCAGAAAAAGTCCAGCTCTTGTTAATATAATGAGAATGACATCGATATAACCCAACAACCAAAGAGAGTGGACTGGAATGCATGTGTGTGAACAATGGCAACTTCACTATATTAGTGAGTGGGGGTGATAGATGCCATTGAGTGAGCATGTATACTGTATGGTTCTTGCATTCAAAATGATTCAGTGACTAGAGCAGCAAATTTTCATCACATTTTTTAAAAAGATTTTTATTTATTTATTTTAGAGGGAAGGGAAGGGAGGGAGAAAACATGTGTGGTTGCCTCTCACATGCCCCCAACGGGGGACCTGGCCCACAGCCCAGGTATGTGCCCTGATCAGGAACTGAATCAGTAACTTTGGTTCACAGGCCAGTTCTCAATCCACTGAGCCACACCAACCAGACCCAAATTTGCATCAAATTTTGTGTTAAGCTTGAACTTTCCTCTGTAGAAACTATTCAGAGGATTCAGAAGGCCTCAGCTATGGGCAGCTGGTGACTGGCAGCTTCATCATGACAACATGCCCACTCACTTGTCATGTTTTGTAGAGATTTTTGGTGAAACATTAAATCCCCGAGGTGACTACAGCCCAGATTTGGAGCCCTGTGATTTCTGGCTTTTCCCAAAACTAAAATCACCTTTGAAAGGGAAGAGATTTCAGCTACTTGATGAGATTCAGGAATCCATATCGGGCAGTTGAGGGTGATTGGAAAACTTCGTGAGATCTGAAGCTGCCTATTTTGAAGGGGAACTGAAGTGCCATTGCCCTATGTACAGTGTTTCTTGTACCTTGTATCTTCTTCAATAAATGTCTCTATTTTTCGTATTACATGACTGGATACCTTCTGGACAGACCTCATACATAGAGCTGTGATTAGTATAAAATAGAGTTGCAGATAAGCTAAGTCATCTCCCTTCCACTGCATCAAAACTACAAAAGAATGATTCCAAGTTTGACACTTTGAAATTATTTAATAAGTACATTTTTCATAACTAAATATATCTTGTTTCTATGTTATATTGCTCTACAGTCACAAAGTTGTCTTATATCTAAATTTTATCAGCTATAGCTGAAGTCCAGCTTACTCCACTCTGAGTGACTTTTGGAATAATTGATTCCTTCTCTCATTTATAAGTATCTCCTTCCTCTGTACAAGTTATTCAGCTTCTCTGCTATCTTTCTTACAGTCTGACCAAGCCCCATTCCCTTAATGTTTCCTTATAGATCTCATTTTCTAAATATTTTATCAATTTTTTTGCCCTCTTCTGAATTCATTCAAATTTATTTATGATTCTCTTTCAACTGAGGAACAAATACAGAACACAGTTATCCAATTGAGGCCGAAAGAGTGCTGGTAGAGCAAAAGAATTACCTCTCACTTCTTTCATGTCCTCCCTATTAATATACCCCAAAGTGGTATCTGGGATTTTATATGACACCATCATATTGTTGACTTTCACTCAATTTATCATTCATTATAGCTTGCATCTCTGTCTCTATGAAACAACTCTTTGTGTACTTTACATTTGTTTTTATTAAATCCCTTTTTATTGATTTCATACCCATGTCCTATTTATCAAGATAGTTGTTTGTAATACTAACCTGCAATTTGCTTCCAATGACACACAATGCCCAAGTACTTTACTGCGTAAATTATTAGCACACTTTCTATTTCATCTCACCAAATCTGAATACACAATTGAATGTGTATGTGTGTGTGTGTGTGTGTGTGTGTGTGTGTGAGAGAGAGAGAGAGAGAGAGAGAGAGAGAGACTGGAAAGTTAAACTACGATTTAAAATATTTTCCTCCTAACTCCTTATACTGCTAATATTAAAAGCTAAAATTTATTGAGTACCAAAAATATTGCCAATACAGTTTGCCATTATATTAATCCTTATAACCATATTCTTGATGTCTGATTAATGCAGTTTTTACATAAATTTAAAAAAAAAGAATCTACAGGTCATAGGTATCCAGTAATCATCTCAGTGTATAACTAGGAAGAGGTGGAGTTAGAACTTGAACTGGTCTGCTTGACCTCACAACCAAGCATTTTCTGGTACACCAGTAAAAAATGAAGTTCAATTCATATACAACACCTCTTGTACCAATAGATTCTTCACTCATCCTCCTATTACTAGACAGAATTATATGAAAACCATGATGGTGTCTTCACTCCAGGAAGTTTTCTTTTAGAGGGATAAGGTTGGTACTGTGAATGATGAGGCCATTTTTCCTGGGCACAGAGAGGCCACCAGCAACAAAGTTACTTGTTTACTAGGAAAGCCCTGGTATCGGAAAGCCTATGGCACAGAGTTGATCAAAGTTTGGTTCTCCGCTCCTTTTTCTAAATTAAAAAAAAAGCATTCAAACTAAGACAATATGATAATTAACTTGACTTCTATTCATTTCCTTATTTCAAAGTAAATGAATGCAAACACTATTCATCCAAATCACTGGCCCATTTCAATGGCTGCTAAATGAGGTGCTAAGGCTCTGGTGGGTATTTTAAAAGTTCCTAAGAGATGCTGTAGATTAAGAAATTAATCTAGAATTAAGAAAGCACAATACTACTTAATTAAGGCTTTATGAGCTCACTGTGTGACTCGCCCAAATCAGCAACTTAGCCCCTATCTTTTCCAACCCAAAATGCACATATACCCATTTAACTGGTAAATGCAGATTTCAACTGTTTCCAAGATTAGGTAGCAAGTCCTGTGTTACAAAATGGGCTTGTTCATACAGTTAATATGAATGTGTCTATTTCTTAAAAAAGGATATGTGAATCAAATTGTAAGGGACAAGAACGAGTGGCAGATAATAATAGAATTTTATCAATACCGGAAAGTTTAGGTAATTGAAAATAATTAGCAAGAATAAATGAACCATCTGTTCTATGATACTTGCCTAGCAATGGGCTTTCCTTAGGGTCTGCGTATACTCCATCCTTTCCTCGAATGCATTCTTGGCGGATTATTGCATGCAAAAAGTTTGGTTTTCAACAGATGAGAAGTTTATCTACTAAATATAGATACTATCAAGTAGGCCAAATTAGAAGACATTAAGTTCTGAATTCTGATTTTGTTTAAAATATGCATGTGGTTGGTGGAATATAAAGACCCTCCTGAGTCCAAAATCTCTGCCAAGCCACTTGGCATTAGGAGTACAAAAAGTGAAACCCTGTGAGGGGCAGAAGGAAGCTGCTCCGCTGGGGCCGCATGCTGGCCCTAGAGGGCCTATGTGCAGGCTATGTGCAGATAGAGGTTGTGAGCCTGTGTAAGGCCCTACTTCCCAAGGCTCAAGGAGAGTATTATAAACATGAAATGAGGAGATCCAAAAAAACCACAACAGAGGCAAATTTAAAAATAATAATTTCCCTTTTATTTATTCTCCAAGCATTGCCACTAACCAATTTTTTTCTTTCTACTTGAGACATGTTCTCATCAGTAATAAATGAAATTTTTTAAAATTCAAAGCAGATATGGACATTTTCATACTACTGATAATTTTATTTTATATTAAACATATTAAAGTAAGTTCCCAGTAGGTACAGTATAATATTCTTTCTTGGACAAAAATGGTTTTTCAATTAAAAATGTTTGATAGCATTCATATTTGGCTTTAATTTTATTTTTCAGTTTGCATTACTTTTTCCTTAGTTTTGTCTTTCCTTCTATCCTTTTAACACAGATTCTCTCAGCTTAAACCAAATTTTGTTGGTTTAGTTTGCTTATTTTCCTGTTTAGTAATGCAAACAAGAAAACATATTAAGAGATCAAAGAAAAGAGTAACCAGAGTTAGGTTAAATGCTATGAAAGATGGAGGTCAAAAAATTCTTGTCTAAAAACATCATCAAGGTAGCTCCAATAAGAGTAATAGGTACATGAGAACTTAGAAGGGTCATATTAAAGATAGGGTCAGACTTGTCCACATTTAAGATTCATTTAGATGGCAACTTAGACTTAAGCGTCTTTTCCCTTTCCCAATATTTACAACAAAATTGTGGTTAAAACATATGCAGTCTTCAAAAATGAAGGAGAATATTATGCTAAGTGAAATAAGCCAGGCAGCAAAAGACAAATACCATACGATCTGATCTATAAGTGGAACCTAATCAGCAAAGCAAGCAGGCTAGGAAAATATTACCAGCAACATTGAAAGAAAGAAGAAACTGACAGGGATGGGAGGGAGGGAGAAGGGAAGGGGCATAGCAGGGAAGGGAAGGGGAAGGGTCAGATCAAGGAACAGGTGTAAAGGACACATGGAAGAAGCCGAACTGGGGAAGGATTGAGGTGAGGAGGTGGGGGTGTGTGGCGCAGGGAAAGTGGTGGCGGGTAAATGGAGACAAGTGTATTTGAAAAATTATAAAAAAGAGAGAAGAAAAACATTTTTTTTAGTCCTCTATATGAGAGTAAGCTGTGCTTTCCACAAAGACCTGTTGTCCTCATCATACAAACTGTCCCAGAGTTTGTGTTCAAGGAACTCTTTGGATATGTATTCCACCAAAACATTTTTTAAAATAAATGCATACATAATTAATTAGGCATTATTCTTTAATTTTACCATATGTATATTCACATTATAGACACAGGAAAACCAAAAATTCAGTTGTTTGAATTGCAGAAATGCCTAATAGAAACAACATTCTAAGGCTTACGAAGATGCAGGATATAGTAAGTGAAAAACACCAGGAAAAAAAAAAATCCATACACCTCAGCTATTTCATTGTGAGTCAGGCTCACGGGTGAAAACCAAGTGAAGCATAAAAAAAATTAAATTTAAACTCATAATTATAAAAATACACTGTTTGCAACTTTAAGCAATATACTATTTTCAAATACAAACTTATTTCTCATATAATTTTATTCATTGGCAAATTGGCGTTGCTTATTTGGTTTTCACTTAGATTTTCAAGTATATAGAGAATTGAAAAGCATTTTCTTTCTTTTTGCTTTTTATTGAATTTATTGAGGTGATACTAGTTAACAAAAGCATATAGGTTCAGGTGTACAATTCCACAGCACATCATCTGTACACTGTATTGTCTGTTCTTTTTCCTAACTTTGATGACAAAATGTAAAGTGACCACTTTTATTCTGTTGACAAGAAAAATCTACTTCATGGTTTTATAAATTGCTCAGAGAAAAATAAAATTGTATAATTTTCTTACCAGATTCAATGCTAATAATTTATTATTAACATTAACTTGAATACAATAGAAGGCATCCTAGCCAAGGGAGTATTGTGAAATATTCAGAAGGATATTCTAATCTTATACAAAGTGGAAAACCAGTGTTCTCTTCCTGGGTTTTCTATTTTGAGTTAAAGAGAAAACAAATTCAATAGATCATTTGTTACCTCATACTCAGCTGTTCATTTTCATTTACATTTAAGATTTATTTTCTATTTGGAAAATTTTTTCATGAATCGGCAGTAGGATGATGTATGTTTCATTATTAACCATCTATTATCAGAAATGGTGAAACACTTTCAATATGAAGGCATTTATTTTTGGTGATACAAATTTTGTTCTAATATTATATCCAAATGCACACCCCACTCATGGAGGATTGGCATATTTCATTGATTACATCATGTTGTGCTATGCAAAAATAATAATTATTATTATTAGCGAATATTTAAAGATCAATCCTAACCATTTTATATCACTAAAACTCTTGGTAGGTACAAAGGACCGATAATTTTGCTTTTATTTTTTTTTTAAAGAAGGTAATAAAAATAGGTAACAGGTAAAGTAAAATACTTGAATGTCATTAAAATGGCCTTTCACAAAACAAAATCTAATTTAATTGGGAATATTCAAATAGTATACAAATCTTTGAATAAAAAATAACTGCAAAGCATACAGCGACTTACGCAATCATCTGTTATAAAATATGTTCAATCCAACAGCTTTTATTATATCCATTTATATAGGTAACATTAGAAAGGGCCAAATGCCATCAATTATCTTGGGTATTATAACATTGTAATGCAGAATTGGTTATTGAAGAAAATTCTTTAAATTGAGAATTAATATTATCTCAATCAATTTCCACCATGGCTAATAACCGTTCAGCTTTAAAATATTTTTTAAAAAATTGATGCACAGGAAAATATGCTTATTTCTCAGGAATTTGAATCATTTACTTATACTTCTGATAATACTTCATTTTTGATACCAATTTTTTTTCTTTTTATGGGGAATTTACTATATCTTTTTTTATTATTTATTGAATTTATTAGGGTAACATTGGTTAATAAGATTATGTAGATTTCAAGTGTATAATTCTATAACACAGTATCTGTACATTGCATTGTGCATCTGTTCTTAACATTTACCTGCTACTTAACTGTTAACTAAATTTTCATTTAGACTGTAGCTCCTTAAGGACAGAGGCCTAATTTCTTTTGAGTTGCTTTTCTAAATCTCCTTCTCTGAACATTATAAATAACGTGAGTACTTTTTGAATTGAACCTAACAAATGTCTAGAATCAAACCATCTTCAATTTACAATGGGCTTGTTTTGACAAATAAAATACATAAATGCCTGCTTAAAGAGCAATAAAAAAAATTGTCTTTTGCCATTTGTTTCAGCATATCCCAGCTACATATTTGTGGGACACATACAACTGCCTTCTGAAATCACCAAGCCTACCCAGGTATTTAATTTTTTTTTCCCTACAAAAAGCACTTGTAATTCTAAAGGAAAGATAAAATGCACTCTCGTCTTTGACAATTTAGTTCACTGTTATTGGTACTCTATGGTTAGTTTGTACTTAGTGCAGTAACTTCATGTTGGATGTCAATAATGTATACTCTTCTCTGCAAGAAATTGTTCACTAAAAATGCCCAACTGTGTATCCTTAGCTGTCAACACAAATAACTGGTAAAGTATAGCAAAGCATGAAAACACCCTAGTAAATACAGTTGTGTATGTTTTCAGAATTAATCAAAACCAGGCAAGGAGAACCTGAATTTTTAGACCTAAATAAGAATTTGCTTCCTTGTCAAATCTAATGATAAAAAGTCCTATCGCTTTGTGGGTGTCTTGCTATTCTGTGGGCCTGGAATTTGAGAGTAGGAACATTACACTTCAATAATAATTTCTTATACCCAGTTATACCTTTCCATGAAATAAACCACAAAATCGGGTGCCTTCCTCAGGAAAACTCAGGCAGCTGACTTTTCTAAAATATCAGAATAATTTTGGTTCTTTTAATAAAAACACCACTGATACTAAGCTTGCTCTGAAAATGAAGTGCTCCACTAGGGGAGAAATAGCTATCTTGTGCATGCAAAAAATTTTTTTCTTTGGCTACCTCAAAAGAAAGATGTGGTTATTTTGAAGGTGGTGATTCAAGGGAACTATGAGCTCTGGGAGGGAGAGAGCCTTATTTATTCAACTGACATAAAATAGGCACAGAGAGAGCATTCTCATATTGATTAAACCAATAAAGAATATAGTGAAGAAATCAGGTCCATTAATATATATTTTTTCACTCTGTACAACATTCTTAATGTGGCTCAGCAGATTTCAGGTGTTTGAGGTCTTGCATCCTTGATCCTTCTCTCTCCTTCATTCTCTGTACCTCATTCTGTGCACTGTCATAGGTAACCCTTGAATCTAGCAACATTTCTCTGTATGAACTGCCAACACTTTAATCTAAACTACTGTCATTTCTTACTTGTAATAGTCTTCTATTTGGTCTCCTTTTATCCACCCTATCCCCCTCCAATTAATTTTGTACACTAAATCAGAGAGATAGTGTCAGTCACATATGAAACCATTATTCCCTCACCCTTTCATCATTCTCTTAAATCAGTCAATGTCTTCCCTTTACTCTTATGATAAAAAATCCTTGTAGGAGTGTAGAAGGCACTTTATAGTTTATCTCTCTCTTCATTCTTATCTTACACCAAACATCTCCCTGGCTCTCATCATTTCAGGCACACTGGACACCTTTCTGCTGCAGAAGTGAGCTACACTGTCCATGCTGTTTCCCATGCTTAAAATGTGTCCATCCAGCATGTTCCCGAGTCAAGCCCTGCTCATTAGGTTTTCACCTGATCATGCATTTTCTTAAGCAAATCTTTCCTGACAGTTATATACTTTGCTACCAATACTTAGAGAACAAGTTTCCTCTCCTTCAAAGCACTTAACTCAATTTGAAATAATGAATTCATTACTGTGATTATTTGATTAAAGTCTGTTTTCCCTTTAGATTATAATTTCCATGATGGAAGAGCATTTGGCTCATTTTGTTCACCATTATATTCTTGGGACATAGGGGAAATTCTGGCACATAACACTAGCTCTGAAGACATATTCATTGGGTGGGTGAATAAAGGAATGAATAAGTCTCTGGTTCCCTTTTACAAAACTAAGGATGGACAGTGAGCACATTACACAAGGATTCTTGCTTACCTTTGTGACCAGAGTTAGAATTTTTGAGAGAGTAGGTTGTTGTTGTTTTTTCTTTTTGTTATTATATTTCATTAGGAGACATTAATTTTTATGAGATAAATGTAAAGGGATCTTTATTAATCTAAGCTGATATACTAAACATTTTTTAAAACACTTTGTCTAACATATTTTCAGAATAACTTGGGCCATTAAGCTAAGTTCATTTTCTGCAGACAATATCTCTTGTCTTGAGAAAGGTTCTGATAATTTCTAAAGAGCTTTCAACTTACTGATGATGCAATGGTTCTTGCAGTCATATAACACTTCTAATTCCAAATGTCTTTACAATGTTTATGTTGTTTATCTAAAACAAGCAAGTGGTAGATGGGCATGAGTATTACAATCTCCATTTGATAACTGGCAAAAAGGTAAACCATACTCTGGAGGACAGCTTGTTATATAAGTTTGTATTTGTTTGTTTTTTGTTTTTTTAAAAATTTCTTTTCTCCCTACAATACAGTTTACATAGTCAGTTTACAAAGGCTGTTACACAACAGAATTCTGGCATATGATAGTGTCACCTTCATTTATGGGGATGTGGAGAATAAGGTAGTAGTAAGCACGGACAGCTTTCGTTTTCAGTTGCTTAGGAAAATCACCAAGGGACTGAGTTGGTGATAAATAAAATGAGGAAAAAATGGAACACTGCAGGCCAAAGTTCTGAGCAAGATCCCAGGGAAATTGAAGGCAATAATGGGCTGACATAATGAGGAGACAGCAACTCTTGATTCCCAATATCAAAACTCACTCTGCCACAGAACTACATTCATTTATTTGTTAAATAAAATTCTTATCAGTAGAAAGGTAGCCATGCCTTCATAGGCCCTTTATTTTACTGTGTGTTTACTTGCTGTCTCTCATGCAGTATATTGGTTAAAAACATAAGTTCTGGAGTTATGCAGTCAGGGTTCAGAACACATCTCCATCTACTCCTCCTTCTTTTTAATTTGAATTAATTTGAATTATATTACTGTTTCTTCACCTGTAAAATAGAGATTCTAAGTATTTTTCCCAGGTTCCAAAGCAGAATTAGGTATTACAGTACCTAATTCTTGTATAATTGTGGGAATGGTGTCTCTTTATGAAGAAGCATACATAGAAAATATTGCTAAGTACACAGCTCAGACCTCTCTGCACCTTGGAAGGAAGCAGTGTAAGCAAGGACCCTGAAGTTCAAGCTTTTATTCTTCTTTTTCAGTTAAAACATTTTAATACAAATCAAATAAAATAAACTACTGTATTTTGCCATGTATAATGCACTCCCATGTATAATGTGCATACATGCTTTTGGCCCAAATTTTAGGGGAAAAAAATCTTCCATTTTAATTTTTTGTGTATGTCAGATTGCCAGGTGTTTAATATTCGAGGAGCAAGTACACTGTTGGGAGCTTGTTTAAATAACTGAAAACCAAAACCAAAAGAACTGAGGCTAACAATTCGTTTCTCTTTGACCACAGAACTGGCATTGTGATATTTCTTTCCTGCACAGAAATCACCTTCATAGAGCTATTGGAGGGTTGCTTTCAGTCTCCAGAAGACTAGCAGCAAGCCTCTGGGCAGCAAAGCAATGTCAGAACACGGTATAAGGTGGATTTAGGGTCACTTTGGAGCCACCATCATTTTTCTTTTTTCTTGCTCCTGAATCTGCCAAATTATTTTGGCCTAAGTGCTCTATTATATCTGAATTCTGTGCAGACTCATTTTAATTTTTTTGTTTAATTTTGTATTCATTTATATTTCGAAACAAAACCCATTATCGTATTCCAGGGTATTATTTTTCATGTGGATATTGTTATTGCTTTCTAGAGTTACACTTTTAACACAGAAGCATAAATAAAAGAATTAAAGGAATTAGTACTACCCATTGTATAATGTGCATCCTTCTTTTTCCCTCAAAAATTTAGGCAAAAATGTACACATTATACACAGTAAAATATGGTATACAGCATATAATGGCACACAGTAAGCATTCAATAGTTGTTAGCCCTCATTGTCATTGTTTCTTTTATAAAAACTGACAAAGGCATTAGAAGTTCCATTCCTCAAATTTAATTTTATTCTTTTGAGGCTAATTGCTAGAGAGGACTGAAAAGATTAGTGAATGAAAGATGCATGTACAGGAAGTATATCAGTAATTCATTTGTTTACTGAACAAATATATCAAACAGCTACTTCAGGCCATACATGGAGTGGGGAGTGAGACAGTCAGATGAGGAACATGTAGAAAAATGGAAAAAAAATTTAAAAATGAGTAATAACTAATATGTACATTTGTCACAGGGTATAAGAGGGTCCCAGAATAGAAAATAAGAAGAAGAGACATTAATTGTATAGGGTAGTTAAGGAAGACTGGCTGAAGGAAGTTATCATGTTTGAAGACTCTCTTGGAAAGAACAAGAAACATTCCAGAAATCTAGGCTCTTTAAATAGGTCACAGAGTAGAAGAATGGTGTAAGATGTGACTAATGGATCATAGATACTTAAGCAAGATAAGTTCTTAAGGGGAAAAAAAAAAGACAAAACAAATTTTGATAGGGCCAAGCACATATAAATTGGACTTAGGCTGCTGAAAAACATAGCTTCATCTATATAATTAAAAGCTTTTAGAGTAGACCAGTCTTAATTTATCTTTTCTGCTGGATTATTGAAACAAGTTTGAATAAGGAAGCCTCAACTCATTTCTCGGCCTAGAGTACCCCACCCCCAACAGCCACACTAAAATAGCCTAGATGATATTCACCAGAGGGCAATTTCTTAAATTGAAAATAATGGGTGCTTTGAAGGAATTCAAAAAAATACTTTGGTTATATAGTCAACAATGACTAGAGGAGACGTAACACATATTAAATTCATAAAATGAAAGAATAAGTACTCTAGCCTAGATGAGTGAAGAATTTTTTGTATTATTAAAGCCTACTGAGAAAAGGTGAGCTTCAAAAAAAAAAAGGGCAGATGTGAATTACTGGTAAGAAAGGGGAGGGTTACAGAGGATACCTATATTTAAGACTTCTGATATCTTCCTTTCAGCCACTGGGCTATGCAGAAGGAAGTCTTTCCAAGTCCCAGAGCAGTACTCTTTATCTTTTGTAATCTTTCCTAAACAGGGTTCTCCTCAATCATTGTTTAGGAGAAAGTCCTAAAACAATTTGATACCCATCTCATGGTCAAATCCAAAGGAAGAGATAGTCTGCCAGTGAAACAGCTCAAGATTCACAAAATAACAAAACCTCCTGAAATAAAACTGAGCATCCTTCTTTTGATCATCAGCCTGTGTCTTCACACAAAAGAAAATACTAGTGAATTTTTTTCTCTGAAATAATAACTCAGTCTTAGTTGCCATCTGATATAGATTGAATTGTGGCCCCCTCGCTTCATATGTTGAAGCTCTAAACCCAATATCGTTGTGTTTGAAGACCAGGGCCTTTGGGAGGTATTAGATTTAGGTGAGGTCATAGGGTTAGGCCTTCATGATGGGATTAGTGATCTTAGAGGAAAAGACACCAGAGAGCTTGTTTCCTTTTTCTTTCTCTCTCCACTATGTGAGGTCACAGAGAAACCAGTCATCTGCAAGCCAGGAAAGGGTTCTCCTCAGGAATCAAACCTGTCTGCACTTTGATCTTGGACCTTGCAGCCTCCAGAACAATGAGAAATAAATGTCTCTTGTTCACACCATTCAGTCTATGTATTAGGAATCTGAGCTAAGACATCATCTTAAATTGGTTACACAAACAATTCAATTTTACCCCATGCTCACCCTAGAAAGTATTCATGTTTACTCCACTCTCACTCTTAAGGAGCTTATTTTATAAAGACTTAAGTTACTAGGTATTTTTGTAGATGTAACCAATTAATGCTTGCTAAATAAAAACAATATAGGCATATGGCACCTGCAGAAAATTTAATTCCAGAGATGTCCCTATTGACGTAAATAGGGCCATATTGGCAAGTCCATTGATTTTTCTGTGCACGGGATTGCTCTGAAGATCCATTAAGCTACCAAGCATATGTTGGTGCCATGTAAAAAATGCAAGTTTTCCCTGTCAACTCTTGCTCCAGATCAACCATAAGATTCATTTAGGAGATTCTATCAACATGAAGTCCTTGCTTTGCTTATTATGCCTGCTTTCTTTCAGGGTTCAACATGCTCCCATGCTGTTGAAAGGTCTTAGTAAGATTGAGAAGTGACTGGACTGTTCATTAAGTCTAGAATAACTTGAAAATGTTTTCAATTTCTACAAATGCCTCCAGTTATAAGCCTAAGTCTTCCACTGTCTATCCACGCCTATAAATATACATGCTCTAGGAGACTCCCATGCCTATTCATATCTATTAGCTTGTACTTACAAAGGACTTTGCCATCTCTCAAAAATGAAATCGTCTGGCTCTACGGATCACTATTTTGCTGGACAGAACATTCCTCTCTAATTAGATAATCCAAAGCACTGTTCTGCCTGTTTCTTCATTTCAAATGGAACAGGATCTGTCATTTCCTGGTATCTCTTATTTATGTATTATAGGTGCCCAATATGTGCTGACTTAAACTGCATTCTGTATATCATTATTCTTACAATAAGAGCATCAGTTGAGTGAGCACACATATCCCTGCATGAACTGTTTTGACCATGAAAACATGGCCACCTACACAAACCATTTGGTTCTCAATGAGCCATAACATTTGTGCTGGGTAAATAAACAACAACAACAAAAAATAGTGGTTCAGAAATAAGCACCACAAACAGTTGTGTTTTTATTGCCCAAAAGCCCCACAGGTCCTATATGGTTCATTATGAACTTGTAGTGGGTATTATATTGGGATGAGGCTTAATTTAAGTTGTTTAGTTCAGGTTTTGGATAATAAATGGCATCATCACAAGTCACCAAAGCTTTTATAGGCATTCTAGAGCCAAATATTTTCACATATGTTGTCTTGACTGCTGGACAAGTAATTTTATATGCTAAATTAGTAAGAGACAAATTTCAATATGTTTCACATTCTTGTCTTAGAAATTTTTAATTCATAAACATTATCTTCTGGATAACTTTTTCTTTTTTCTTCCTGTGGTTATCACCTAAATGTATTTGATTATGAATCAAAAGGAAGCATAAATGTATGTGGATTTAGACTGTTGAGCATTCTAATCTCAATCTGAATACATCTATCTTACAAAACAATGCTATGCAGAGCTCTAGTCCTCCCCCTCTTGTTATGGCAGAAGATTTATACTGTCTTCCAGCACATTTGAATTAGAGATGTGAGTTCGGATGACAACTGTCTACGGATAGAAATTATAAAGGTGAATACATGGTCTAGCAAATCTTCCTCTGCTTTCATTTAAGGATTCATTTTCCTTAGCAGCAGAATAATATTTATGATGCTCTTGTTCTCTAGCAGTTTCATTTTTTTATGTTAAATATATTTCTAACAAATTCTGCTGCATTTTTCATTAGTTATTCAGCAAAACTTCTCAATAAATAGTTGATAATGATTAATCTCCAAAACACAAAGTGTTATAACTAAGTCTTTCTCTAAGTCTATCTCTAAGTCTCTTTTAGTCATAACTAAGTTGCCTAATCTCTGTCTCTTTGTCTCCATTTCTGTCTCTCATACACACACATGCACCACGCATACACACATCAATACTTGAACTACTAAATGAAAAGTTATTTCTGAGTATATAGAAAACATTTTGTTCTCAAATGTTTCATAGTTATTTGACCCATTCAGCTAAAATCAACATGAGTCTTTCTTAATTCACAGTTATATTTGCTAAAATTCATATCTCTTTGAAAGATTAATTAATAGAGACATGGCTAATTATCTGTATCTGTTTATAGGAGTGAGGCCATTTTACACAGTGAACATCATAAAGATAATCAGTTTTCTAGCCTCTCAGCAGAGGTCAGTATAAAGCCTTATTATCCTTCATACAGAGGAACACCAGCCGTCACCAAAGAGTGAAATTACTGCTTCAGTGTGGTGAATGCTCTTTCAGAGGTACGGTCTTAAAGAGCATTTAGCAAATTAATTCAGAGAGAAAGAAAGGTGCTGGGAGGAGGCAGACAACTCATAAGCTTAGATAACTTCTCTAATATCAAAATACCCTGTAATGATCTGAGGCAGAAATTTATCATATGAGTTAAGAAGACCCTTGAAGAGGTTTCTCATTTCCATGACCTTGAAGGACTGATTTAGAACGTTGCTTATGAATTCATGTGTTTGCCTGCATGGAACATGTGTAGTTGGGATGAAAATGCATGTGTTAACACATAGCTTCAGTCTACAAGTCAGCGCTCAACTGTAGGGTGCCCAAGATTAGTCTGAGGACACTATCTTAAATTATGATTCCTAAAAAATCTACAAGTCTGGCATAGGGCTCTGAAATCTGCATTTTAGTTAATATCCAAATAAATTTATAAAATACAGCTCTTTTCTTCCATCATAAATGAGTAAGAGCCTGATGTTAGAGGAAGCAGTTTGGGAAGGCAAGGCAAAGCTCTAATCCATCAACTGAGGCTGATAAAAGTTGGGGCAGACAAATGATCAACAACCAGTCTATCTAGTATATTTCAACTCTAATTTAAGAGGTTTCTAAACCTCTGAAAGGTCATGTATACACTGCAATATATCATGGGAGTTCACCATTCATCATGTCCTGTCAGTGACTTCCCACTGCCCATCTCTTCAAGGGTCTAAGCTGAGAATCTCAGAAGCCATGTTATTGTTGGGACCCATGCTCCCTCTCCAAATATATTTTCATTTTCTTCCTGATTTTAATGCCTTGCTTCCTTCTACTTCTGTTCCTCCCCCTGCGCTCCTCAATCTGTAAGTTCTTCATCCATCTCACCCCCCATTAACCAGACACATTTTTAAAGAACTGGATTAAGGATGTGTCTCCTTTAGATATGTCTCCTGCTATCATTGTACCTCCTTTATGAATTCCATTTCCATACTTTGTTGTTGTTTTTTTTTATTTTGATAAATGTCATTGTTGTTAACTGTTTTTATTTCCACTCCCCTATGTCCCCTTGGGTATAAGGGACACTTATACATTTGTATTTTCCCAATACTAACTATAGTAGATGCTTTATACAAAATTAAAATAAAGCAGTCTTCTCCAAGAATGGTCTATGAAAAACCACAGGGGAACTAAGCAAAGATTATGTATAGCATGCCCATTCCAGGGTCTTACCCTAGACTTGCTGGACTAGAATATTTATTTTTAAGGTATCAGGAGATATCTATAAACCCTACAGTTTAAAATAAACTAATCTACAGATGTATTTTCCCTAAATTGTCTGTTTAAAAATCATTTGAGGCCCTTGTAAAAATTACACATTCCAGATCTCTGTCAGACCTTGTGAAGAATGAAGAATTTCAAGAGCAGTGGCCTAAAAATCTGTATTTTTAACAAGCCCTTTTTTCCTTATCCTTACGTCATCAGTCATTTTAACCCTTAGGGCAGGCAGTGTAACTTTCTCTGAACAGTTAACAATGCTTTGTAAAATGAACAAAAGCACATTTTACAGAATAATGTAATATAGCAATTATTTTCACAACATTTTTGCTTTAATTATAATCACTTTTGCTATTTAAAACATTCATAGCTGGAGACATGTAAACCAAATAATAAGTATTCATTTTCTAAAGTATTTTCCCCTGACTGAAATAATACCCCTGCAGCCAATCTGGTAGAGTGCAAAAATTGTGAAAGGTGTTGTAGCCAGTCCTAGCTTTGACACTTCTAGGCAGGTGAGTATGGCAAGGTATCCTCTTCTCTAGGAGCATCTGTTTCCACAAAACCTAACTTGCAAGCTAGTGTGAGTAGCAGAGTGCAGGGTGAGCCACAGGGCATTATCTATCCATGATTCAAAAATTCCAGCAAAATGAGAAAACCATGGAAGGAACATGGGGTGAACGGCAAGAGTCCTTGTTTATCTAGCTCATGGTTCCCCTCTGCATCAGCAGAGAAAGGAACCCTCTTTTCAGGAGACAGCCTGATTACTTCCATGGGTTGGGTCTGCATTACTACCCTGAATCTGTGATGTCCACCCTGTATCTTGGCAGCTGCATTGCTTTTTAATCCTCTTCCGTTGTACAAAATATAGAATGATAGCATTCTTAAATGCTCATGTACTTTATTAAACTGTGATATTTCAGTGTTAACAAGTACATAGGCTGAATATTGTTTAATCTTCTCTGTTTGAGTTCATTATTTTTGTGGTATTTGCTGAAAATAATTTTTTAAGGAACTACAGTGAATGCTCATACAGCAGAAAATTATAAAGGCTAAATTTAAAACCATTCAATGAAAGTTAACATTAAGTATGTATTTCTATTTGCCTTGAAATATACTTTTTAAAAATTGATATGATTTTACATGGTGTTCTTCATTTAATATTATATTTGCACATTTTCAAATATTTATTCAAATATTCTTTAAAACAAATAATGGTTAATAACTGCCCTATATGTCTTACTAAAAGTTATATTATTTGTTTACATATTCTTGTATTATTGGACACTTAGTTTCTTTCATTTTGCTATTTTAAGTTTTTCAATGGACATGCTTGCATATAGATCTCAAATTGCATCTTTAATTATTTTTTAGAAGCTGTTTCTAGAGGTAGGATTACTCGGTCAAAAAGAAGGAAGATTTTTAAATCTCATGATACATATCTTTTTCAATTGTTTTCCACTAATGTTGGATTTAAACTTCATTACCCTTCCTTTTATCCAAAAAGAAATCTCACTATATTCAACACCAGAGTTTTAATGATGTTTTTGGTTAAATATTTGCCCAATGAATAAACCCTAAAAGAAATTGCTTTCTGATTTGAATGTCTTTGATTACCATTAAGATTGATCATGTTTCATTTACTCATTGTCCATTTTATTTATTCTGCATATTGTCTCTGCTTCCTTTTTTAATGGAGCACCAGTATTTTTTCAGTGACATCCAGCGACACTATACATGTTGAAAATAAACCTTGTATTTATTATATAAGCTAGACAAATTTTCTGAGACTGGAATTTGCCTTTAAGTTTTGTTTAGGTCAAATATTATTATTTATTTTGATAGACACACTTTTATTTTCTAAATAGTACAAATTATACAAATAATACAAATTATTTTCAACACTGTAGTTTCAAACATTCAGAAAAGCTGAAAAAATTATACATTGAATACCAGATATCTACAATCTACATTCTATAATTAATTTTTATTACATTTGCTCAATCACAAATCTACCTACTGGAAATGGTTTTAACTGTTTCTAGTCATTTGTTTTTATGTAATCTCACTTCTAGGAATTTAACCTACAGAAATAATCACTAAAGCCTAACTGCCATGAAAAGTAGCTGCTTTTTCTACTATGCTTTCAATTGTACCTGCAGCTTCTAGAATAGGTCTCATGGATTGTCGCCCTCACTAACTAGTTGACTGAATGACTTTTCTCAACTGAGGAAAAACTTCTGCTCTCGGACACTAAAATGACTTTAGTGTTTTTAGACCCCAAGGCCGTAAAATTTGTTTAGTACAAAGCAGCATATTCTCACAGCCAGTCAGCTATCACTGGCCTGCTTGATCAGTGTGCTAAATTGCTGGAAAAGTATGCTCAAAATATTAGAAACATCAAATATCTTTTATCTAAAAAAGCCAAAGATGTGTGTATAAATTGTCATAAATTCTGGAAAATGGTTTGCTTCATTTAATGACAGCATCCCATATCTGGAAGAAAATTAGAATTCCAAACACATTTACTTCCTTCCAGGAGATGATGGGTGAATACTGAGATGCCTGTGAAGACAGAAGAACAAAGAAAATGTTGCAGGCTGAAGTATCTGACACGAATGGAGAAAGTATGTCATGAAGTGTAGAATTTATCTCATTGAGAAGGGAATAGAAAAATGATGCATGATACTTCAAAAGAGAAAAAAAAAAGTCTGTCATGAATCTTCTGAGTCCAGAGAGCCTGGGTGAGCAGATATACAGAAACAAGCTAATTACTGTCTGTCTTTTACTCTCCTGGTTGGGAACAAAAGGAGAGAAGGAGCCACAAAATATTTTTGAAATGCATTAATGAGGAAAAAAAAAAACTTTTGTTGTCCCTTTTCTCAGAGTCTTGGAGCAAAGGTAACTCTGCCATGTGGTTTCAATTAGAATCACTTGGAAAGCTTTATAAAAGTTCTGATGCCCAGACTTTATGCTACACCAATGAAATCAGAATCTTTTTAGGCTGGGGTAGAGGGGAGAATGTGATGAGGGAGGGGAAGTTATTTATATAAATATATCCCCAAGCCATCCTGAAATGCAGCTAGGAATGAAAACCATTGGATGAAATAATGTATAGCAAAGAAGGCATGGAAGAATCAGCTTCCTTTTACTGCTAAGTTCCCTTCCAGAGTTTGCTATTCTATGATGACAGCCACCTAAAAAAGGGTAAAGACAAGAAAATGCTTCCCAATGATTTTGGATTTCAGCTCTCTCCCCCCAAATATCAGCACATGCATTGGCTTCTGCGGAAAAGGCTAGGGAAGGCTTTCATCAGGAATGGTATTTTTCCATTTGTGTTAGGGTAGTGTAAAGGTTATGTTAACATGAATTTAAGAAATTCTTCCTTTACATGAAATCAAACAAACAAACAAACAGAAATGAAAGCACCTAGCTCAGTACCTGTCACACAGGCTCTCGGTCAATATTGGCCCTATCTTCTCTGCTTTAAATGTCCTGAGATGAAAATAAACTCAAGTATTTTATGCTTGCCATGAAAGAGCAGGTTTTATTTAATGGGCAAAGAGGAAGGAAGTGACATTCTTCTGTGAACTGACTTTCTAAATGTTCCATTATTTTTCATAAGCACTTTACAAATTATCTTCACTTTATAGTCAAGGAAACTAAAAAAAAAAAATAAATAAATCTAGGATTTAAACTAGAACTGCCTGACTCTACTGCCTCCTGCTCTTATAATTACTTTTTTTCCATATATACTCAACCATTTATACATTTTTGACACTTAAAAGCATTCTAATTTCCAACCATTATAACACTGATGAATACTTTCCTCTGTGTATCTCTTCCTTCACATATAGACTTGCTCTTTTGGAATACAGTCTTGGGAGTGAATTGTCAGAGTGTGTATATGGTTATGGTATTTCACATGTATTGCAAAATTGCTTGCCAAAGGGGTTGTACAAATTGGCAATCCCTCCAGAAATGTATGACAGACAAATATCAAGAGTATTTAATCATTTCCAATAGATGAAAAATGATATTTAATATCATGCTTAATGTCCATTTAGTTATTGGTGAATTGAGACACTTTTCATATCATATGTTCTTTCTTTATTAGAACCTTAATTTATAAACTTTGATATAATTTTTCACAATCGCAATGAATATTTTTGTGGTATTACATTTTATGCTCTCCCCAGCTAGACAGTAAGCCCCTTGAGGGCAGATGTCATACTTGTTGTGTTCAATGTTGAATTCTAGTGCCTGGTTTAAAATGTGTGCTGAAGTTATTCATAAATAGAAAAATGTATTTCCTACCCCCATTTGCTGAAGAAAAATGTGCAACCTTTTATGTTGTTCTTTTTTTATGGTTTTGATTTTATTGTTGTTTTCTATTCTTCAGAATAGCACCAAAATTAGACAGAGACTATCACCAAGTAATCCATTCTAACTAGAATTAGCATTGAAGATTCACAGAGTAAAACAGGCAATCTGAATTTGGATTGGAATGTTTTACAAAAACCTCTTAGAAGAGATGGCTCTCTTTACTGCCAACAGGCTTTCAAATGGAGAGTTTTGCCATGCCTGTTTTGTTGGAATTCTGCTGGTAGCCTTTTATAGGAGGTAATGGACCCAAGGGAAACAACCTGTACTCTTTAGGCTGTGATGTAATTCCAATTAGCCCAATTAATGTCATGACTTTAATTTGTAAGACAGCTAAAGGTTTAGAATGATTTCTTTGAGATCACTTATCTCTGGGACATAAAACAACGATATATGAACTCACTCCTGGAGTAGCTAAGTCCTGTATTTATTCATTGTATTTTGCACCCTTCCTTCTCCACAATTTTATTTTAAATTTTTTTCATTGTTTATGCTACTACAGTTGTCCCAGTTTTCCCCCTTTCCTCCCATACCCTGAGCCCCCCTTCTCACAGTCAATCCCTCCTCCCTCATCCTTGTCTGTGGGTTATACATATATGTTTTTTTTGTCTAACCCCTTCTCCTTTCAGTCCCAACCTCCCTGCTCCCTTCTTGTAGCTCTTAGTCCGTTTTTTGTTTCTTTGCCTCTGATTCTATTTTTTTCTACTAAGCTTATTTTGTCCCTTAGATTCCAGTTATAAGTGAGATCATATTGTATTTGTCATTCATTGCCTGTCTTATTTCACATAGTGTGGTAGTTTCCAGTTCCATCCATGCTGTTGCAAGAGGTAAGAATTTTTCGTTTTTACTGCTGTATAGTATTCCTTTGCATAAATGTATCACAGCTTTTTTATCCACTCATCTACTGATGGGCAGTTAGGCTGTTCCCCAATGTTGGCTATTGTAAATAATGCTGCTATGAACACTGGGGTGCATATATTCTTCTGAATTGGTGTTTCAGGATTCTTTGGATATATTCCCAGAAGTAGAATCATTGGGTCAACAGGCAGTTCCATTTTTAACTTTTTGAGGAGACTCCATAATGTTTTCCAGAGTGGTTGTACCAGTCCACATTCCCACCAACAGTGCACTAGGATTCCCTTTTCTTCACATTCTCGCCAGCACTTGTTGTTTGTTGATTTATTAATGATAGCTATTTTGGCAGGTGTGAGGTAATATCTTATTGTGGTTTTAATTCATCTCTCTGATGGCTAGTGATGTTGAGCTTTTTTTCATTATGTCTACGGGCCATCTGTATGTCCTCCTTGACATACAGATGCACCACAATTTTAAAGAGAAAATAAAAAGATATTGTCCCGTCACAGTTACTATGCCCAAAAGCTACATTTTACTTCAGTGTTTCTAAAATAATTATTAAAAACAAATTCTAATCTTTGGAAATTAGCTATCCAATATAGTAACTACTGGCCTTGTGTGGCTACGTATGTGACTAATCCAAACTGAGTTGGGGTATAAGTGTAAAATACACACTGGGTTTTGAAGACTTGTTATGAAAAGAATGTGAAATAGCTTATTAATATTTTTGTATTGATTGCATGTTGAAATGATAATAGTTTATATAGTTGAATAGTAATTTTACCTATTTCATTATCCTTTTTTATACCTGTAACTACTAGAAAAATCAAAATTGCATATGTGAATTGCATCATATTTACATTGACTGCATTGGGATGAAAATATGTAGGCTTCCGCACTGCTGGAGCTCACCACTAAGAGGATAATCATAATATAGTGCTATCTGTTGCCTTCTCCCAGCTCTTCACAAACTCTCTGGGCAGCAAGAGAATGTGGAAGGCATTATACACATAAACACTTGTCAGTCAGTTCTAGAGTTTAGACCTCAAGGGAAGCAGCCTAGGCTAAAGAAGTAAGCTTGCCAACTGCCACTGCCTGCACTGCCCAGTGTAGGACATGCCATCTCTACCATGGCAAACGTTTGCGATTGCAGGCGCAAGTTGACGTGGTCATAGTGGGAGCCCCAACTCTCCAATCTTAAATTGCATGCTTCAGCCAACAACATTTTAGAAGGGGCTTTAAGCAGGAACTTGGTTAGTATTCTTAGCATTTTTAAAAGTAAAAATCTCCAATTGTTACTGATAACTTGTGCAAATATGGCTAAATATGAATTTAGTGTTCTTTGAAAACCTGTGCCATTGGGCAAATAAATCCTTAAACTATATTGTATCAAAGTAAGGTTCTATAATAATTGCTTAAAATGCATATTTTAGGGCCTCACCATCAATACTGAACATTTAGTAGGTCCAGACCAGGGAATAGAAATCTCAATTTAAACATGTTTATAGTGATGCCCATGCATTCTAAAATATGTGATGTGAATCACCACCAAAGCTATCATTTGTATTTTTTTAAATTCTGTTTTCAGTACAATATGTATCAGATACATTGCCTATGATGATATATCTATTGAGAGATGAGAAAATGGATATATATTACCCAGTAGCACCTGGTTTCCCTATTGCCTATTCATGAGAACCTGAACACAATCATTTCATTCATAGTTTCTTAATAAATCTAAAAATTTACTGGTGATATTACTTACGTGTCTAAAATTCTTTAATAAAGAGTACTTAATAAATATCTTATTCTATTATTTTTCTGAATATAAATCCTATAAAATTCCATAATATTTTATGCCACTATAAATTATTAAGATTAGAAAGATTGATTTTTTTGAGTCCCTAGGCTTAGCCAGTTCCTCAAAATAATGCAGTAGCATTTTAAAAAAATACAATAAAGATTTAAAAAAAGTAAAAAAAAAAGAAATTTCTCAGAACTTCTTTAATTATACCATATAAAAACACACTCCTTTTGTGTACCTACAGGTGTACTGAGGAAAGAGAGACTTTTTAAAAATTCAGTGGTTATTTGGTGTTAAAAGTGAGACACTTCAGATTGCAACATGTATCATACATATAAAAATAAAACATCACTTTAATTCAGAGTCATGCCATGCAACAACAACAAAAAAAAGAACAACCAGCACATCAGTTAAAGAAAACCTGAGTTTTAATTCAGGGTTATCCACTCACAGTGGTTTGGGTACCAGTTGCCTCATCTGAAAATTACAGCTGTCCAACAAGGCAATACCAAGACATTCTTTCAGTTGTGACATTCTGCATTTTTATTGTATACTTGCAGGACTATGGACCTGTCAGGATAGAATCATGACCAGATTGCCTGGGCAAGATTTAGAGCATCTCAGAGACAAACTTGTGTGTGGTCACCTTATAGAATAACAAGCAATATGGTAGAGCATATATTATACAAGCAGAAGTGTGAGGCTTCTAGGATACTACTGCTGCTGCAAAATAAGGTAGGATTGTGAGTCCTGAAAGGAGATGACTAGGGAGCTAAGCTGTGACTGAGGATGAGTGAGCCGGTTTCTGAATCAGGCTGCCTGAGCTGGGGAAGAGTGCTTGTGGGCAGGGTCTGTCCCTGAACGTCACAATGCAGGTAGCACTGTAGGCCCCTTCCCTCACGAGCACCAACTACCATTTAAACAGCAAGAGGCAGAGAAAAAGGAAGATGTATGTATAAACGATATATCTTTACATCTCTGTGGGAGGGTGGCGTTCACATTTTTTATTATTTTCAAAATAAAACATTAGGAAAGCTAGTCAAAACAGTTGCCTTTTAAGGAAACAAAGAACCGGAGTTCAGGAGCAGGATGGCAGTAAAGAATGAAAATTCAGAGGGTAAGATATTTTTCTCCCCACACAAATTGTATGAAGTTCCTCAAAACTTATGTTATAAATAAATTACATTGTAATGAATACTAATGTTTTTGTTGTTGTTTGTTTTGTTTTTTTCCTTCTCTGTTGGCTCACCATGAGACTTCAGTCTCACAGCTCCTCACCATTCTGCCATGCTGTTTTTCTCCTCTGGTTGTCTAGGTTCAGAATAAAAGATTTGGCCCATATGGTAGATGCTGCCAGAAGCAAAAGCAAGAACTGTTATGTCAGTGGAATATTTAATAAACCTCAGACCGCACTTGGCCAAGTTCCTGGAAGATCAGAGTTTTATTTCTGAAATTTCCTTTTTACCTTGATCCCAGTTAACTACTCTTTTCACTTAAACTGTATGAACCCAAGTCCTCTGCACTCCCCTCACCATATAGGAATATGCCTTGTCCTTGGGGAGCTTATAATGTAGATGTATTCCTGAGAATTATTCTCAGAAAAGTTTCTTCCACTTATATTGAATTTCAGTAATAGTATTAAAATAATAGCTAAATTTCATGTACTGCTTAGTGCATTGAAAGCTCCCCAGAAGTACCCGCACATATTTACTCATTAATCCTCATCATAACCTACACACTAGGTAATATTATTGTCACTATTTCACAAAAAAGGAATCAGTCATCAGAAGAGGCTAAGGGACTTGTCTTCATTCACACAAAGAATACTGAGCCACTCCATGAAATGTTACTCTTGAATCAGAACATAAAAGTCCATGATTGCGCTGCATAACATATACTTGATTTGAAAGAAAGGCAGTGGACTTTTAAGACAGAGAAGCCTAGGTTAAAGTTAAAATACAGCCACATACTAGCTGCATAATTCATGAACATGGTCCTTAACTTCTTTGAGGATGAAAGTGTTTTCATCTCTAAAAACAGAGTAATGTTTAAAGAGGTGATTTGAGGGTCAAACATAAGATACAAGAGGTATCTAGTATACAGAAGTTACTAGAGGTTTCAGCCACTTCCCCCTGTAATTTAATACTGGTGAGGCAGCACACAGGCCAGTGTACAAGAAGTATGAAGGGGCCACATGTGACCACCACATACGTCTGAGATCCCCAAGACAGGTTTTGTTCACTGCATGGAAGAATGGCTGGTTAGGTTAATCCCAAGGTTGCATTCTCAGTAATGATACATTTCTGGTCATTGATTGATGGCTTTTTTTTCAAGTGTATTTAAGCAGGAGCCATAAAAGGCAGACCATCTCTTACACACATGTAACACACACATATCCACATGCATTCAGAACATGAAATTAAACCTCACCCTCTCACCACTCTAATTCACTCAGATACCAATTTATTTGCTGCCTTATTTTTTGAAGCAGAATCCAATAAAATAATGGGTTTGGGAAATCTTTTTGGTTTATAATTTTCCATGTAATTACACTAAAATTTTTGTGTAGAACAACTATCTTGCTAGTGAGAACCCAAAGCCATTGTCTGGGCTAGTGTGTTAGAAACAGGAATCAGCATTTTTCCTTGAGGTGATTCACTTAGTCATTAAGGGAACTGTGAATTTTCTAGAAATTGTAAAGTACACATTTGTAAAAGTAAGGACAGCCCTGGCCATCATTGTGGCTCAGTTGGTTGGAGTGTCACTTCCTATACCAAAAGGTTGTAGGTTTGATTTCCAGTCAAGGAGCCTAAGAGAGGCAACCAATCAATGTTTCTCTCTCTCACATCAATGTTCTCTCTCTCTCTCTTTCAAAAAGCAATTAAAAATGTCCTTGGGTAAGGATTTCTAGTAAATAAATAAATAAATAGGGATGGTCTCAGTATTCTTTTATTAACAGACTGTAGGATTAAGTGTATCAAGCCTATGAGATGTGACAATTATCAATGTTTTGTTATAAGGAGCAAAGGAAACTCAAGAGTACTTTAGCCACAAAAGCATTCTCTTTTCCTGCATAATGGAAATTGTAAGTACATTTGAAAGGAAAAAATACCATGTAATACTGGAGCTTCAAATAAATTCATCCCTTGAGCTCCCTGCCATAGGACAAAATGCTTGGTTTTAAGTTTATTTTTTTAATTTTATTTGATCGATGATGCTATTACAATTGTGCTGATTTTTTTCACCTTTGTGCACCTCCACAGAGCTCCCCCCACTCCCTGTGGCAATTGCCCCACCATTGTTCATGTCCATGGGTCATGCATATAAGTTCTTTGGCTATTCCATTTCCTATATTGTAGTTTGCATCCTTGTGGCTATTCTGTAACCATCTATTTGTACTTCTTAGACCCCTTGCCTCCTCTCCCATTCCCCACCACCCCCTGAGATCTGGCAAACATCAAAATGCAATCTTTATCCATGATTCTGTCTTTTTTTTTTTGTTTGCTTACTTTGTTTTTAAGATTCATTTGTTGATAAGTATGTATTTTTTTTTTTTTGCCATTTTATTGTTCATAGTTTTGATCTTCTTTTTCTTAAGTAAGTCCTTTTAACATTTCATATAGTAATGGTTTGGTGATGATGAACCCCTTTAGTGTTTTCCTGTCTGGGAAGCCCTTTATCTGCCCTTCATTTCTAAATGATAGCTTTGCTGGGTAGAGCAATCTTGTCTGTAGGTCCTTGCTTTCCATGACTTTGAATATTTCTTGCCAGTCCCTTCTAGACTACAAAATTTCTTTTGAGAAATCAGCTGACAGTCTTATGGAAACTCCCCTGTAGGTAACTAACTGTTTTTATCTTGTTGCTTTTAAGATTGCCTCTTTATCTTTAACCTTTGGAGTTTTCATAACGATGTGTTTTGCAGTGACCCTCTTTGCATTTGTGTTGTTTGGGATTCTCTGTGCTTCCTGGACTTGCACGTCTATTTCCTTCACTAAATTATGGAAGTTTTCTTTCATTATTCTTTCAAATAGATTTCCAATTGCTTGCTCTTTCTCTTCTCCATCTGGCACCCCTATCATGCGAATGTTGGACCTCTTGAAGTTGTCCTGGAGGCTGCTTATACTATTCTCATTTTTTTGGATTCCTTTTTCTTCTTGTTGTTCTGACTGGTTGTTTTTTGCTTCCTTATGTTCCAAGTCATTGATTTGATTCCCAGCTTCACCCATTCTACTGCCATTTCCCTGTAAATTGTTCTTTATTTCAGTTAGCGTATCCTTCATTCCTAATTGGATCTTTTTTATGCTGTTGAGGTCCCCACTAAGTTCTTTGAGCATCCTTATAAACAGTGTTTTGAACTCTGCACATGATAGATTGCATATCTCCAGTTTGTTTAGCTCTTTTTCTGGAGTTTGATCTGTTCTTTCATTTGGGCCATGTTTCTTTGTCTCCTCATTTTGGTAGCCTCCCTGTGTTTGTTACTATGTATTAGGTAGAACTGCTTTGACTCCATGTCTTGGCAGTGTGGCCTAATATAGTAGGTGTCCTGTAGGGTCCACTGGCACAGCCTCTCCTATTGCCCAAGCTGAGTACTTGGGGTGTACTCTTCATGTGGGCTAACTATACCTTCCTCTTGTAGTTGAGCCTTGGTCAATGGGAGAGATTTCCCCAGGCCAGTCAGATGCAAGAATTGGCTATGACCACTTACCACCAATCTTCTCCGCGGAGGATCAGCTGTGCTGGGACAGGGTGGTGGTGCTCCATTGTGGTCTGCACTGTCCACTGGGTGTGCTAGCCCTGAGGTTTCTCAGAGAGTGCAGTCTAAGATCAGCCTCTACCTGTGTTTTTCTCAGAGCCACTCTGCCTGAGTTATAAAGCAAACTGAGCTGGCTGCTATTTGTGTTAGGCTTGGAGATTCCCAGGTGTAGACAAGCTGTGAATCTACGTTGGCTGCTGCTAGTGCTGAACCTGGGGCTCACTGATGCCAGATGTTGCTTGTTTGAAAGGATTTAGGAAGTTGTGGAACATGAGCTAAGACCAGCCCATCATGTGGAAAAGCAGCTTGGGTGGGCCTATAAGTTGCAAGGAGCAGAGTCTCTGGGGATGTCCAATGTGAGTTAAACAGTATTAGCCAGGTTGATGGAGTCTCAGATATGGCACTAGCTTGCTGGCTCTGAGGGGAGATGGTTTAGAAAAGGGGCCCATGGACAAAGACAATGAGGGGGAGGATTGAAAATGGAAGGTGGAGATGGGTAGGGAAGAGGAGAGTAATGGGGGGAAAATGGGGACAACTGTAACTGAACAATAAAAATTAAAAAAAATAAAAGGGATAATAGCCTCTGCTTGCCTTGGTGCCAGATACCTCAGACCTTCCCTTTATGCCACTGGTGCCTTTGAAGCTGCTACCCCAGTCTGGTGCTCAGAGGGAATAAATCTGAGTAGGGGATTCCATGTGTGTGTTCTTCAGGAGAAACAGCTTGGGACTCCAGCAATTTCTTGTACCAACTCAATACCCACTGGTTTTGGCAGCCAGAAGTTGTAGGGACTTATTTTCTTGGAATTGGAACCCTGGGCTGGGGGGGTCTGGTGTGTTGCTAGGACTTCTCGCTTCCAAGATATCCATCCCAAATTTATATCCAGCACACATGGTTGAGGGACCAGCGCATTCTGCTTCTGTGCCCCTCTACCCAGTCTGGATGGATGTGGTTTCTTTAAATCCATAGTTGTCAGACTTCCATTTAACTTAATTTCTGACAATTCTGAATCATGGTTGTTCTACATTTTAGTTGTAATTTTGATGTTGTTGTACAAAGAGGTGAGCCATGTCTACTTATGCTACCATCTTGACCAGAGTCAGTTTGGAGTTTTAAGACTAAGTTCTTAAAAGTAGGGCTGTTTGTAACTTGCAAAAAAAGAAAAATGTTAGGAATAGGATCTCAGATACCTGACATATCAAAATTGCACTTTGTAGAGCCTGGGCAAAATCAAATCCTAGAATGTTTGCTTGTTAATAGTAAACCCTACATAACTTTGAAGAGATTTTGACTATATACATTACATGGAATATGCATTTTTAAGTGCTTTATATGAGTCAGGAGAACTGGCTTCTGTTTCTCCATTTGCATTCTAAAAGTTCATAAGCTGGAAATAAATGGTCTGAGAAGTCTCTTTGGACTCTGTTTCTCAATTTCTAAGTAAACATCAGCCAATTCTGTTTTATCCTTCAGGCAAGTATAAAATATATACATTTATGTTCTAAAAGCTATATTTTTTTCCAAACCTCATTTCATGATCCAATATGCTTATTTCCCAAAGAAAAATAATGTTTGTTTCCAGGATTTTAGCAGAAACAAATGTTTTCTTTGGGGCTGTTCAGATAAATGTTTTCAAGTTTTCTTGTTTCTTTCCATTGGGGGGAGCACCCCCTGGTGGAAAACTGTGAAAATGTTTGCCACGTGTTTCGACTATTGTGTTGAATAGGCAGATGTGTTTTGAAAATATTAGTTTTACACAAAGCACACCCAGAGCCATATTTCCAATGTTAATGTCTTCAGAAATCCCTTTCCTTCTTTTGAATGATCACCACAATATTGAGAATTCACTCCCTCATTTTAGATACAGTCGAAAATGCTGCTGCAACCTCTGTGGATCAGAACTGAGGGAGGATGGCACGTTGGCATTATGTTCTAACATGGGGGAAACTCTTCCTCCTTCGTTCAGTTCTTCACCTGCTTGCATTTCTGCCCTCCCTTGTCTTTCCTTCTCTCTCACTCTCTCTCTTTCCCCTTCCTCCCTCCTTACTGGTTTTGCTAGTACAAACAGAGCTCTATTTTTAGGGGGCATGAGTGTGTGAGACAACAGTCTGCTATGAGAGTACCCACTTATAGGTAAAGATTATGATACATCCCTCTCCAGAAAAAGGTCCCTGCCACAGCAATCTGGGGAAAATTAATAAGAAAGTGATTTTGGGGGAGGTCTTCTTGCCCCCCTACTTCCCCCAAAATACACACTTAAATAATTACTGAAAAACATACCAAATTTATTAATGAATCTACAATTGCTGCAGTTTGTAGAGAAAAGAAAATAGCATCATTCTTAGAGTAACTAGAAAGAGCACTATCACTTATCTTTGCTGTTATGGGTTAAATTGTGCCTCTTTCCCAATTCACGTGTTAAAGTCCTAACCCCTATTACCTCAGAATGTGGTCTTATTTGGGAATCAGGGTATTGCAAACGTATGTATTTAGTTGAGATGGCATGATACTGGAGAAGAGCGGGCTTATCATCCAGTGTGACTGGTAATCTTATGAAAAAAAGAGAGAGAGAAATATGGACACAGACACACACACACACACACACAGGGTGAATGTCATGTGAACATAAAGGCAGAGACCAGGAAACATATCAAGCAGCCAAGGACCACCAAATATTGACAGCAAATCACCAGAAGTTAGGAGAGAGGCACAGGACAGATTCTCCCTCACAGTTCTCAGAAGAAACCAATTCTGCCAATGCCTTGATTTTGGAATTTTAGCCTCCAGGACAGTGAGGCAATACATTTATATTGTTTAAGCCATCTGCTTGTAGCAATTTATTAAGGCAGCCCTAACAAACTAATCTTTCTTTGAACCCAAATGATGTTTTCCTATCCCTCTACAATCTTTCTGAGTACAGACCAATTTAAATGGTCTAACTCCTCCCCATGGCCCCCTGGCTATCTATGCTCAACTAAAGGCAGAAATGGAAGGTAGATGACAGATTACGTGATGGGCAGTATGGCCAATCTCTAAGTTCCAAGCAGTTCTTCCTGAAACCATGGCCTAGCAATAATTACTTCTATTGCCACTTCATAGAACAAAAATTTAATAGCAAAACAGCAAGGGAGCCCTGAGCCTCTCTCTAACTACCAACCTATGATCCTAATAATACAAATATGGTTATTTCAATGGGAAAAAAACAAAAAACAAAAACCCTGAAGGCGATAGCTATGTCACCTGGAATTCCTTGGCTGGTTGGAGTTTTCTTGAAAATTTTCATCTATCACTAGAGATGGCCAGTAATCTCATCTACTAAACAAGTTCATGATCCTCCTGTCCAAGGGACTATCCTCCACATTGTTCCCCAAACACACCAAGGTCTTTCCTCCTACTGATTTGCCCATTGTACTGTACAATGCCTTTCCCCAACCTTTTATTTGAAACCTTTCCAACTCAAACTAATGCTCATTAATCTCTGAATTCTCACAGGCCTTGTTGACTCTACTGTATCACTCGGGCTTGGTGGACTTCTTCTCAAATCTGATAGTAAAATCTAACAAAGACAGTTCTAATTTTTTTCCTGTTTCACTGGTATACTTCATAGCATGTGCTAGGCTCCTAAGCATACAGTAGGTGAGTAATGCAGGCTTTCTTTCTGAATAACAGGAATAGTTCCCATAATTTTGATGTATATCTCTGCCCTCAAATCATATACAAACATGTGAATAATGGTTTCATAGTTGAATGATATTTTCATTTGTATTATGCCATGTTATCCTACAACAACCCTGAGAGATAGAGATTCTTACAATAGCATTGATGTCTTGGGATTAGTCAGAAGACAGTCTCTAAAAAAGTTTTGGTGAATATTTCATGACTATGATTCTACCAAGAGGAGAACTTTCAGCCCTTCAACCTGAACCCCTTTACTGTCTTCTTCCTTTCCTTTTAACTTACGTTTAATGAAACTCCAGCTTCACTATCATCATCCATGTAACTTTGCAGATGCACTTATATTTTTCATCACATTGTTTTAAACAACCCCCCAAAAGAAAGAATAATAACTCTGTGTCATGCCCCCCTTTTCTGATGCTGAAACAAGTAACAAGGAGAAAGAACCATCTAACAAAACTCCTGTTTCCACTCTAGCAAAATGCTGAACTGCATGCTGCTACCAGCCAGCTTGATTAAGGTGTCATCCCTCCTCTTCGTTTATATTTATTATTTTTGGAGAAATTTCCCCCTGTTAGTATTTCTTTACCTTTTCCCATTTTTTTTTAAAAGTCATGAATCATAGTTTGATTTACAACCTCTCTCGGGTGAGACAGGCAACCCTAATGAGGGAGCAGCCGGCAAGTGTAATTAATACCCGCCAGACATTTTACCACATTAGCATCTTGGATCCTGGGCTAGGGAAGAATGAAGGTGGGGGTTGCAGGCACAGGACTCAGCAGCCACTCACCCGGGGCATCAGCAGCAGTCAGTGTTAAGAAGCAGGGGCAGTGCAGAGAACCTCTGCCCCACTGGTCAACTGGTCAAGCTTGAAGACCAGGAGAAGGGTGAGGTGAGAGGAGCAGAGCGGCAGAGATGGGTGAGGAAGACAGGCAACCACATCAAGGAGAAATGCGGAGACAGAGATGCTGCGTGTGGCTGATGGATCACTCCCATTTAAAACACAAAAATAAGGCAGCTTGCCAGAGCAGTTTGGGCCAGTTTCATTAAAACTCTTCATTCATCATACTGAAATGAGGATGTATTTGTTATTGCACTGGTGCCAGCCTAGTACCAAAGCTATTCCAGTGGTGGGTGCTGATTCAGGAACGGCAGAGCAGCAAGTAGGAATGAGACTGAAGAGTGGCTGCGTGCAGCACTCATTGCCTTTGTCCTGTGTCTACCTCAGTCCCATACCCAACAGCCCTTAGGTGTGTGAAAAAGGCCTAGAACCTCCACAGTGATGAAAAACCAGGTACCAAGATCCCACCCTCAAGCTAGCCCCTGGGACAAAGTAATCAGAATTATCATCAGTTTGGCTTCTCCTTGGGGGTGTTATAAAGAGTAGATGTATTTCCATATGTTGCCTTCATGGGTTCTTGGAAGATCAAGATTCCAAAACATACAGGATTGAACATATACCAAAGTATGTGTGTGCATATGCAGGGGTTCGTCCCCCTTGCTCAGAGTAAGGTGTGAGATACAACTATGAAAATAGTTAAGATGATAGCATCCTCAAATGTTTCCAGTTATTTCCATCATCTTCAAAATTCCTTTTGTTTTTAAATACATTATTGAGGCAGAGGGAGCCAGAATCGGATCACATTGTAAAGGGCCAGCACTAATAATGGGGTGTGACTGGTGCAGACATTTCTCTGGACTTGATTATACAGAGGAGAGAGAAACAAAACAAAACAAAACAAAACAAAAACAAAAATGAAATCTGTACAAGAAAGGCCTGACTGTTGTATCTCACGCATCACTTGCTGTGTCCCTGGCCATGCTATGCCAATCTTTCCTAGGTACAATACTCACCCTGAGATATTTCTGACAGTCAGATTATGAAAGCTTATGTAGTAATGTTGTTGGTGCTATGAAATGAACAAAATCCCCACAGCTGTGAGGCCATGACTGTCAGTGATGTTGTAAGATGAGGAATGAGCTGCATATATCAAACTTGTCTCCAGCCTTTTGATGGATTCTTTGTCTGTTTCCTGATAATGCCAAAATGGCTACAGCAGGAGCCAAAGCCCAGGCAGCCCTAACTGAGAGCAGGCATTCTGGAATTACACAGAGCAATTCTGCGAAAGGTAGCTACCTTAATGATTTGCTTCTCAGGATTAATGCTGGCAATACCATAGGTTCAACTTTTCAGCTTAGAATAGAGACCAGAAATAGAGCATTACATATGTGATATGAAGAATTGCTTACATTGTGCTCTAATTTCCTTCCTTAAAAATTCATTCATCATTCATCCATTTACTCATTCAGCAGCAACACTCTGTTTCTAAGGATGGTAGGACAAATTCTAGGAAATGGAAATGCAGAGATGAATAAGACACAATTGCACTGCTAAAGGTATACACATGAGCTACATTTGTAAATAATATATCTGTGAAAAGTAACATTAGAATGATGCAGCTTCCATATTTAATGATTTGATGGAGACAAAGTGCTGACAAATATATTATCACTCACAACGCATAGACACACAAATACACACAGTCTGTCCGTTTTTTTGTTTTTTGTTTTGTTGTTGTCCTAACTATGAATTTGGCTTTAAATACAGACAGCAAGAAGGCTGCATATTATTTTCAGTACTACAATGGAAAAGTAACCACCACTGCAAGTACAATTTCACTTTAGATCTGCATTTGATTTTTTTTTTTCATTATTTGACTTTTTGAAACCCTGAAATCCAACCATCTCATACAAAGTTCACATAAGCAACCTGCCTACACCCTGTTCCTGGGGGAAGAGCTGTTAATGAATGGCCAATAAAGGGCAAGCAAGGGGAAACACTGGTTCCAGAGACCCTGGGAAATTATGAGAACAAATAATTGGTTTTTGAAAATATGAAAGTTGATTGTATGAATTACTAGTTAACAAAAACACATAAGTTTATAATAAAAATTTAAACATTCAAAATAGGTAATTTGATGATATGGAAATATGACCTAAAAATCAAATGTTAAAAACAAAGGTTATCATTCATCCAATGTCAACTGATTAATTATAACCTCCCTGTTAGCCTAGAATAGCTTACTAACAGGAAAGCAGTGGCTCCATCAGTTTTTCCCTCCTATTGTCAAAAAATAACTAAATAACCATAAGTGCATGGAGCTTCCATGCAAAGTCTTCCTGTCTCATCACCTAGCTGCCCAACAAAATGTATCTACTTGTCCTGCTACATATAACCTCAACCATTTCTTATTTATCATGGTTAGGAAGGATAGGGATGGTATACATAAATCCACAGAAAAAACTTAAGCCTTGCATTAGCTAATAGCTGTAAGCTTCTTAGTGTTCCCACTTTGGTCTTTGAAGATGTCAGTTTTCTATATATCAGAAAAAGGTAATCAAAGACAAATAGACTAAATATTATTTCTCTCTTCTCTTTCATAAATAGCCTTCAAATAAAATAAACAACAACAACAACTAATAGTCATTGAAATTGACTAGAGACATAAAAGGGTAGAATATGGTTTAGAAAAATAAGCTGAGTAAGGATATTTCAGACTATTAAATTATAATTCATCTTGGAGGTATCTATCTACTACCTTCTATGACTCAAAGTTTGGGCAGTTACTGGAACAAGAGATAAAAGAGGATTAACATATGGCGTATTCAGCCCCTGTGATGTGTGCCAGGAGCTATGGATAGGTTACCCCACTGTTAACCCTATAACATTTTCTTTGAAAGATAAGTATCATAATCCATTAAACAGATATGAAATCCAAGACTTGGGGAGTTTTAAATAATTTAACCAAATCATCACAGCTAGCAAATGATGAGGTTGGAATGAAACCTCAGTCTTACTGACTCCACCATACAATGCTTCCTTTTTAACTGTTTTCCTAGATTGGAACAGTGAAAAGCCTTGTATAGCCCCAAAGAAGAGTATATACATTGGGAATCCTTAAGTGGGCAGGTTTGATATACAACCTATCAGGATACAAACTGCATATTCAGAAAAACATAAAGTGATTTATTCTCAACACAGATGTGTCAAACTTGCTTAAGAAAAATCCTCTTTAAAAGGAATTTTTCATTGTATTTTGAACGACTTTTATTTTGACTGGCAATCTTTTCTCAGCATTTTGGTGTTATTTCTCAATTTAAAATACTTTATACTATTGGGCACCCATTAATGAAAACCAGACTTTTAGATGAGAGGCAGTATCTTGTATTACCCTGCATTCAGTCCTCAGCACTACCACTTCCTAGCTCCATGACCTTAGACAGGTTATTGAAAACCTCTGTTTCTCAGTTTCCCCATCTATAAAATAAGAATATAACACAAGCATGCATACCTCAAATAATTTTGTTACAACATATGCACTATTACATGTAAAGTACCTGGTACCCAGTCCATGCTTAATAACATCTTGCTTTTATTACAGTGATAATATAGATAAAGTATGTAGTTGAGGGCCTGATACTCTTAAGAGGTTCAATAATTCCTAGTATCCTTTCCTTATATAAAAGCATATTGTCACTTTCCCTCAAAAATGCAGCTGAATTAAACTCATTCAATGTTCAGTGTCCTTTCGTTTTTCCCACTCCTCTATTTCTCCTATATCCTTACCTTAGATTTTTACTGCCTGTGGGAAAACTATATAGTGTTATTCACATATGCCACCAGATATCTCAAAATTCTAATTACTGTTATCCTTAGGTTCATCCTTAAGTTCTGATGAATTGTTTTTGTGGTAAAAAAAAAAAAAAAAAGAACGAAAGAAAATATCTCAGCCCTAGCTGGTGTAGCTCAGTGGATTGAGTGCTGGCCTGTGAACCAAAGGGTCTACGGTTTGATTCCCAGTGTAGGGCACATGCCTGGGTTGCAGGCCAGGTCCCAAGCAGGGGGCGCATAAAATGCAACCACACATTGATGTTTCTCTTTCTTCCTCCCTTCCCCTCTCTAAAAATAAATAAGTAAAATCTTTTTAAAAATTCTCAGTACGAACTCTTGCTAACACTTCATTGAGTTTGAATTATAGTGAGATATACACACATGAAAATGTAAAATCTTGAGTTGAGAATTATCTTAAATCCTATGCCTCCCTTTGCAATCTGATGTTTAATATTATGTAACAGAACAACAACAACAAAACTCTTGGTGCTCTATTGGAATTTTGCCATTCTAAGGATTTCTAAAATGGTAACAATTATTTAAATATATTTTCTTATCTTTGGCTAAAATCTTCATCTCTTCCATTTATTGGTCCTAGATTTGCCTGTTAGAAAGATAGTAACTTTGTCTTAGGGTTTCACTCTTACAGTGGATGGCTGGTGCACTTCTGGATCCTCCATCCTCAGGACCGAACTACCTATTCCCTTGCTACTCTGAAACATCTATTGAGTGTCTCTCCAAATGCATGACCTTCCTTTACAAATAGACTTTGTTCAATGACTTGTCTGTGCAGTGGCATAAAGTCTTGTCCCAAAGCCCTAAATTGAGTCAGCTGAGGCTATTATCAATAACTTATGATTCCCCTCCTCCTTCTGGCCAAGCATGCCTCCTTCACTCCCACAGGTATTGTTGATCTCATAAATTTAATGTATAAATTAACATGCTGAGTTCTACAGGAACAGAAAATATACAGGCACAATCCTTTCCTGGTCTTAACACTGACATATATTATTAAAGAGTAAGTAGGATTAAACAAGTACACTAGTACAGCAATAACAATAATACAAGAGTGTAGGAGAGAGGGAGGGAGGATTCAAAGAAGGAGAGAAAGAGCAACTGAAAGATAGATCAATAGATAAAAAATAACTCATTTACTATTGAACTCACTGAACACGATTGTAGGGGTGTGTATCACTGTGTGATGACTACTTAAGGAGGTAATTCCCTACTACTTTTATACTACTTCATGTATTTGGAGTAGTTATTTGTCTTCAACCCAAGCCATTATGTTTATTCCTATGTACAACTTCTCATGGATTATATATTGTCTGTATACAAGTTTATAGCCTTATCTGGCTTCCTATCCTCTTAGAAGTTTCAAATGTTTCACATCAAATTTTATGCCTGAAGGATCCTGTCACCTTTCTTTCCCTTAATTTCCCTACTAATCCATTTTCTCCCCCTTCCTTTTTTATTCTCTATCATGTGAAGTTTGAAGAAAAATAATATACTCAATGAAAATGCCACAATGGAGAGGATGGTGGGAAGTAAGGTCTTAAATTTCTGCTTAATTCTTCTAGAAAATTCTGGAAAAATATTACAGTTTTTTTTACTGGAAGGAGAGTGTAAGTTTAAGATCCAATACTTATTGAAAATTTTTCAATTTCAGTAAAATGAACTAACATGGAAAATGTGGAAACTAAGTTATCACTGTAGAGAATAAACCTTTAATAATCCAAGGGGTTAGAAGTATAAATTTAAAAATAAGTGAATAAATGAGTAAATAAAATGAAATAGCTGAAACCAAGCAGAAATTTAGGTATAATTACCAGAAGTTAAAATTTAATGCATTTAAGCCTTAGATATATTAAATATTAAGTATAAACGATAATTGTCAATCAGTCGTGTCATCTCTTTCCATTGAGTTCAAGACCCCAGATTTGCCCTATTGACAAGAAAATCTAAGAAACAAAAGTGTCCAAGGGCATGACTATTGACAATAACTTTCCAAATCTAAAAGGAACTTACAATACTACTAAATTAGTTGATGATAAATCACAAGTGCCTAGAATGGTACCAAGTAGCAAGTGGGCACTTATAAATATTTATGGAATGAATGAATTCCTTCTTGACTTTTATATATAGATTATTTCAAATATACTACTCCAAACACTCAAAGCTCAAATCCATTAAACTGTTCTCTCGCTGCTTCTACATTTTTTTCTTTTCTGACATTCTCCATGGTGATACTTCACTGGAATATTTCCCATGCATTTCAATTAGAAGTCCAGTTGGGTGTCTGGAAACAACTTGGAGTAGATGACATGATATTTTAAATTACATTTATTTTAAATGAGACAATATTTTAACATCCCATAATTACATTATCATCTTGATTACTGAAGTGGCTATTGTGATCGTTGTTTCATATTTTATTTGACCAAATACAAATTAAAGAATCATTAAGACATAACATAATGATATATGCTTAAGAATGGAACAGAGGAAAATGGAAGAAGAGAAATAAATATGATAAAATGTATCTTTTAAAATTACTTGAATACTTTGATACCTATGATGAAGGCTATCACATGAACGGATGGAACTAACAGGATAATTACAAAAATCCCATTGCAAAAAAAATTCCTATTTAATTTTTTTTTTTGGTTTATAAAACTAGTGGTAGTTTTTCTTCCTAAGAATAATCTTCTTCTGAAATATCACCAAAATGCACTTCGCAAACCACTATAAAAATTTTAATTTTCTTCATGACAAAGACTTTTTGAATCTGGCCCTTATTTTATACCTACACTATCTTTGTTTTCTTGCTACCTCTGCACTTCAAATTGTGTTATGAAATAAAAATTCTACTTAATTAGAAATAGTCCTTCATTGAATGGAATCTGAATTTAACACTCAGGGCATAATATTGTACTAGGGCAAACCTTTATATTTATTAAATGTTGAATAAATGACCAAGGCTCATGTACTTATAAAATTAAGTATGGGTGAGTTACTGTGAAAGTAAAAAAGAGAAAACAATATTTTGGTTAATATCATTCAAATTATAGCATTAAAATAAAACCACACATTAGAAAAAGTTTGTGTGTCCCATAAACTAGCAGTACCAAGCTAGTTCTCTCACTAATATGCAAACTTTTTCTGCATGTCTGCATGTGCAGTTTTCTCTGCATGTCATGTTTTTCCCATCCCACCTGCAGAATTTGACTGTAATTCCTACTAATTTTTCAGACCTCAAGTTAGAAATCACACCTTGAAAAACCTTAGTAGATACTCACATCCCTTAAACAGGTCTTCTGATATGGTTCCTCACCAACTTATGCATATCCCTACAAAAATAGTTAGATGACAAGACAAAACAAAGATTATTTTTTCTCTTTCCTTTAAAATTGTCAGCTCCTTGAAAGGATAAACTGTGTCTCATTCACAAATGTTTTCCTTCCACACAGCACATAGCCTAGCACTGGGTAGGCAGGTCTTTGATAAATACTTCTTGATCAATTGATTAACTACACTACAATATTTGTTTATGAAATGGATGCTACTTTTCTTTCATATTGCTACAATCTATGCATTGCATATTACATCTCTGAAGCTGACCTATGGAAGCAAAAAATTAACATTTTGTGACAGGTAATTTTTACCTTAATAGACAGTGTTTAGGTAATGACTTCTTGTTGAAAGCTCACTGTTCTGTTTCTGTTAAGCTTACACTTGACATCATGGAAAATTTCTCCAGAGCATAAAGATGCTACACAAAGATATTCATGTGGCACTATTTATACTAGAGAATTGTTTGGATAGAGAAAAAATTATACCATATCCAAATTATGAAATACTATGCAACAATTAGAAATAACAAGTAGATCTAAGTCCAATAAAATAAATTGATATCCTTATTGAAGGAAAAAAAGAAAAGCAAGTACCAGAAGGTTACCTTCAGTACAATACCTCATATCTTAAGAAAATTGTAAATTGGAAATAAACGACTAGCTTAAAAAACAAATCCTACTCATTAGTTGTCAGAAAAGATGTAATTCTCTAAATACTTCCAATTAGAGATCACTTCATGTTTCAGCTATTTTGAAGTGGGTGAGCTTTTTCAGCACAGTATTTGCAGAAATATCAGCCAATTTTTCTTCTTTTCCAAGCATAGCATCACAACAGAGTAAGTAAGTTGATTTAGTAAATAGCTCTATAGTATTGCAATTTAATATAAAAACACCCTTTTGGTCCTTATCTTAGTCCACATCATATATTCATCATATGTACATAAATAATTTAAACTCTTTGTTAAAAGATAGTATTACTAGTCCTTGTCCAATAAAGCATCAATAAGTTTAATATCATTTTGGTATTATGTACCATGTCTTCATGTACAAAACCATAAAATGCTAAGTGCTTAAAGTATAGTTTGATATGTTTTTCATATTTTATGCTGTTAATAAGGCAAGTAATATGTGTATATGATTCTTGCCTTAGGGTATTGCATGTCTGTTTGCTGAGATTACTTAAACCTTGACTGTAAATAGTGGTTCTCTACCTGGATTACATCTTAGAATCACTTGAGGTATTGAAACATCTGCCACCTGGGTCTCATCCCTAGAGTTTATGATTTAATTCATCTTGGAAGTCACTTGGTATAAGAATCTTTACAAATTCTCCAAATGATTCCAATGTATAGCCAGGGTTGAGAACCACAAAAATGATTAGGTGCAGTTCCTGCCCCACAAACATATAGTAATTATCAGACATCTCACACCCAGGTAAATGAGAATTTGGCCTGCAGTCGATGAGGGACCGTAAACCTAATGCCAGGGGCTTATTTCACAGATTTAAGAAGATGAACGGTGTTCACTCTTAAGAGAGATATGTACAGTCTTCTCCGCACTCCTTACTTTTTCCCTTCTGTACACTATCAACAATCATCTCTGCTCATCGGATTAAAGTTGTGTATAAACAATAAGGAAAAGTTAAGATAACATACAGAAAATAAGAGACCACTGAGAGGAGAGAAACAGAGTGTGAGTTTCTTTGTTGACCTACTAAAACAAAAACAAACATCCACTTTTAGCCTCAAGCCCTAGTGTCTAATTTCCTGAAACACCGGAGTCCTCAAAGTATGAATTTCTTTTCTCAAGGGTCAGATCCTTTGACATCTAAAAATAGCAAGATATTCTGGTGGGAGGCAAGGAGAGAAGTAGGAGGGAAGAATGGAAAATGTATGGCTTTGGGTAAAGGGGGGGCTTGTTGTTTCTCCTCTTGCATTCCCCCATGCCTGGAAGGCTCAAGGGAAGACTTTACATCTAGTCATTGACTTTCTCCAGTACATCAGGAGGTCAAATCCCAGCTCTAGTTTTCTTTCTTCTTCACAGGTTCTGTGTTGTCATTTCATTAAAAGGATAGTTTCCACCTCAAGTCTTTATTCCTAGTACTGAGGTTAGGACTGAAATGTCTCACAGTCTTAAAAAAACTAATAAGCCCATTTAATATGTAGAAAAACATCTGTTTTGATTAAGAATATCTTATATCATAATCAAATACAGTTAGAGCTGAAGGGCAATTTGTTTTCTGGGGAATTACCTCTTTGAGTTCAAGAAAATACTTGTTTGTTTTAAACCACCTTCACATTTACTTTGATTTGCAAATTCAGTGTACTTTGTGTAAACAAACTGACATGAATGGATAATATCATGTGACCCCTCCTTTTACTACATGAATATAGATTGTCATTTTCAGAGCATAGCTGTGTCCCCTTTACACATTTTACTTTAGATAGTAATAGGTAACCTTGAGCCTTAATGACTTTTACTTTATGTCAAGTTCCCTTATTTTCCTTTGATATTCTCTTCAATTATACACAATCTCCTTTATTAAATAAGAAAAGTAGAGAGTGTCCAGTGAAGTGGTATTCTGTGTGAATAGCACCACATTTCTCTTTTCCACTTGCTACTGGTTACAATTTCCTAGGAGACTACAAGGCAAAAAGTAAGGCATGATAATTTGCTGCCAGTATTACTCAACCCTACCTTTGGAATTTACTCTAAGGTATATTATTGTTCTATTTCAATCAACTTCCTCATTCCTCACTATCACCAAACATTATTCCTCGTAAATTTTTACAATGCATTTTTATTCAGCATTCATTCAACAGTCCTTACACGAGAACTACCACTTGGCAAGCGTCATCTTACATGCCAAGAGATAGTCTAGACTCATGGTTTCTACTCTCAAAGAACTCAAAACCCATTTGGGCAGAAGAAACAATGATTACAAACAATGAGATAGATAAGCAAGCATATTTGATGGACAGCCATAGGCTTTTCTCCATAACACTGTAGAGAAAGGGTGGGCAACTATACATCTTAACTGGTGGGAGAAATAGAAGGAATAGGATGACTTTCCAAAGACAATGACATTAGATTGGAAGTGTTTTAAGCAGAGAAGTGAAATATGTATGAGTGGTATGGAGTTCCTAGCAGAGGAAATACAATAGAGTCAAAGATAAGATTCTGTTAGGGTCAAAGTATATAATCAGAATTTGCTAGCAGTAAAAATTACCCATGGAAATCCCAAATTTTTCCATGAAATGTAGCACACATTTTTTCATTTATACCACCCTGTATAATCATTTTAGCACATTCACATTTGAGAACCACTAAACCAGGGTAAAGGAAGTAACAACAGTGAAACCTACAAGATACCTTGAGATCAAACCACTCTGTTTTAGGTAACTGTTTAGTCAAATCCCTAGTTATGATTGGAGGAGAGAAGAGAAATATCTGAATTATATCTGGTTAACTGAAGGATTTTCTATTCTATTTTGATATCAAGACTCTCTTACTTTTCTCTATGTTAAAATGTTGTTTTGTGGACTACATACTACACATAAGGTCACTTAGCACTGATGGAGCTAATAGTAATATTTTAATAAACATTTTCTATATTTTAGTCTAAGTCTTGATTGGCCAGACTCATATACTTAGCCACCAACTTCTTACTCCAGGTTGATATTTCTTTGAGTGGCCTCATCAAGTAGCTATTCCTGTCATGATCAGGGGAACTGACCTCATATTATGAGTAAAGTTCTAAAGGCAGTGTGTGAGAAAACTGTTAGCATAATGCCCCTCTGATGGGGAACTTGTAAAAGGATAGAGACAACCATCATGTAGAAAACTTCAAGCATGTCTATATAGGTGCCTTGGGAGGATTGGCAGGAGGTAAAACAGCAGAGGCCCTGTGTATCACGTTAAAGGATAAGACTTTAGCCTGAGCATTTGGAAGCAAAGGAATGACATGAACACATTTTGTTTAAATGTTTTATGGTTATGTGCAGGACAGATTAGAGGTGGACACTGCTCATACCAGAGAGAAATGATAGAGAACTATTAGAATGATTCTGGTGAGAAATTAGAAGGAAGTGAACCAAGTCTGAATTAGGAGCAATGAAGCAAGGAGACTAGAATAGGAGATATTTAGGACATAGAGAGATGGAAGTCTCGATTATTGAATGAAAGTGAATATTTTCCGTATGAAGTAGGAATTCTGTCTTAAGTCATTCTGGATTTGAGTTCCCTGTGAACCCTTCACATGGAATATTCTAGAGATAACTAAATGTAAAGATCTGAAGTTTAGCAAAGATTTCCTGCATGAAGATAGAAAATCCAGATGTATGAACATATAATCATACAGAGGATAGAAGAGGATAAAACACTGATCCCAGGATAACTGAAACATTTAAGGGATAAAATAGGACAAAAAGATAAGGAGTGAATGAGATGGAGTATATTTTGAGGAAAAAAACAAGGAATCACTTTTAAAAAATACACATAAAAATGAAGTAAAACTTATGAACCAAAATCTCAGAAGACATAAGGACACATGGGATGCTCTCCTGCTCTTCAGGGTCACCACAAGGGCAGGTTCCCAATCTTGGGTTTAATCGTAACCCTTCTATTACCAATGTCAGTTTATAAGTGGAACCCCATAACTAATAGCAGCCTTTAAAAGGAGTGGATGATGTATAATGGTGACAGGAAACAGGAGAATGTATGTATAAAGGAGGTTTGTCTTAGGCCATTGGCTGTAAATGTCTTAATTCAACCAAAATGTAATGAGTACTTCCTTGGAGGCCATAGATGTGGCCCCTGCCTTTTTAAAGAGTTCAGCTGACTGACAGCCCTGTCCCCCAGGCTGTTAATAAGTCTATGTATGAGCAGAACAGAGGTACTAATTCTGGATCACTATTGTTGGATTTCTCTAACAAGCAACTTTTGCTTTTCCATCCAACCTTACCACAATTTTCTCAGAACTCTCCAGGGCTTTTACTACTAAATATTTCTTCCCTGTTTCCTTTTAGCATTGCAATCTGATGGCTGTCCCCTTTTTTCCCATTTGTGCACACAGGTCTTCCTCAACTAAATTTCTTGTACTTTTACTCCCATCTTGATGTCTTGGTGTCTGCTTTTAGAATGAACTGAACTGAAGTAAGGGATTGCTCTGAGGACTGCGGATTTAAAATTGTCAAGAGAGACAAAGCTCCTACCTCTCGAGGTATTAGAAGTTACTGGTTTTTGATAGAACATCTGAATATATCTTGATTTTAGTTCTAATTCCCTGTGGATGGAGTGATCTCCATGTCCTTCCTTCTTCATTATTTTTTAACTCATTGGGTAGACACTGGCATACCCTAAGAATCCTAGGATGACTTTGCTAGCCTCTTGACTTAAGATTTGACTGTTTCCCTTATGTCTCTGCCAATATCAGAATGCCATTTGCTTCACCTTTATGAATAATTCCATTATTTATAATTTGTCTCTCAAAACTGTCCCTTAGCACAGTGGCAGAAAGTAAGCCATGATGCACCCATAAAATCTGAGATGATTCTGAGATAATTCAGCAAAGACTAGCTATCTCACATATTTTCCCTTCACTGTTTTTCATTCTGGCTTTCTGCCTCTGGCTGATAAAATGTGCATGTAACTTTCCATCCTCATTCTCAATTGCATTCTGAGACTGGAATGCCTTTAAACCCACGCACCTATCATCAAAATCCTAACATTGATGTAAAATGCATGAGTCATTGTATTCAAATCTTGGATTCTTTTTGGGAAAATGCTATTCCTAGAAAACAGAGAAGTCTTGTTCCCTCTCCCTCCTTCATTTGGCATGATCTCCCAGAGCCTCCACAGCAATTCTGGTCCGCCATTTGTACAGCTTCTCAGTCACAAAGGCCCAACACTTGGCAGGGGTTTGCAGGATTACCACTTGATCTTGTGTATAGGGGCAATAACTCTTTTTCAAGTTCTTACTACCTCCTTTGTGATAGGAAAAATTAATCCTTTGGTATATGTGTGTGAACAGGAGTGGGAAGAGAAGAGGAATTAAGGTTGGATACAGAGGAGGATTAGGGCGTTTCCCTGAGGGTATATAATGACTTACTGTCTCTCATGGATGACACACTCTATTTCATTTTCTCCTATTTCCTGTAAAGCATTATGAACCACCCAAGACAATCTATTTTGCAATAAAGCGCTGTTACATTCCAGTATTACTGTCTGTAGCTCAATTTAAACTCGACCCCACATCAAAATGGAGTAAAGCAAGTCAACTACTATATCCCAGTGGATGTTCTTAGGTTGTCTTCAGTGCTTGAAAAATATCCATGGAAACTACATTTTAAAACAAAGTGTATATGTAACTCTAGACATGCTTCATTCACTAGATGGGAGTGTTGCCCCGGGCCTATTTAGAATGGAAAGTGCTGTAGGTTGGTGCACAGAAGAATCTAGTCTTCTCATCTACCTTAAAATAATAAATCATCACATTTAGGTACACACACATATGGAGTGGTGGGAAGATGTTAGAAACAAGGGCTCAGGATGATGCACATCAGGAGACTTAAGGCATAATCAGAAAAGAGGAGTGTAGGTGAGCTTCCCCAACCCCTCAGATCCACCAGATAAGTGATGGTAATACAGGGGGATAAAATGCTATTGTGTGCAATGCCTAGCTGAACAGTATTTTGTTTCTTCATTTCTGGAAGATGACTTGATTCTGGACTCACGTATCTCTCACAGTGTTCTAAAATTATGAGTAAAGTTAGTTTCTTTTTTGAAAACATTCCAGACTAATCTTGTTTGTCAATGTGCTTGTATGAGTGTGTTACATACATAATAAACATGCACACAGAGACACAGATATCAAGGTGGATGTATAGTTTCTTCTCTGTGTGCCACTTTAGTTCTATCTTCCTTGTATGGATAACAGACCTTTTTTTTTTTTTTGGTATGTTGGTCCTACCTTTCATATTGAGCTGCAAACTGCTAGGACAAGAATCATGGATATATAATACATTGTCTCTAAATACTCATGTGAGAAAGGCAGATTATCCTCATGAACAAATGGTGAACCTTAGAGTCAGGAATTCTTGGATATACTCTGACATGAAGTTAGTTAGATAATCTCTATGAGCTTCAGACTCTCATGTAATAAATCTGAATCTAAAGCATTTTTTTATGGGGTGAACTAAGAAGTCTGAAGGTGGGGGAAATTTCATAAGGAAAATGTAGTGTGGAAACGCACAATTCTAATTTTGATCCTTTTCTTCAAGTTTGTGGAGAAATTCAATCCTACTCCATTGAGTGTTGCATTGAAGACATTTTATTTTTACCTTAAAAATCTAACCATCCCCTTGTGCAGGGTAAAATAATTATTTAATTTTCTTTTAGCATTTAAACTTTTATATTTATTTGAAAAATCTTGCCCAACTACTCATTCCAGTGAGTCAAGTTATATAAATATATTTTCTTTAATAGGTTCCCTGGAGTCACTTTTAAAATTTTTCCCATGATTTCCTTTTTTTTTCCTAATCAATTCATCTGCAACACTTTATGTTTAAAATGTAAGTCTTCATAGGCCCCTATGGTGATATTCATATGAGGCTTTTTCATACCAAATACTGTCATAATTGGTTTTATTGTTCAATCTTTACAATTTCATAGGGAATAACTAGATTTAAAGGTCAAAAGAGCAACATATGGCAGCAAGAACTGAGAACAGTTTTGACACTTTGAGGACTGTGACAAAGGAGTCCATCATTACAGAAAGTACACTTAGGAAATTCACTTCTATTGTCTCCAGTTCCCTGACTAAAGACATATTTTCATTATTCTGATTAATAACTGGTATAGGTGCTTTCTAACAATTCAAGTATAACTGAGTAAATAAAAAACATCCCTTTAGATACCCTGAAAAATAATTGGCCCTCCGAACTAAAGCCTAAATGAATATTTAAATAACAATTAAAAGTAGGTTAGAGAATCTAAGATAGCAGTAGAGAAGGTGAAAGTGGGTTAGAGATTCTAAGATAGCAGCAGAGCAGATGAAAGCTACACTCACATCCTCCCAGGATCAATCTAGAAATACAACTAAATTAAAGAGCAATCATCCTGAATAACCAGCTGACAGGAAGCTAAAGAGAAGTCTTATTAGCAAGCATTTGCAGAAGAAGCCACATCGAGACTGCTCTTAACGGGTTGTCCAGGGCCAGTCACATGCAGCACCTAACATTGGTCTATACCAATGTCCCTCCCAAGAGGCCCAGAACCTTTAAAAAGACTCATCAAGAAAAAGGAAGGAGAAGGGACTAAACAAAGAACATGTAGGAATGACCCATGGACATGGGCAACAGAGTGGGAATTGACTGTGGGCAAGGGGGGTGATGTGGGATGGCTGGAGGAGGGCAAAGGGGGAAAAATTGAGACAACTGTGATGTAATAAACATAATTTGAAAATAAAAAAAATAAAGAAATAAAAGGGACCCAAAAAAATAAAATCAGAAATGAAAGAAAAGTAACAACTGACACCAAAGAAATACAAAGAATTGTAAAATAATATTACAAACAACCATATGTCAATAAATTGGACAATCTGGAGGAAATGGGTAAATGCTTAGATATAGACAATCTTTCAAAACTAAATCATGAAAAATCAGAGAATCTGTACAGACAGATTGCCACTAGTGAAACTGAAGGAACAATAAAAAAACTCCCAACAAACAAAAGTCCTGGAATAGATAGATTCACAGGTAATTCTACCAAATGATTAAAGAAGAACTAACACCTATCCTTCTCAAATAATTCCCCAAAATTCAGGAGAAGGGAAGACTCCTAAGCTCATTTTAAGAGGGCAGCACTATTCTAATTCCAAAACCACATAAAGACACTACAAGTAAAAAAATAAAAAAATAAATAAAAATTGTGGGCCAATATCCCTGATGAACTTAGATGCTAAAACCCTCAATAAAATATTAGCAAACCAGATCCAGAAATACATTAAAAAGATCATATACAATGATCATGTGGGATTAATTCCAGGGATGCAAGTTTGGTACAATATTGGCAAATCAATAAATGTGACATACCACAAAATGAAGGATAAAAACTACGTGATCATATCAATTGATGCAGAAACAGCATTTGAAACAATCCAGCATTCATTTATGGTAAAAAAAACTCTCAGCAAAGTGGGAGTACAGGGAACACAGTTCAATGGGATATCCACTTTCTGTGCTCTTATTCAACATAGTGCTCGGAATCTTAGCCACAGCAATCAGACAAAAATAAATAAATAAAAGAAATCTAAATTAGAAAGGAAGAAGTAAAATAGTCATTATTTGCAGATGATGTTTTTAGAGAAACCTAAGTATTCCACCAAAAAACTGCTAGAACTAGTGAATGAATTCAGTAAAGTAGTAGAATATAAAATAAATATTCAGAGATTGGTTGCATTTTAAAAAAATTATTTATTTATTCTTGGACAGAGAGGACGGGAAGGAGAAGACAGAGAAACATCGATGTGTGGTTGCCTCTCATGTGCCCCTTACTGGGGACCTGGCCTGCAACCCAGGCATGTGCCCTGACTGAGAATTGAACTGGTCACCCTTTGGTTCACAAGCTGGCACTCAATCCACTGAGCCACACTAGCCAGGGCATGGTTGCATTTTTACACACCAATAATAAACCATCAGAAAGGGAAACTAAGAAAACAACGCCACTCCCAACTGCATCAAAAAAATATAATACCTTGAACTGAATTTAAGCAAAGATGTGAAAGACCTGTACTTGAAAAACAAGACACTCAAGAAAGAAACTGAAGAAGATGCAAATAAATGGAAGTATATACAATGTTCATGAATAGGATGAATTAACATTATTGAAATGTCCATGCTATCCATAGCAATCCATAATTTCAACACAATTCTTATCAAGATACCAATAGAGTATTTCACAGAGCTTCACAAAATATTCTAAAAATTTATATGGAACCACAAATGACCCTGAATAGGAACAGCATATTGAGAAAGATGAACAAAGTTGAAGGAATCACAATACATGATATCAAAGTATACTACAAGGCCATAGTCAAGGCCATAGTCATCAAAACGGCATGAGACTGGCATAAAAACAGACCTATAAATCAAAGGGACAGAGTAGACAGCCTGCAAATAAACCCACTCTTATATAATCAATTAATATTTGACAAAGGAGACAAAAACATAAAACAACACAAAAATAGTCTATTCAATAAATGGTGTTGGGAAAATTGGATACATGCAAAAAAAAATACTGGGCCAATTTCTTACACTATACAGAATAAACTCAAAATGGATTAAAGATTTAAACATTAGACTCAAAACCATAAACATCTTAGAAAAAATACAGAGGCAGTAAAATATTAGACATTTCTCTCAGCTATATATTTTTCTGATATGTCTCCTAGGGCAAGAAAAACAAAAGAAAAATAAACAAATGAGATTACATCAAACTACAATATTTTTGTACAGCAAAGAAAAACATCAACAAAATGAGAAGACAACCTGCTGAATGTGAGAACATATTTGCCAATGATAAATCTGACAAAGGATTGATATTCAAAATTTATAAAGAACGTATACAACTCAACACCAAAAAAATCAAACAATCCAATTTCAAAATGGGCTAAGACCTGAAAAGACACTTCTCCAAAGAGGACATAAATGTAGCGAAGAGGTATAAGAAAAGATGTTCAACATCACTAATCATCAGAGAGATGCAAATTAAAACCATAATTATGTATCACCTCACACCTGCCAGCATGGCTATCATCAATAAATCAACAAACAACAAGTGTTGGTAAGGATGTAGAGAAGAGGGGACCATTTTGCATTAATCACAGGAATGCAGATTATTGCAGTCACTGTAGAAAGCATTATTCAGTTACATCAAATAATTAAAGGAACTGCCTCAATACCCAGCAAATCTATTTCTGGAGAATATCAGTAAAAAAGCCCTAAAACACTAATTCAAAAGGAATATATGCACCCCTATGTTCATTGTAGCATTATTTACAATCAACAAGATCTGGAAGCAACCCAAGTGTCCATCAGTAGATGAGTGGATAAAAAAGCTGTGGTATAATTTCACAATGGAATACTACCCAGTTGTAAAAAAGAAGGAAATCTTACACTTTGAAATAACATACATGGACCTGTAGAGTATTATGTTAAGTGAAATAAACCAGTCAAAGACAGACAAGTACCAAAATAGAAACATAGATAAAGAACAGACTAACAGTTGTCAGAGTGGAGGGGGGTTGTGCAGCTGGGTGAAAAAGATGAAGGGAATAAGGAAAAAAAACAAAACAAAACTCATAGGCAGACAACTGTATGGTGATTACCAGAGAGAAAGTGGGGGTTAGGGGAAGTAAAGAAAGTATGGGGGGATAAATGGTGACGAATGGAGACTTGAGACTTGACTTGAGGTGTTGAACACGCACTACAAGATGATCATGCATTCTTGAATTGTATACCTGAAACCTTTATAATTTTATTAACTAGTGTCAGCCCAATAAAATTAATAAAAAACAGGGTAAGATTAAGTATTAGCGATATGAATTGCAAAGGGAGGTGGGGAGAGAGAGATTACACAAGTTCTAAGGGTGTGTAAATGTTCAGGTGATCTAAAGATAAGTAGGTGATGAAACTTAAAGAAAGCCTTACAAGGTCTGGTGATAATTATAAGTAAATGCAGAAACCCACAACATCGAAGATAGAGCTGAAGAACTAGGTTTGAGACTGCCTAGAGAAAATGTGCCAGATCTCACCTTAAAATTGGGTCTGATATGGAAAAAAGGCTACTTCCAGAGAAAGAGAATTGCACTACTTCTGTCTTGGAAGTGTCTAATCCAAAAGCATCATCAGTGACCAGGCATTTAATCATCAAAATGCAATTCTTAGGCTTATGCCCCAGCTGCAGAGGGAAAGCCAATTTACCTTATAGTTCTCTCCAATAGTGGGAGATTCCTGCTCCTTACTGATACAGAGATATGGTTAGGAAGGGGATGGAATTCTGCATACATACACATGATGGGCAGATACTAGGCAGTCACAGAGAATGGTAAAATGCTAACTATCAGCATCTTCTTTGCAGTCAGCATCAGTTTCATTAAGACTTGAAAAGATTTATCAAGGAGAGTTTATTCTTGCTTTTGAACTCTTAGCATTTTACAGCTCAGAGGATCTTGAAATTCCTTCAGTCCAATCTCTTTAATGAAGAAACCAAGTCTCAAAGAGATGAAAAGACACGTCCAGGGTCACACAGGCAATTACTAGTATGGACAAGGCTAATATCTTGATCTTCTAATCCCTATCAAGGGTTGCACTTGTGTCTCTGTGCAATGTGCCATGATAAAAGGAATCCTGCTTTTTGGAAGAGTGAAAGCAGCATACATCTTTTGTTTGAGGGACTTGTGACCAGAATGTTCTAAGGCCTTGTAACAAACCCCTACATGATTATTCTCTTTAGCCAGCCCCAGGCTATGTTCCTATCACCCCGTAACTCCCCACTGGTTTATACAGTGTTTGACTACAGCATATTCTGTCCTCTTTGAAAAGTCCAAGAACTCTATTGGGACATGTCTCAGTGGAAAAGAGTTATGACAGAAAAGCTCTGTGCTGCACTCACATGTGAAGTTGTTCCCTTCACTTTTCCTTTCTGGGACTTACTTCCCTGACTTTGAATATCAGGGTATGTACCTCTCAGGTTTTCAGTATTGTTTATTTTAATTTTATTTCTTTCTTTTAAAATTAAATGAAAGAATAATGTACAAACAAGTTATATAATAAGTACTCATTAAATGAATAAATGAACAGAGAATGTTTACATTATTTTATATATATGTAAGAAAACCAAGCTTATCCCCAATTATATTTCTTCTTCCTCCCTCTCTCTCTCCTCCCAACCCCCACCCAACTTCTTCAAAGCAAATATAAATATACAGAATATACAGACATATGCTGGACAGATGCATGTTTACAGAGTGTGGCAAAAGTAGGGTTACAGTTATGAGTATATGAAACACAGTTTATCCTTGTATTATTATTTATTGAATTGTTTTCCATAGAAACACCTAATAAACCCACTTTTCCCCACCCGGTATGCAGATGGAAGTACCCATCAAGGGTGAAAATCTTTCATTAGGGAGATGTAAACCTTTGTGTCTTTGCTATCAAGACACAACTATCTGGCCCCTAAACCATCAGCTTTTGGTCCCTGCTTTCATTTTCAGTTTTGATGTCAGAATCTATTGATTCAATCTTCCATGTGTTTGAAACACCACCTTGCTCACTGTCCTCCAAATAAATGTGCCATCATTGTATTTATTGTTTTACCAGATTTCCAATAAGATTTTAATCTTTCCCCACCATTTGTTTCTGAAATTACTCTCTAAGTTAATATATTACTCAGAATAATGCCAGACTGCTGTTTAAGTAGTCATACATTTTACTCTGTATTAAGTGTTTTGTTATTAGATTGTAATTTCTGATGATCTAAACATTTTCACCTATAAAAATTACAATTGTATAGAGTTAAATCCAATAAATGTATTGAGGAAAGAACACAAGGCTTGAAGTTAGAAGCCATGAGCTAATTTCTGTCACTGAGTGATTGTAGGCATTTTCTTTATCTCTTGAGGCTTCAGTTCCCACAACTTCAAAATGAAGCTTTAAATCTGGTGATTTCTCACTTTTTCTCCAGGCTTTTTAAAGTCTATACCTACCTGTCATGAAGCTTATTTAAACCTATCTTGAAAAAATTTTAAAAATATTGTTTAAATTGTTTAGAAGAAAAACATTTAAGAGATTTTAGAAACCAGTTCTAGAAAATTTTATAGCAGAAGCTATTTGTGTAAGTGTGGAGATGGGCTCTATCTGCATAGGTTTTATAAAAATTAAAAGAAAGTATTATGTTTAACTTAAAGTAACAACTACCTACCAGCTTTCTGGGAATATCTGCATGTTTACGATGTGATGTCCAAATGTGTAGTACAGGCCAAAGTGAATCAATCACCTCTCATAGATTTGCCATGGGAAGCTTGCTGCTACTGACCACCTATCACTCAGGATCATAGCCTCAGAGTCACCCTTGACTTCTGTTCTTTGCTTCCTCAATTGAATCAATTGCCGTGTTCCTATCTTCCAGCAGTCCCTCACTAATTCACCACTGCTGACTCGATCACCCAAATTCAGCCCTCAAGAACTATCACCTAGATTATTTTAATCATTCAATAACTATTCTTCTTGCTTCCAAGACCTCCCTGTTTTTTAACTTGACATACGTCAGCTTTTCAGATAAATTTCTTTAACTATAACTCTGACCATGTTAGTCTTAAACATATCCATTGGTTTCTTAATGTCTACCAAAAAAGTTTAAAATACCTTGTTCTGTTAAAAAAGTATTCTGAGATCCAATCCTAGACATCTCTCTTCATTATATTCCTATCTTCTGGTTCAAATTATATTCTTCCAAGGCTTAGTTCAAAGTCAGCATTTCCTTAAAACACCCTTTAGGTGTTAGAAGAGTCTTCTGAACCCTAAAACTGATTCTGCCATAGCACTCATGACCTTCTAGTATAAATAAAAATTTCTTATGTAGTCAGTACACTATTTTTTCATTAAATGAAGGAACTGCTTAATCCTTCAACATTACAGCCTCCACCATCACTTATAGAGTGATTATTATATGAATTTAGAATAAATAAATGGCTTGTCTTTTTGTTAAGGTAGGGTAGAAATTTATTTCCTCTGAAGTGAAAATAGTGATGGAATTACTTTTACTTATATCTAACTCAATATAATTTAAGTATCATTTATATTTTATATTATTTATATTTTAACTAAAAATTAAAATGTATGTTACATTTATATACCTTCTTTTAACACCCCATCTAAGTTTCATCAGTCATTTCTTTAGAGATGATTTAAAGATGATTTATTTATTTATTTATTTAATAAAGGCATTTCAGTTTCCAGAAATGTGTTCTACTTATTTGTTGATGTGTTTCAGTACTTATATGTGTTTCACTACTTTGGTAAGTAGTGATATTTTATAAGTTCAATCACAATAATGACTCATAGGTTTTGCTATCAAGTTTACTTCTCTTGTTGAAGAATGCACAAGAGAATGTGTATCCTATCCAACTCAGAAAAAGTCACAAGTTTGTTTTTTTTTTTTTTTAGTTTTCAAATATGTATAGCTTCCAATCCATCAGGCAGAAGAACAGGATTAAACATATATCAGAAATAATTCCATTAGTCACAAGAATAGATTCATCCATCAGCTTCTGAGGTCAAACATTTGACAGTGGCCAATGAGCTCTTTCCAATATCACCTTTCAGAAATAAGGACATCAAAGATGGTAACCAAGATATAATTGAAGGGACTACCAAACTACCTGGGACAAAAGACCTCAACTGGTTCTGCTCAATTTTGTAGGATGAAGTCAGAATCAAAAGTATTTTGTGATATTGTTAGTTGACCTAAGTAGGTAAACCTAGTGAGGTGAAGATAAATATTAAATGTTTTCACAAGATACTGAAAGAGCGTTCAAAACATTAGAGCATAGAATATTATATATATATTTACTATTCCTATAAATTGATGTATGACTTCCCTTGCCTTTTTAAAAGAGAACTAAAACATGGCATAAAGTTGGGCCATACTCTTTTTTTGGCATATATTAGGAGTTTTTAAAGTGTCCTTTCTAAAAACTCATTTGGAAACAAATTGAATTTTAACTATCACCAAGAACATCCTTGCTGTCTAATCCACAGTCCAATGAACAAAAGGGAATACAATATTTTATATGCTTTATTTGAATTCATACATTTAGTGATCGCATGGACAAATGGGCTATAATATCTCTGACAACCCAGAAGTTTCTCCCTTTGCCCTCTACCTCAGAAAGTCCTCACTATTCACTGCTGTTGCCAACAAACTTCATTCATTTGACTTGAGAGCCCAGTGAAGGAAGGCAAAGACACTGATTTGCATTTTTCTTCTGTTCTTTGACTATGGATTGGATCCTTACTTCAGGCAGATGGGGGACAAAGCCTTACAAAGAAAACCTTTGAACAAATAAAAAAAAAAAACATTTAAAGTTCATACCCAAGGCAAGTCTTTCAAAAAAAACCTGCAAGGTTACAAAAATTACAGTTCTTCATTTCTTATGATTATTATCTCCTTGGGGATATATCTCTCCTCAAATCCCTGCCCCTATTTGATAGACTCAGCAGTTAGCTCTCAACTTACATATAAGTAGTAGAAACAACATCCAATTAATTCCATATTTATTTATCTCAGGCCTGTCTTGCCTCCCATAGAAAAAGTTTGATTCTCAACACTAATAATAACATATAATACTGCCTAATAATACAGAAGAGGGTATCTCTCCTTTAGGATCCTTTCCCCAGTCTGCAAACCTAAAGGTCTTGTACCTTCTTCAGGTAAGGATCTTGACTTCTACCTCAATGGAGCATTCCATTGGCCAGAATTTCAGACTTGGGTGCTAAGTTTAGGTAACTGATCATTTACATCCCTGCCAGTGTTACTTTTAGAGGGCCCACCCATATTCCAAAGCAATGCACTGCTGTCTGGCTAAAATAGAGCATGGGAAATAAAGAGCAAGCATCATGAATGAACTTGCCAGCCACAAACAAATTACCAGGGACATGTACCTTCCTGAGAGGCTAAGAGTTATGGAGGCAATATTGCATGATGGGATATGCAAGTACAGCCTTGGAGGTTCAAGTGTGGATGGAAACCAATTAAGTAAAGCACTTAGGAAAATTGCTTTCTTCTGTCTGGATGAGAATTTATCATGAGGCATGGTTTTTAACTGAAAAACCTTATATGTAAACCTGAACTAAGTGTTTTGTCCAAGGTGACACAATAAGGGAAGCAGTAGAGATAAAAATAGACTGCTTAAAACCAGCCTTCTGATCTAATCACCAGACATTTTGCAAGTTTATCTGAAGAGGTCCTAATGCAAAGTAGAACCTTAAGAGTTAGAGGTCAGCATAAGAATTGCAGCAGAGAACTGGGCAGCAATAGAAATGGAATTGATTGCTTCTGTAAAGAGTGATAAAATGTTATCAATAATGACACAGCAAAAGAAAAAAAGCTGTATGAAGGAAAAAGTATTTTCTCTGCTAGATTGCCTTTTGCTAATCATTATTTGTGATTAAAGGTCCCATGACCCAGACCCTCTTCAATCCTGGCATTCTGGCTTACATATAAGCAGGGAATTTCATTGTCTTTGTCTATTTTTTAAAATCCCTTTTGTATGTTCTTTCACTCAAAGTGTTACAGAGCATCTGGTACATACTCAAGTGCTGTGAAGGGGGCATAAAAATGGAATAGGCTTATTTCTATGTCTCAAAGTATTGAAGTTCTTTTGCTCATGGATGCCTAAATAATCTTCCTGGATACAGGTGGTAAATGCACTAAAATAGATAAGAACAGAGTTCTATGGGAACACAGTAAGGGGAGGAAGAGTGAGAAGAAAAACCCAGCCAAGTGAGCTGGTAACTTTGTAAATGGATACATAATGACATGGGTGAGAAGAGAATTCTAGGCAATGGGAAAGCCTGATACGCACCCCTATGTTCATTGCAACATTATTCATGGTGCTCAAGACTCAGAGACAATAAAAGTGTCCTTAGATAGAGGATTGTATAAAGAAGATGTGGTACCTATATACAATGGAATAATAGCCATAGGTAAAGATAAAATACTGCCATTTGCAACAGCATAGATGGACCTTGAGAATATTATGCTAAGTTTTAAAAAAAACTAAGAACCATATGATTTCACTCATATGTGAAATATAAAATGGAAACTTGTGGACACAGACAATAATATGGTGGTTTACAGAGGGAATGGGGTGAAATCTATATGATCCTATTAACCAACATCATCACAATAAATTTAATAAAAAATAGCCAACAGGATTAAAAAAACCTTTTTCTAATTACTTCCTTTTGTCAGGCATTCCCTTCCATTTTCAGACATTTATTTTTCATACCAATCCAGGCTTTATTCCTCATGAGTTATTTAAAGTTTCTTAATTTTGAAGATGCTCAATTTCCTGTATGATGGCGATAATAAGGATATCTTCCTAATATGATGGTTGTGAGGATTAAATGAGAAATTCCATGTAAGGACTTTAATAAAAACTTAGCAAACTCAAAATTCTGCATTTAATCATTACAATTATTTACTCAATGAATATGGAGCATGAGCCCTCCCATTCTCCATACTGGATTTAAGTTAGATGGGGCCATCAACAGTCCTACTCATAGAAGAAACACCCAATGTCATGCCTGATCAACAATATCACCCTCAGTTTCTCACATACTTCCAATTCCATAAATATTAGGAGGATTAGCTCACTGTTCTTTGTAAAGGAAATTTCCAATTAGCCAGGCATTTCAAAAGAAGAAATTAGTAAGTCAGATGCAACTAGCCGTAGCTGCAGACTGTAAGACCCTGAGGAGATGGGAAGCCAAGAGGAATATTTTGATAGGGTCCACAGACACATGAAAAAAATGTTCAACATCACTAATCATCACAGAGATGCAAATTAAAACCACAGTGAGATACCTCTTCACAGCAGTCACAATGGCCATTATTAACAAATCAACAAACAAGTGCTGGCAAGGTTGTGGAGAAAATGGAACCCTGGTACACTGTTGGTTGGAATGCAAACTGGTACAGCTACTACAGAAAACAATAAGGAATTTCCTCAAAAAAAAAAAAAAAAAACTAAACTAAAGATGGAACTGCCTTTTGATCCAGCAATCCCACTTCTGGGATTATACCCTAAGAATCCTGAATCACCAATTCAAAAGAAACTATTCACCTTAATGTTCATAGCAGTGTTATTTAGAATAGCCAAGTGCTAGAAACAGCCTAAGTGCCCACCAGTAAATGAGTAGATCAAAAACCTGTGGTACATTTACACAATTGCATACTATGCAGCATAAAGGAAGAAGAAACTCCTACCCTTTGCAACAGCATGGATGGAACTGGAGAGTATTATGTTAAGTGAAATGAGCCAGGTGGTGGAAGACAAATACCATAAGATCTCACCTATAAGTGGAACCTAATCAACAAAACAACAAAGTGAGCAAAATAGAACCTGAGACTTGGAAATAAAGAACAAATGGTCAGTGACCAGAGGGAAAGGGGGAGGGGGATAATAGGGGAAATAAAGGGAAGGAGCAAGCAAAGGAACACAAACAGAGGACTCATGGGCATGGACAATGGGGGAGGGGATTAAGTAGCGGTGAGCAATGGGGAAAAATGAAGGACAAGTGAACAACAATAAATTAAAAAAAGAAAAATCTAAAGTGTAGGGAATGCTTGGGGAAATAGGACATTAGAGGAGCATAATGTTCAGAACACGTTTTGCCGATATCATCATGCATGATGTCAGTCCCCTGTAAGGCTGTTATTAGGGAATAAGCTATAAGGTTATAGAGAATGCCTCTGAAGTCCATCATATCAACAATATGGACCAGATAGTGGGCTACAGGTAGCTGAACTTCATGGTGGTTAGACTTGTACCACTTGTTCAAATTTTTCCCCAGCTACCCAAAGGAATTAAAACCATTCTATGAACCAGGTGATTGGGGGGTGGTTACAACTGAAAAACAACCACTCACTTAAATATTATCAAAAATTACTTTCACTGAAAAAAAGCATTTTACTGCATCACTGTGAGTGGTAATTTTTATTAATGTGTGTGTATATGTGTGTGTGGAAGGGAGAGGCACAGGATGTATATAAAAAGTAGCTAACTACTTGTATAACCTGTATTTGTCATTTCAGTATTCATGATATACAGTTAAGTATAATTAACTAAATAGCCCTTTAAAAAATGATACACATACTTGTGCTCTCTTGGGAAGTAAGAGAAAGTAAAAAAAAATCATTTCTGGCAGTTTCAAGACTTTAAGGTGGCAGAGGAGTGAAGGAAAGTCACACTGAAAGGCTCCAAAATTACAACTAAATTGTGGAGAAATCACCTGGAAAATGACTGAACAGGCAAGAGAGGACCCTAAAACCTCAGATGGCCAAAGGAAAGAGGAATTGGCGTTAGCACAACCTAATTGCTAAGGAGTTCAGCAGAGATTTGAGAAGACAGGCTGGGCACCCACAAGTGGCAGTGCCAGAGGGATATTTAAATGGCCAATTGGATCCCCCTGAGAAGAGTGGGGTCTGAACCATAGGCGGGGATCTCCAGCCCACAGCACCAGAGCCCAAAAAGAAACACAGATAACAGCCAGCTGCAAAAAGCAGCAGGGTGGCTCTCTGCCAAAGACAATAGGCTGGAGACTCAAAGAGCTGTTTAAAGGGCTGATGCATAAATTTTTATTTGCACCCACTTACCCCAGGCTCCAGCAAAATGGGGGCCAGAGCAGGCTGGACAAGCCCAAGGAGAGACTAGGAAGGAGGCTTTGAGAGGAGAACTGAGAAACTAGCCAGCAGGGTCCCAGTGCTGACTCCTTCCCTATATGGCAGCAGCCATCTTGCTCAGGCAGACAACTCCCCTTAATGGCAGCAGTGTGAGAAGACCACATAGCCCCAACCCCAGGAGGCTTGGCCTCAGTGGTGGAGGGCAAGCCTGACTGCTGAGTACAGAGCGGCAGTCATAGACAGTAGATCCCTGGCCAAAGCAGGTGCAGAGTGGTACAGACACACTTGAGAAGAGCCTGGAGACAGAGGCATTAGGGAGAGAACTGAGGCGGTAGCAGAAGGGATCCCAGTTGTAACTGCTCCCCCATATGGCAGCAGACATCTTGCTCAGGCAAACCACTCCCCTGAGTGGGAGGATCATGAGAAGACACAATAGCCCCACCCCTAGGAGGGACTCCACCCTGCCCTGTGGTGCCTAAGCCTGACTGCTGAGAGCAGAGTGACTAGATTAACAACTGGAGGAGATAGCCACAGACAGGAGATTTGTGCAAGACTCTAAAAGACTGCCTAAGGTCAGATGCAGTCAACAGCTGATATCATCAGAGGCAGATCCAGAAAGAAAAAAACAGCAGTCTCCTACCATAGAAGTTCATACCACAAAGTCAGGAAATCAAGACAGATCGATTTAAGAAGCAGAAGCTAAAAAGAAGAGTCTCACATATAATGGGAAGACAAACAAACACAACCCAGTTGAAGGGAAAGGAGGAATCCCCAGAAAGAGAACTAAATGAAATAGAGGCAAGTAAACTATCAGATGTTGAGTTCCAAACAATGGTTCTAAGGAAGCTCAATGAGCTCAGTGAGCTCACAGAGAATTACAAAAAACTACACAGAAACGATGAGGAATATAGTGCAAACTCTATCAGCATCAAAAAGGACACAGAAACTATCAAGAAGAGACGAAAGGAAATTAAGAATACAGTTACTGAATTGAAGAACACAGTATAAGGAGTTAAAATCAGGCTAGATGAAGCAGAGGATCGAATCAGCAAGATGGAGGATAAGCTAGAAAAAACCTCCCAGAAAGAGCAAGAAAATGAAAAGAGACTCAAAAAGAATGAAGAGATATTTAGGGAAATGCAGCACAACCTGAAACATAATAATATCCATATAATAGGGATACCAGAAGGAGAAGAGTAGCAAGGGATAGAGAATCTGTTTGAAAAAGCAATGATGGAAAACTTCCCTAATGGAGGAGAGAAAAAGTCACACACGTCTAGGAAGCACAGAGGGTCCCATTCAAGAGGAACCCAATGAGGCCCACTCCAAGACACTTCATAGTTAAAATGATAAATATCAAAGACAAAGAAAGGATCCTAAAGGCAGCAAGGGAGAAAGAGGTAGTAACATACAAGGGAGCCCTGATACCACTAGTAGCTGACTTCTCAACAGAAACACTCCAAGCCAGTAGAGAATAGCAAGAAATATTCCAAATCATGAAAAGCAAAGGTCTGCAACCAAGACTGCTCTACCCAGCAAGGCTCTCAATTAAAACAGAATGTGAAACAAGGAGTTTCCCAGACAAAAGAAGGCTAAAAGACTACACCTCCACCAAAACAGCACTGCAAGATATGCTAAAGGGACTGCATTAAGGATATAAAGAAAAAGAGTGAGAAAGAGAGAAACACCGGTACAAAGGAAAAAGAATAAGTAACTATCAATGATAACTTTGTAATACTTGAAGGAAAAATCTATCAAGAAGATATAAACATTATATATGTGTATGCACCCAACATAGGAGCAACCAAATATATAAGGAAAATCTTGGAGGACTTCAAGAAAGATTTAGACAGCAACACACTGATAGTAAGGGATTTTAACACCCCACTGTAAAAAATGGATAGAGCTTCCAAACAAAACATCAACAAGGATATTGTGGAACTGAATGATGCATTAGATCAAATGGACTTAACTGACACATGTAGAACCTTTCATCCCGAAGAAGCAAAATGCGCATTCTTTTCAAATGCACATGGAACTTATTCAAAGATAGACCACATGATAGGACGCAAAACAAGCCTCAACAAATTCAGGAAAACAGATATCATAACAAGCATTTTCTCAGACCACAGGGCTTGTAACTAGAAACCAACATCAAGGAAAAAACTCAAAAGCATTCAATCTCATGAAGACTCAAGAGCATGATATTAAATAATGAATGGGTCAATAATGAGATCAAAGAAGAAATAAAAAGTTTCTGGAAACAAATGTAAATGAATACAAAAGAGTGTAAAATCTATGGGACACAGTGAAGGCAGTCCTCAAAGGGAAGTTCATAGCAACACAAGGCTACCTAAAAAAGATAGAAACATTTCAAATCAACGAGCTAACCCCACAGCTTCAAGAATTGGAGAAACAACAGCAAACAAAGCCCAGAGCAAGTAGAAGGAAGGAAATAATCAAGATCAGAGCAGAACTTAATAACATAGAGGCTAAAAAAACAATTCAAAGGTCCAACAAATCCAGGACCTTGTTCCCTCAAAAGATAAACAAAATCAACAAGCCTTTAAGCAGACTAACAAAGAAAAACAGGGAGAGGACCCAAATTAATAATATCAGAAATGAAAGAGGAGAAATAACCACTGATACCATGGAAATACAAAGGATTGAAAGAAATTACTATGAACAATTATATGCCAAGAAGTTTGAAAACCTGGGTGAAATAGACTAATTTCTAGAAAAATATAACCCTCCAACACTAAATGAAGAAGCACAAAGCCTGAACTGACTGATAACAGCTGGTGAAATTGAAGCAGTAATCAAAAAACTCCTGGCACACAAAAGCCCTGGACCAGAGGGTTTCACAGGACAATTATACAAAACATTGAAGGAAGAGCTAACACCTGTCCTTCTCAGACTATTCCAAAAAGTCCAAGAAGCAGGAAGTCTCAGAAACTTTTTTTATGAGGCCAGCATCATCCTAATCCAAAAACCAGATAAAGACACAACAAAGAAAGAAAACTACAGGCTGATATCGCTGATGAACATAGATGCTAAAATCCTCAATAAAATATTGGCAAACTGCATCCAGCAATATATTAGAAAGAGTATCCTGCATGATCATGTGGGATTCATTCCAGGGATGCAAGGATGGTTCAATATTCACAAATCAGTAGACGTGATACATCACATAAAAGGAAAAACAAAAATCACATGATCATGTCAATGGATGTTAAAAAGAATTTGATAAGGTACAGCACCCATTTATGATAAAAAACACTCAGCAAAGTGGGAATAAAGGGGGCATACCTCAACATAGTAAAGGCCATATATGAAAAACCTACAGCCAACATCATGCTCAACAGACAGAACCTAAAAGCTTTCCCACTAAGATCAGGAACAAGACAAGGATGTCCGCATTCACCACTTCTATTCAACACAATATTGGAAGTCCTATCCACAGCAATCAGACAAGAAAGAGAAATAAAAGGCATCCAAATTGGAAAGGAGGAAGTAAAACCATCATTGTTTGCAGAAGACATGATAGTGTACATAGAAAACCCATAGACTCCACAAAAAAAAAAATACTCAACCTAATAAATGAATTTGGCAAAACAGCGGGATACAAAGTCATTATTCAGAAATCAACAGAATTTTTGTATGCCAACAATGAATTATCAGAATCAGAAATCAGGAAAAAAAATTGCTGTAGTAACAAGAAAAATTAAGTACCTAGAAATAAACTTAACCAAGAAGATAAGAGACCTGTATGCAGAAAACTATACAACACTGAAGACAGACATTTAGGAAGACACAAACAAATGGAAACATATACCGTGTTCACAGACTGGAAAAATTAACATCATCAAAATGTCCATAGTACATAAGGCAATTTATAGAGTTAACATAATCTCTATTACAATATGAATAATGTATTTCACAGACATAGAACAAGCATTCAAAAAAATGTATATGGAACCTTAAGCAATCCTGAATAGCTGCAGCAATTTTGATAAAGAAAAACAATGTAGGAGGGATCACAATACCTGACATCAAACTATATTACAAGGTGACTGTCATCAAAACTGTCTGGTACTGGCATAAGAACAGGCACATAGATCAATGGAACAGAACAGAGAGCCCAGAAATAAACCCATGTCTCTATGGTCAATTTATATTTGACAAAGGTGGAAGAACCATAAAATGGAGTACAAATAGCCTCTTCAACATATGCTGTTGAGAGAACTGGAGAGCTACATCCAAAAAATTGAAATTCGACCACCAATTTACACCTTACACAAAAATAAACTCAAGATGGTTAAAAGACTTAAATATAAGTCATGACACTGTAAAAGTCCTAGAGGAGAACACAGGCAGAAAACTCTCAGATATCCCATTCAGTAATATTTTCATCTATAAATCTCCTACAGCAAAGAACATAAAGGAAAGAATAAACAAATGGGACTTCATCAAAATAAAAAGCTTTTGCATGACAAAAGAAAACATCAGCAAAGTGAAAATGTAACCAACTATGTGGGAAAATGTATTTTCTAATGATACTTCAGGCAGGGATTTGATCTCCAAAATATATAAAGAAATCACACAACTCCACTCCAGGAAGACAAACAATCCAATTGAAAAATAGGCAAAGGACCTGAATAGACACTTCTCCAAGGAGGACATACACAGGGCCCAGAGACATATGAAGGTATGCTCAGCATCACTAACCATCAGAGAAATGCAAATTAAAACCACAATGAGATACCACTTCACACCAGTCACAATAGCCATTATGAACAAATCAACAAACAATAAGTGCTGGTGAAGTTGTGGAGAAAATGGAACCCTAGTACTCTGTTGGTGGGAATACAGACTGGTGCAGCCAGTGTGGAAAACAGTATGGAATTTCCTCAATAAGCTAAAAATGGAACTGCCTTTTGACCCAGTGATTCCACCGCTGGGACTATACCCTAAGAACCCCAAAACACCTACTCAAAAGAACCTATGCACCCCAATGTTTATAGAAGCACAATTTACAATTGCCATGTGCTGGAAGCAACCTATGTACCCTACAGCATAGGAGTGGACCAAGAAACTATGGTACATTTACACAATGAAATACTACCCAGCAGAAAGAAAGAAAGATCTATTACTCTTTGTGACAGCATGGAAATGAAGAGAATTATGCTAAGTGAAATAAGTCAAGGGTGAAAGACAAATACTATATGATCTCACCTATAAGTGGAACCTAATCAACAAAACAAATAAGCAAGAAAAATATAACTAGCAACATCGACAGAGAAAAGAAACCAACAGTAACATCAGGGACAGAAGGAGGTGGGTATCAAGGAAAGGAAGGGGAAGGGTCAAATCGAGGAACATGTATAAAGGACCGATGGTCAAAGCCCAAGTGGGGAAGGATTAAGGCATGGGGGTGGGGGTGCGTGAGGCAGGGGAACGTGGTGGTGGGAAAATGGAGACAAATGTATTTGAACAATTAAAAAAAAATAAAAACCCTTAAAAAAAAGAGTGCATGGGTGTGGAAAAAGTAAAAAAGAAAAATTAATTTCTTATTGCATTACTGCATTATGAAGAGGTGCCTAAAGAAAATATGGGGAAAGTATTTTTACCCCCACCCCCAATCCAATGCTCTTTGTTTATTTTACCCAAGTAAGAAAGATTAATTGTAAACTCAAGGAATGATGTAATTTCTGCATTGGTTTTATTATATCTAAATTATTGTGGAAGTTTCAGAGATCTGTAGGTACAAGTGAGTTTTGTATTTTTCTGTGGTCAGTATCATGAAATAAGAGTTCACATCCTCCATAAATAGCCTTGATAAGCTACCTCCCACATATATACTTCACTTTATTTTTATATATTTATTTTTTTTATTTCTTAATGGACTTTAAAATATATATATATATATTTTATTGATTATACTATTACAGTTATCTTGTTTTTTTCTTCCCTTTATTCCACTCTGCCCTGCATCTCCCCTTCCCTGAGCATTCCCTTTCCCCCCTTAGTTCATGTCCATGGGTCATACATATAAATTCTTTGGCTTCTCCATTTCCTATATTACTCTTAACATCCCCCTGTCTATTTTGTACCTACTATTTATGCTTCTTATTCCCTGTACCTTTTTCCCTCTCCCCCTCCCCTCTGATTTTCATTTCTGTGATTTGGTTCCTTTCCTAGTTGTTTGTGTGTTTTTTTTCAGGTTTTTTTAGGTTCAGTTGTTGATAGTTGTAAGCTTGTTGTCATTCTACTGTTCATAGTTTTTTATCTTTTTTTTTCTTAGATAAGTCACTCTAACATTCCACATAAGAAGGGCTTGGTGATGAACTTCTTTAACTTGAACTTGTCTGGGAAGCATTTAACCTACATTTCCATTCTAAATGAGCTTTGCTGGGTAGAGTAATCTTGGATATAATCCTTGCCTTTCATGACTTTGAATACTTCTTTCCAACCCCTTCTTGCCTGCAAGGTTTCTTTTGAGAAATCAGCTGATAGTCTTATGGACACTCCTTTGTAGGTAACTGTCTCCTTTTACTACTTTTAAGATTCTCTCCTTTTTCATTTAATCTTGGGTAATGTAATTATGATGTGCCTTGGTGTGTGCTTCCTTGGGTCCCACTTCTTTGGGACTCTCTGAGCTTCCTGGACTTCCTTTGCCAGGTTGGGGAAGCTCTCCTTCATTATTTGTTCAAATAAGTTTTCAATTTCTTGCTCCTCCTCTTCACCTACTGGCACCCCTATGATTCAGATGTTGGAACATTTAAAGTCATTCCAGATGTTTGTAAGCCTCTCCTCATTTTTTTTGAATTCTTGTTTCTTCATTCTGCGTATGGTTGAATGTTTATCTCTTCCTTCTGTTCCAAATTATTGAGTTAGTCCTGGTTTTCTTCACTTCACTGTTGTTTCCCTGTGTATTTTCTTCTATTTCATTTTGCATAGCCTTCACTTCTTACTCTATTTTGCATCTGTACTCAATCATTTCTGTGAGTATCCTGATTACCAGGGTTTTAAAATCTGCATCTGATAGGTTGGCTATCTCTTCATCGCTTAGTTCTATTTTTGGAGCTTTGATCTGTTCTATCATTTGGGCCATATTTCTTTGTCTTGGCACTATTGTTAAGATGTACGGGGAGGAGCCTTAGGTACTTGCCAGTGAGGGGCAACCCAGGTTGCTGTGTTGTAACATTGTGGGTTGGGGAGGTGTCCGAGAGAGAACTATGCTGCTTGATCAGCTCTCCACTAGCTTTCAGTCACTTCTGCCAGTACCCACAAGCAAACCAAACCCTTCCCGTGCTGATTCTTGGGTAGGTCTAGGACCTTGTGAATCTCTCCAACAAACTCTGCTGTGAAGCTGGGAGTTTCTCCTGATCCACAACCCCCACAGGTTTTTACAGCCAGAGGTTTTGAGGCTTTCTTTTCCTGCACTGGGACCCTGGATTGTGCAGTCTGTATAGCTCCCAAGCTGTTTTTCCTGGTTTATCCACATGCAAATGTGGGACTGCCCAGTCTACCAGCTGCCTTGCCCACCTGCTCCTACAGCCACCACCTTGCTGAGCTTCCTCTCTGCCCCAGCTGCCCATCTCAGCCCCTCCTACTTGTCTGCATGAATGTTTCTCCTTTAATTCCTTGGTGTTTGGATTTCCATGGAGTTCAGTTTTCTAGGAGCTCTGGTTATTTTTTTTGTTTTTAAATTTGTTGTCCTTATTTTGGTTGTGCAAGGAGGCAAAGGGCATCTACCTATGCCTCCACCTTGGCCAGAAGTCCTATACTTTACCTTATTTTTAATTCAAACACATACATACACACAACCAACCTATTTTAATATATTATCTACATTAATACCATAAGGAAAATGATTACTATCTAAAATTTTAAATGATTAATATTAAGTAATTAGACTGACACATGGATTATAGTGTCAAAAAAATACTTAGGAGTGTCATTAGAGGGGTGCAGTTAAGAGTACGGGCTCTGATATCATGTAGATGCGGGCAGGAATCTATACCCTGATCCTTACAAGCTATGTGATCATGGTAAATTGGTTAATCTAAGACTGTTTCCTCATCTGTAGAATCAGGATAACAACACAAAATTCAGAGAATTGATAAAAAGAAATAATTCAAGAAAAGTACTTAGGATATTATAAATATATAGTAAATGCTATCTGTTATTATCACCACCATTTATATTAAGTAGCAGTTCGAAGTAAAGCAAGAACTTGGCGGAGTTCATATAAAACCAAGATATTCTACCTCCATGTTCACAAGTCTTATCACTATTTACACTAGTACTAGTAATTTCTAGAAAATAGTGTAATGTGAAGGGATACTTCCTTTGCCATTTTGTTAAATTATTAAATTAATGGTAATGGAGGTCTCAAATCCTTTGCAACCTTAGCCCTAGCAACAAAATCAGGTTGCAAAATCTGAGATTTGGCATTTTTATCCTTTCTATGTTCCATATGCTGGGCCTTTTAATATCTGTTTAAACCAAACTCCTCTCCCAAGTTCTATAACTAACGGTCACCCAGTGCAAAAGATAATGTATTTTAGATGCATATTCTAGAGTTCAATAATAGATCATACTTACCAGAATTCATTTAACAACTATTCAAGAACTTATTGAATGCATTCTGTTTGTTCCACATTCAGAACTATGTAAACAAAACAAATACAAATAGGCAAAAATGCCTGTCACCTTTAATCTTAAAATCTATTGAGTGGAGACAGACAATAATTAAGTAATTTAGACTATTACAAAAAGTGATAGCTATAAAGAAGAAAGGGAAATCGGGAATGTGTTTCTCCTCAAAGAGTTGGTTTGCAACTTTAAATAGGGGTGATTAGAAGATGACTTTCTGAGAATACATCTGAAGAAGGTAAGAAGCAAACCAAGTGGGTATCTGAGGGAAGAGTGCCCCAAGCAGAGCAAAACAAACAAACAAACAAAACAACAACAAAAAACCCCGCAAAGCCTAAGACAAAAGCATGGCTGGTGAGTTTAGGAAGACAGTCTCACTGAAGCACAGTGAGGAAAGAAAAGTAGTAGATGATGTCAGACAGTAACAGGAACAGATCAGATAGGGCTTTACAGACCATCATAAATACTCTGTTCTTAAATGGGATAGGAAGCCATGGGTGTGTTTTGAGTAGAAGCATAATATGCATTTATTCATTATTTTACAAGATCACTGTGGCCTGCTGCCTGTTCTTGTATTACCCTGCATCTAAAAATGTTTTCTATATTTTTAAGTGGTTGACAAAAAAAATCAAATGAAGAATAATATTTCATGACATGATAAAACTCAAATTTCAGGATCTCAATAACATTTTTTAAGAAAACAACCAAGCTTATTTATTTGCCTTTTGTCTCTTGCTGCTTTCACACTGCAATAACAATGAAGCTGTTGTTGTGAAGATTGTGTGGCCCCAAAAGCCCTCTACAGACAAGTTTGCCAACCCATGGACTAGACTATATGAAGCAAATGTGAAAGCAGAGACCAATTAGGAGGCAATGAAACAATCAAATCAAGAAATGATGGTGGCCTGGACCAGGTGGTCAGTGACAGAGGTTGGGAGAAACAGCCAGATCCAGGATATAATTGGAAGGTAAATCCAAGTCCCTTCACTAATTAAGATTGCAAGCAGGGCACTGGAGACATAGGGGTCAGAATGACTGCAAGTTTCAGTTCCCAATTCTCACACCAGGTCTCCAAACCTTAGTACCACCCTTACGGATGTTCCACAGATGTTTATGTTCCATTGTCTGAATTAAATTTGTGAACTATCTTCCACCTCACTTTTGACTAGGAGAGGGCTCTTGTACTTGCTTTCCAATCTTCCAGATCAAGGTTATGTCTTTATATATTTATTATTTTTCTGCCTTTGTTTATATACTAGAAGCAGGCAGAAGAAAAGTTAAAGCCAGGTAGAAGATATTTAAAGAGAGTTCTCAAATTGCACCTTATCTGCCTATGCTTATTAGTATTATTTACCTGACAATGCTTATTAAGAAGCAGTGTTTCCTTAGGAACTCTCTGGCAATAAGCCACATTTATTTGGCCTCAGTAAGAGATCCCCAAAACAGCGTCTAAAATGATAAGACATTCTTTCAGAACAAAGCATCTAAAATGATACTTATAAACAGGTAACAGTATTTTTAAACAATAGTCTTATTATAATAATAAAAATTGATTTCTCGTCTACTTTTGCCAAATAGCATACACATGAAATTTTACTGAAATCGCTATGAGAGTGTACTGGAACTACTTTGTAGTGCTAAATTTATATGATTTCATTAATAATATTTCATTTGTGAATAAAAAAGCAGGAATAGATGGTTAACATTAAGATTCTGACCACTTTTTCTCTTTATGTCACAGTTTTGCAAGGCATCAATTTCTTCATTAAAAATGATATTGGAGGATTAAACTCTCCAATGTCCTTTTTATTTTTAGCATTTTGTGTTTGTGAATACCTCTGGGGTTCTGCTAATATTCAAGAAGTTTAGGGAAGAGGACCTGACTCCTTGCAACAAATCCTTTGAGTCAAAATTTAATTCCTTGCATTTTAGACTGCACATACTCCTTGTAATGGTGTCTCCTGTTTCTGTCTCTACAACATAGACCCTTGCATAGAAAGTCTCTTTGCTCAGTCTTTTTTATTCTGTGGAATCAGAGGTCAGGCTCCTCAGCATATATATATATATATATATATATATATATATATATATATATATATATATATATAATTCCCAGCTATCCCAACTGGCTAAAGGCTATAGCAAATACCAATTACTACACCTGCAGTGAGAAGCCAATTATTTTTTTCCTTAAAATGATGTGTGTGCTACAGTCAAAATAAAGAGTACAGCTAAGTAATGGAAGCCAGTTGAAGATTGAGCAAGGGTGAAAGATAAGGGCAGTGAGGTGAGAGGAAGGTCAGGATAAAGTATTCATTGAGCAGAATGGTCACAGAACTACAGAACATTAGAGCTAAATGAGAGCTTAGAAATCATGGTGTCAGAAATAATATATCCTTGGCCCAGTCCTGGGCTTTGGAAACAGGATGAACCTCTCAGTTGATGACTCAGAAATTCAGATGTTTCAAATAATATTACTTCAATTTAACATAAATTCTGCAAGGAAGCATGTAATGAAAAAATTAGTAATGAAACATGGTGGAAAAAGAGAAATCCAGAGATAAATTCCAGCTCTACCATTTCTTAGATCTGGATCCTATGGCAATTTAGTGAGTTTCTCAGGATACCAAATTTTCCATAGAAAAATGGGGATGACTGTGCCTATCTGGAGAGAATTGTGAGGTTTATTGATGATCTAGGTAAAACATCTGTTACTGAGTGGATATTTAACAAAAATAGGGTTCTTTACCATGTGCTCTGGGTAGTTATGTCCAAGACACTCCTCCAATCACTCACCACTTCTAACAGTTTTTACAGCACTGTTCTCCAACCATCTCCATCTTCCTTAAATGATTAATGGATCTTCCTCAATCTGAGTGGACCCTGTCCCAAATTTTTTTGGATATTCTTTGTCCTCCAATAGTTCAGACCAGGAATTTAAAAGTTCCCAGGCACCCTTTGCAACTGCCACCGTTGTTCCTTGTTGCCATTTCTTGGAACATACTTGATGTGGAGTGGACTCCATTCTCACAGGTAGAGCTTAAACCTCATTATAGAGTGGGGTGCACATTTGCAAAAAAGTGGCTGCTATGTGCAGGCACATGCATGCACACTGTAGATGCACCATATGCTTACAGATCTCAGAAAGTGAAATGAACATTTCAACTGGAGTTGTAGGTTCCACGGTAAGGATTTCTAGGAAAAGTTAAGTCTGTGTGCACTGGGTATAAAGTGTTAAGAATATATACACCACAACTTCGCCAGCACTTGTTGTTCGTTGATTTGTTTATGATGGCCATTCTGACCAGTGTGAATGGTACCTCACTGTGATTTTAATTTGCATTTCTCTGATGGTTAGTGATGATGAGCATCCTTTCATATGTCTCTAGGCCCTGTGTATATCCTCCTTGGAGAAGTGTCTGTTCAGGTCCTTTGCTCATTTTTTAATTGGATGGTTTCTCTTCCTGGAATGGAGTTGTGTGAGTTCTTTATATATTTTCCCATTAGGTTGGCTCCCTTTTCATTTTGCTTGTTTTCTTTAGCTGTACAGAAGCTTCTTATTTTGATGAAGTCCCATTTGTTTATACTTTCCTTTATGTCCCTTGCTCTAGGATACATATTGGTGAAAATATTGCTGCGTGGAATATCTGAGAGTTTCCTGTCTATGTTCTTTTCTAGGACTTTTATGGTGTCGCGACTTACATTTAAGTCTTTTATCCGTCTTGGGTTTATTTTTGTGTATGGTGACAGTTGGTGGTCGAATTTTAATTTTTTGCATGTAGCTGTCCAGCTCTCCAAACACCATTTGTTGAAGAGGCTATTTTTACTCCATTTTCTGTTTCTCATCCCTTTGTCAAATATTAATTGACATAGAGACATGGGTTCATTTCTGGGCTCTCTATTCAGTTCCACTGATCTATGTGTCTGTTCTTGTGCCAGTACCAGACTGTTTTGATGACAGTTGCCTTGTAACTAGAGGGGCAGAGGAAGGGAGATAATGGGGAAAGATGAAATAGGATCTCAAGGGACATGTATAAAGGGCCCATGGACAAAGCTAAGGAGGGGGTAGGATTGAGTGTGGGTAGTTGTGGTGGGTAGGGTAGGGGAGAGTGGTGGGGAGAAAATGGGGATAACTGTAGGTGAACATCAATAAAGAAAAAGAAGAAAAAAGAGAGAAAAAAATCTATACACCAAACCTCAGTAAGAAAGAGACTGGGGAATTTTGCTATTAGTATGTAGAATTAATGTGTTTTCCTTCTATTTCCTTTTTTTCTATTTGAGACAAGTGAGGGGGAAGAGACTATGAACAAGAGAATATCTAGTTAAGTTTGACTTCATTTTCCTCAGTATAAGCACTCAGATTCCTGGGATATGAACTTTTTGGGAGAACACCCAAGGTTGGCAATTCTATAAATAAATTGGAGTCGTAGAATCATCTAGGAGTGTGGAAAAAGTCTTTTCAACACCAGAAAAGAATTTAAGAGCTTTCCCCAAGAAGCCAGAAGAGATGGAGTCCACTGTCCTCAGATGCTACCTTTACAAATCCATGATTAATCTAAGAGGAAAGGTCATGTTGTTATTTTTTTTTCTGCATTTATGCAAATGCTATGAAAGTCCACATGTCACATTTGCATCTATTATAGGCCCCAGCATTAATAGCATATTTTAAAGTCATGTGTCACTGCCATTAATCAGACCCTGTGGTTCCAGGCTTCAGTGTCATCTATTAATCACCAGTGTCTGCAGACACATGTATTTGGAAAGGCTAAGTTTAGATCCATATAGCATGATTTACTTTTTAAAAGTAGCTTGATTAATGATTTATTGCCATCTTGTTCTGCTCTGGAAACTCTCACCATTGTGTCCTTAGGAAAGATCTGGCATTTCGAAGACAATATTAAAACAGCTCTTCTGAAAATGAATGCAGTTTTAGAGATCCTATATAACCACTAATAAACATATTGCTTCTCCTTTAAAAGAGTTTAACATGGATGTGCAGGTAGCTCCATCATATTCTTTCTGAACCACAACTCCAGGAAATGAGGGCACTTCAGGGGGAATTGAAGAAGCTGTACTACCAAATGATAGCATTGTGGAATAAGGACACTGGACAAGCACCAACAGATTGCTTTACATTGGGTCCTACTTCATATCTGATTTCTGAAAAAAGGAGTGGCTAGCAATTTTCTTGCTGGTGGATTTGTGATGTGAACCTAAGAGTGGCCATATTGCACGAGAGTCACAGAGGAGACAGTTCAGTGGTTGAGAAACGGAAATAAAGGACGTTAATGGAAGGGTGATGACAGACACGTGCAAATAAACAGGGAACCAAAACATGAGGTGATGGAGAGAAATAATATGAAAATAATTGCAAAACTGATAAAATGATATAGATTGCAGAAGGTAAAAAATAAATGGTAGTGGAAAAGGCAACAGTATAATGTGTGAAGGGAATCTAGACAGAACCATGGGAAGCATAGATAGCAACTGCCCTATCAAGTAGGGAGTACCCTGCTTACTTTTTTGTTTTAAAGTCCCTCCCTTAGAGTGATATGATCCATTCGGACGTGGCCTGCATTTAACACTGGACTGTATGATTTGTTTGGACTTTTATATATCTTAGCATAAATAAATAATAACACTTTCTATTTAATCAGCCTGCTTAGACTCTGGAAATGCTTCATGTGGATTATTCCTGTGACATATTTTCTCTATTATTTCTACATGATTAGAAAGGCCTCAGCATTTTAATTACTCCTGTCAAAATAAAATTTCTAGAGAAATGGAAAACATACATAATAATCCTCTAGTTTTCAAGCTTGGAATTGCAATCCCTGTTTAGTGAGAAATAGTCATGAAGGCACAACAGGGATTTGAGCATTATGCTTAATTCAAAAGAAGGAAATAAAGTTGCCATCTTAGTCAATGACAGAAATTAGTTTATATGCATTTATCATTTTAAGATAACATCATCTTTTCTCACTACATCCCTTCTCCCTAAACTCTGACCACATGGTCTTTCACATACACACACCCCTTTTTTCATAAATCCCAGGGATGCCATGCATGGCTGCTCAGTGGAGATCACAAATTAGAAGCCCCTGGAACTGAAAAAACAAAGTGGTGTTTCTCACAGTAAGGTTCTATATAGAAGTCCTTCAAAGTTAACAGAGGGGGCACATGAGAAGGCATTATTTCTGTTATTCAAATGAAGTGGTACTAAAGGTGAGATTTGGGAGGGAAGAAAAATTCTGCATACAGAACTTGTATTTGAGACTACAAAAGACCAGGGTTTCAACATGTGTGAACTCTAAGACTCAGTCTCTGACACTTATTTTCCCACAAGAAGCCATATTACAAGAGGCCAAAAGGCAGAGAGAAGAGGGGAAAATGGTCCGTTTTCATCATGAACGAGGAGAAAAATCAGTCTTTAAAATGGATCTAGCACTTCACATTTGTTAAAATCACCTCCTTTCCTTGAATTTCTACCTTCCTTCTTAATCTGTTCCTTTTATGAGAAGACAATCATTGTAGAAACATGTCCTGCCTTCTGTTTGTAGTCTCATCCAGTTTCTCCAGTTAGGTCTTTGGTCTTTCTTACTCCAAGAGCAACTCTTTTGTTACTGTATTCATTCCACTAGACCAAAAATTATTAAAACAGAGGAATCATTTAAATTTATAATGTTGGATGGGTGAATAAAAAATCCTAAAATAATTTAACATAGAACCTGGAGAAAAGTCTATCAGTTCAGTGGCTTTTATGATAGAAGGAGGTTTCACTGGGGGTGGTAAATGCACAATGCAATGCACAAATGATGTATCATGGAATTGTACAGCTGAAACCTACATAACATTATTAACCAATGTCACCCCAATAAATTCAGTAAGAAAAAATATTTAAATTAGTATACACAAAGTCATTAACTGACTTAAAACTACTAAAGCACAGACTAAGAAAATAAGTTGGACTCGACTTATTTCATGGGAAATTGCAAACAAAAGAAACAGCAGAAGCTATTCTCAATGCCTTTCATAACAACACATAAGATCACATTATATCAGTGGAATTAGGTGCAATAACCACTCCTCAAAGAGAAGGCAACAGCATTAAACCTTTATGACTGACCAGGAAAGCATTCTATCACCTCCTTTAAAAGAGAGAAAAAAAAAAAAAAGACAGTATTAGGATGTGAAGAGATGGAATAGTTTTATAACAGCATTTGGGAATGACTTTACAAACAGTTCAATGTTGTATTTCAGCTGTAGATAGAGATGGGGTGAAACTAAAATAAAATGAACCTTCCATTTATGACTGCTGACAGAGAATTAGACCAAGGGCATAAACGAAAAGAAAAAAGCAAGTAGTAAATGGTGGAATTGGAAAGGTCTTAGTGTAGAGCCAATCCCAAATTATTAGAAAAAAGATATCAGATATAAACACACTATCTCTTAGTGTTCCATTCCAAGTAATTCAAGAAAACTTCAGCCTCCAGGGTTGGTTATGAAAATAGAGCAGTAACTCTGACCAGACAAAAAAAAACATACTAAAAATAGTTTCATTTCTTAACACATTTTAAAGGTGTGTATAAAGCAAATATTTTTAACATTAATCCAACTTCCCCATTTATTTCTATTAAAATGAAGCATATGAATAACCTCACGAAAATTATTTGAGGCTCATCTTAAGAGAAAACCATAAGTTTACAAACTATGATAGTTACTTCAAAATTCAATGTTTGTTTATATATATATCTATGCAGCCTTGAGCTTTTCTCAGTGCCCTCTGCCAGAAGCTAATGAAACCTCCAACTAATCCGCATCATTGGATTGAGACTTCTGCTTCCAGCTATGAAAAAGTAGTTTGTAACTGACTCTCACACTGTGAGCAAACATGAAAGTTGGATAAAATACAAAAAGTATATGAATGGATCAGAGAGAAATCAAGGCAGCCATGATTTAATAATCTAAGATCTTGAGAGAGAAAAAGATTTGAAAAAAACCATTGCAGTGAGTCCAACTTCCTCCATTGCCTTTCCCCTCAAGGTATTTGCCAATTTGTAAGCTGTACAAGATGAAGAGTGAAAGCAGAAATTAGGAGCTCAAAACTTCTGACAGGCTAATGAGACTTGGGAGATAGAAAATGAAGTTCAGGATTAGCAAGGTAGTCAGGGCATCATGGGGCTGTGAATGAAGGAAAAAAAAGGAACTGCAGAGAAGTGAACCCTTCTTTATATGCCATTTTTACCCTTGACACATTTGAAGATTCCTAAATTATACTAGGTAACAGACCTAGATGGGAAAAAAAAAAGCAACTAATAGAAGAGGAGGCTACAAAGCTAAGCAGAGCTTTCAATAGTCTCAAGATAACAGAAAGACAAAAACTGGAGTTCAGAGCCAGCCAAAGGCTTTTTGTTAGGAAACCTGGAATTGTACAGCCTAGGAATAAGGGCAAATATCCCCAAAGACAGGCTGTCACAAAGATTGAAAATTAGCCTCAAATCATATCAAGGCCTTATTGGATCCAGAAGATGACTCCCTAATCCATATATTCTCAAAAGGGGTAATACAGTTTGGTCCTAGGGTAGAAAAAAAAAACCTTAGATGTTATTTCTTTTTCCTCCATAACTCAACTCCTCTGAACAAAATTTAATCCCTTAATAGTTATTTTCTGTTATTGGGTTTTCTTGAGCGTCACATAAGCAACACTAACATTGACTTCACAGAAGATACACAAAATGTGTGCAAAATCAGTGTTACAAATCATGGTAAATAGATGGTTTTAACTGAAGGACTATATCTTGATTGATTATTCAGTATCAATGCCATTTTAAGAGGTGGCTTGAATGTGTCTAAACATGAATGCCCCACAGATATTGTTTATTTTTGATCCTCAGTGCATTTGAGTATGACATGAGCTTTGAAAATCAAATAAAAATTGCTTATATTTTATTATTTCATTCCACAAATGCTATTCAACAATCATTAATTAGATGAAATCCTTAAAAGGACAAATGTAAAATATATCTGAATGGACATCTGGTAGACTTAGCTATTTTCTCATATTGTGTGAAAGTTTAAATCAAATTAATTAAAATAATTTTCAAAAATTAATTTGATGTTTTCAATTTTTAATGCAGAAATATTAGTGTTAAATAACTTTGAAATATGATTGATTACTGTTATTATGTATTTATAAAACTGCTAATTTGCATTTATAATTTAATTCATTAAAATCACAAAGGTAATATAAAGTTAAATGTTAATAGCTTTTTAAATTTTAATTCTTAACTTAAAATTTTTATCTACTCATTATTAGTTCTATATCAAATTAAAAAAAGGGTAAATTTTTACTTATTCATTTTGTGTAAGAAAATACAGATATGGAGACATTCATAAAGTAATCTATAGTATGTCTGTGTCATTCCAATTTCATGGGTGGGTGATCAAAAAAAAGTCTCATTTGTAAGGAAATAATTTCCAAAGGTTAAGAAACTAACCTGTCTGCCAAAGAAAAATTTAATTTTCTCTGAAGAAAAATATTTTTTCTTATATCATCCAGAGCCTCCAAAATTTGCTGTTTACAGTCTGGCACTCAATAAAAAATGAGCAGTTATGTCAGAAAATGGGAAGAAAAGATTAAGACAAAGAAGAAAAAAATAGACACTAAAAAGAGACCCACAGATGAAAACAAATATTGGAGCATGAATTTAAAACAATTATGACTAACATAATCAGAAAATAAATGACAAGATGGGAAGTTAAACCTATGAACTAGTTAAAAAAACAATGAAATAGAAATTCTAGACTTAAAATTGCAATAATGGAAATTATGAACTCAGTGTACAGTTTAATAACAAATTAGCTACAATAGACTGGAGCCCTAACATATGCATACTACAGAAATAATGGAAACAGAAGCAACATCTGAAGAGACTTCTCAAAGGTATCAAGCCACTAATTCATGAAGATATATAAACTCCAAGTAAGTTCATAGAAATAAATGAATGAATGAATGAATGAATAATTAAAAATAAAACACACACACACACACACACACACACACACACACTGGGTAGAGTATAGCAAACCTACTGAAACCAAAAGGCAAAGAGAGAAGTGTAAAGGAGTCAGAGGCAAAAAGAAAGATACACTGAATTCAAATAAATAACTATATGAATGTCAGTTGGAATGTTAACAGAAATGATGAAAGATAGTATATGAATAGTATCGTTAAGTACTAAAGAGAAAGTAATCTTTTCTTCTAGAATTTTATGCACCTAAGTTAAAATGGTTAACTTTATATTAGAACAAATATAAATTGTTAATTTTATATTAGAACAGGTATAAACTGATAACATCAAAATATTAATGGTTGTTGTGCAGCAGCTCTTACACAAAATGTAACTGTCAACTGGAACTTCCTAATGGATGCAATTCCTGAAAAGGAAGAGAAAAATCTCTACTCCACTCTCATCTACTTTCTTGCACATAGATCCAAGCCCCTCAATGCAAGTTGTAATTTTATTTTCGGCCTCATTTTCTCATATATATATGAAATTATATATCCCTAATTACTTGGTTATTTTGAGAACCCACCATGGCCTTGGGCAGGTAGCTCTTGATATGCCAAGGTTGCAGGTTCCATCCTCCATCAGGCACATACAAGATTCCAATGAATCAACCAATAAGTAAGTGGAATAAAAAATCAACCTCTCTGTCTCTGTCTCTCTTCCTCTCTTTTCCTTCCCCCCCTCTAAAATCAATAAATAAAAATTGTAAAGAACCCAGCATGTACCTGTCATTTAACTTATCTAAATATATTTTTCAACACTTTACTTTTTTATCTCTTATAAGCCTCATAAGTAGTAATAGCAGAGTAATTGCATTATTGCCAGCACAAATGCTTCTCCCTTCTCACCTAAAAAACAAACAAACAAACAAACAAACAAAACCCCTCTACTTTGGGTCCTTATAACTCAGACCAAGATTATTGCATTAGACTACTTTTCTGTATTGTCTTGTTTTCTTAAAATATCTACCGCTCAGAGTCTCCTGAATGAATACGAGTATTCAACACACATCCTTCATGCATAAATCATTGTCCTGGGATAAATTCCAAGTTCATTAATATAGCATAAAATACCTTTCATAGTCAAAGTCTTGATTAACTCACTATTTCTTTTCTTATGATCTTTGGAGAGGCTCTAATTACCCTATACCCCTTCACACACACGCACGCACGCACGTGCGCTCGCAGTCATATCCATACTCTGTCCATAATGTTCTATCTACCTAAAATAGCTTCCCCATCTTCCTCCCAAGGCAAAGCCACATTCATTCTTAAAAATCACTTTAGATACCATGCTCAGCCAGCCTGTTCTGGAGCTTTAAATTGGGTTTTAGCACTTTTACTCCATGTCCTTTTTATACACTGTATTGGACTTCTTTTTTTTAATTAATTAATTATTTTTTTCAAATACATTTGTCTCTGCCTACCCCCCACCACTTTTCCTTGCCCCCTCCCTCCCTCCCTCAACTCTTCCCCTTTGGTTTTGTCCATGAGTCCTTGTTATATGTTCCTTGACTTTCCCCTTCCTTTCCTTTTCCCCCACACCCCCCTCCCTCCTTCCCTCTTCTCTGTTGGTTTCTTTTCCTTTCAGTGTTGCTGGTCTTATTTTCCTTGCATCTTTGTATTGTTGGTTAGGTTCCACTTATAGGTGAGATCATATGGTATTTGTATTGGACTTCTGATTACATATCTGCTTTCATTCTACTAGAACATAATCTTTAGTTCATAGCTACAGGAGCGGGTAGCTATCTCAGTGCTCAGTGGATAGTAGACCCTCAATAAATGTTAAAATGAGAGCAATATAGCTCCCAAGAAGATAAAAAAAAAGTCTGAAATATAAGCTTATTAGGTTTGAAATGACCAAATTCTGTTCCAGACCTAAACATCACATGATCATTCATTACTTCAGGTATATTCCTGCCAGGATGGATTCTACAAGACAAAGGATGACAAGTGCCCAGGAATAGCAAGCATCATCTGTTTCTAAACACCATATGATTCAGTCATAACTATGGGCTTCCTTTGACAGAGGAAGGCAGGTGATGGTTCTCATTCATTTGATGGCAAGATTTTTGTAGTTAAAAAAAAAATCTGACCTGCTTACCTATTTTTACCTGATAATCAGATTCCCACAGGGGCATTTGCATGCAATTCTGATTTTATGCTGACTCTCTGGATTTGACTTCAGCCTTTTTAATTTTTAAAACTCCAATTGCCACACGACTTACAATGTGTCACTCATAGACCTGTCCTGTATTTGAAACAGCCATCTTACACCCACAAGGAACATGTTCTGATTTGTCCTTTGGCACAGCAGTATCAAATTTCATTTCCTAAGCATCAGCACTTGATCCTGACCTGAAGGTCAATGGATAGTTTAAAAAAAGTATGAAAGGGATCTAATTTTTGAATAAATGTATGCTCTCTTGATTAAAACCAATTTGCTCAGAAATATTTGCAGGCATTGCATTAAAAGAGAAAAATAATAAAAAGAATTTCTTGAGGGTAAAATCTGGTTTCTTCTGTCTCAATGGAGAAACGAAGATGGAGGTAAGGAACTAGACATGAAAATATGAAGCACTTTCTTATAAACATGGGACACTGTTAAGCCTTCAAAGGAACTATGTCTCTGGTTTCCTTTCCAGAACTCACCTTTCCCAAATTTGGGTACCCACTGTAAATGAATTCTTATTGTTCAATCAACAAATATTGAGTGACATCTGAGTATCTGTCACTGAAATTAGCCTAGAGCTAGAAAATAAGTTAAAATAAATTAACCTATTAAAGATGAAAGAATATAGATGAAATTACTTCATGAGCAGTTTCAAGATGAATTCTTACACATACTCATTTTCCAAATTTGAAAAGGTGGCATTTATTCATTTAATATATATTTATTAAATGTATATTTGAGACAGGAACTGTGCTAGCTACTGTGGTTATAAAAGTGAGCAAGATATGTGTTCCTCCTTCAAAGTCATACAGATACAAATAACTAAATAAGCAATAACAAAAAAATTTATGATAGTGACAAGTTATGGGAAAAATAGTGTTCTGAGTGCAAAGGGCAACAGCACATAACCTGGTCTAAGAGTTATCATGGAAGTCTTTCCGGAGAAAGTACTAAAAGATAAAAAGGAGGAAGTCTAATAAAAGGGATAAGGAGAGACCGCCAAAGTTATATCTAAAATGATAAATTAAATAGCATGATCAAGCAAACACAGTGATAATAATTAATTTATAGAAAACTTCTGAAAGTTAAACTTCTGTGACAGGTGTTGGATTAGGAAATCACTTCTCATCTATGCTCAGAGAAGCCTGGGTTTTTGCCCCAAGAGAAAAAACTGAGTTTTCAGAATATGAAAATTATAATTCTGAACATTGCTAAAGATAGAAGATTATGTGAGGGGAAATTCCATTATCTCAGCCAACACAAATGTTCAAGAATTCTAGCTATAAAAGAATGCTAATCATTCTAATTATCCAGATGTTGTTATTTTGGATTTGAAAAAAAAAAAAAGAAGAAGGAGGTGGGGGTGGCTAAAAGACCTAATATCACTGAAAGCCCAGTCTCTATGATGGAAAATAACTAGTCTAGGGAAGAATAAAGTGGATTGTCCTACTGCCTACACTTTGTCCACTGAATGAAATGTTAGCCAATAGAAGCTGCTGTCATCTGCTGTACAAGGGTGGAGAGTGAGGAGAATGAGGAATATTTCAATGTACTTGTGAATTGGTACCATTAAGACATGTCTGTCCTGGCTCTCAACCTTCTGTGAGCCTAGAATGAAAGTTGATGTGTATAAATCTTCCCTAATGGATAGGATCATCCACAGTTTGCAGTGCTATCTTCCTGACAAGAGATTCCACATCCTGTCTGACAAGAAACACAAAATCAGAATTCTCTGCTTATTCAACTTGACTCCCTGTTTCCTGATCATTTTTGCTTCCTCTGTTCCAATTCTTGCGCACAGACCCAACTATGATCAAATCTACCTTTTCAGTGTGAAAGAGAAAATTAAAAAATCCATGCATCACTTTCTTGATTACCCAGAAATTTGTCTAAATGAGACTTGATGAAGGACAGCCTGTAACCACAGTTTAATTTTTTGAAGCCATATAACACTTCCTTCACACAAAAGCTTATGAGGAAATTCATATATAAAGTAGATGATGTGAAGCTGCATTGGCTCAGCCCTTTCCCTTTTATAAGGCCTCTAAGAACTAAGCAGTTCCATGACAATTAAGCCTCAGAGAACTGCAGTCCAATGAATAGCACTCACCTCAGAGTGATAAGGACAGCCTCACCAATGGCTGTCATCCTCGCTTGCCTAAGTCACTACTAGTGACCCCGATCTCTCTGGCCGTTTGTTTTAACCCGGACTCATCTCCTTATTTTTCTTCTCATCTCCTATTCAAACTTACTCTCCACCCCTTCCCTTCCCCAAGCTCCTTCCACTTTTAATTTTCTCAGAACATTCCCTTTCCCTCCTTGTCTTAGCTGAAACCTAATTCACCTCTGAGAACAAAATTTCTTCTATAACCTTCACAAGTAATGATTGTGTTTCTTCATCTTATATACACTATTACCTCAGAATCAGAAAGTGAGGTTAGCGTCCTCCTTGCTTCCCCTTGTGGCTTCCAGACTATTATCAGCCCCTCCCCTTACAAAAACCACTATACCTTTAAAGTGTACACCATCTTAATAAATCATAGTCTTACCAACTTGTTACAGTTACCTCCTTATCACTTTATTTCATCAAAAATTTTACCACATAGCTCCTTTCACCACAATGGTTGCCATTTTCACAGTGAATTCAATGTTCACAGTAATGAATCATTCAGTCTGCCTCTCCTTTCCTTCAAGTCTTCTTCTTCAACTACCTTCCATCAATTCAAGTACATGGTCAAGGGCACCCTGAAAACCTTGTGCTCAACAGAAGCTCAATTTTAAACATTGTGGTATTTGACTACTATTTTTAAACCTTCCCCCAATTTGCTTGGTACTCCTGCTGCCAAAATTCTTTGATTTCCCAAATATCCCATTTGCTCTCCTGTGTCTCCACTTTCTTGCTTTTTTGTTATAATGAACATTTCCTTGCAAATGTTCTCAGCTTCCTCCATTACAGCCACCTGGCAAAACTCCAATTCTGAAAGAATTATATCATTAACCTTTGCTATACTTGCATCTAAACAGCTAAACATTTCTGCAAGAACTGCACTACTAAGCAAGCTGGTTTTATTTTAATTGTATGAATGTGAACTTCAAGTAGGAACTCCCCTACTTGTCTGGCAATCCCACCATAGTGTGCTAACAATTCACTCTTTTGTTCACCAACAAACCTTCCACATGTTCTCTTATTTTCTCAGAACCTCTGTATCCTCATCTTCATTTTCAATTAATTGAAGACTTTCCCTTGAAATTTTCTAGAAAAGACAAGGACAAATGACCAACACTGACTTTCTTCATTTTCTTATCACTTCATTTGTTTTTGAAACCACCTGCATCTATGTCCTCTTTTCCCTCCTGTTACAATGCAGGAGGTAGTTCTCATTCCTTTAAAGCCAGTTTCATAGTTTTAGTGAACCATACCCACCATCACCATCTCAAAAACACAAATTCTTCAGTTGGTCCCTTTCTCTTCAACCTAGTTCCCAGCTTCAGTCACAGATAAATTCCTTAAAAGATCTGTGTGCACATTTCCTCCAATTCCTTCCTTCACTTCTCAAGGTATTCCAAGACAAAGTAGGTTATATGTCAAAGTGCATTTTGTGACACTTTATTTTTGAAAAATATGTACTCAGGCATTTATACATTGGAAAACTAGACATCAGAAGAACGGTAATTCTTTCCAAGTGATGGAATTAGACCTATTAATTTTCTTCTTTGTGCGTAAAGACATTGCCTATATTTGCACATGCACACTCATGGTACATAAATTTGTAATAGCAAAGATATTGTTTTAAATGGAAGTCTAATTTGTGAGTTAATTTCCTGCACATTTCATGAATCATGGCATATTACTGATAACCAAGTTTCTATTTTTGCCTTACTGGGTTAGGCAAACCATCCAAAGATTCAGTACTGCCCACTTCCACAGTTCTAGTAGGACTCATTGCTAACACTTTATCTAGTTATTCCACTTTGTATTTCAGTCATCTGTAATTCCATATGCTTGCTGCCATTATTGTCATACTTCTTAGGCAGTAATCTCTTAGAAAGCCCCTGCCCTTGGGCTAGATTTGTCATGCCCAGACAGGCAGCTTTAAAGAGTGTGTATGAATAATACTTTGAGAACAGTTAATAAATAACCTGGGAAAAGGAATCCAAATGCACCATTAAAATATGGAGAGAGTAGAGTTTTGTGATGAAAGGAATAAAATACAGGTATGAAAGAGAGAAAAGATCCCATGAAGGAAGTAGATAAGTGAGCAAAATAATTATGAAGGTTTTCTTTTCATTTAATTGGTTATTGGTGGGAGAATAGTGGGAACATGTTCTTGTACTAAGTTTGTGGCTAAAGCTGTTTGTAGCTCATAGATGATGATTCCTTCAAATGTTTCTTTGGCTATTTCTCATCCTATAGTACTTTTTATTTTTCCACACAGGAATGGCAAGCTGCTGTCATTCTTTAATTCAGTGCCTCTTTGGAATGCTTCAGCCTCCTTCCCCACTCTGATTTTAATGCTTCCATGATTGGCCATTTCAGGCCGACAGCATGTTGCGAGATTTTTCACATCATAGCTCTATTAAACCAATTCCATTTGTACTCTTCCTTCTCACCACTTCACTGAAAATAACCTCCAGAGGATTGAAGAGTTTGAAAAGGGCAAAAAGCTTTAGATATTGCTTTGAAGAAAAGTTTGTGTACAAAGAAAATACCAGACATACAACAACCTCTATTCACATACCATATTTACATGTCCACTTAGGACTGTTTTCAGCAGTCAACTGGCATAATGACTGAACAGAGCACTGACTATAATAGAGACTAAATGGCAATATACTTTGTAAATAACAGAAGAGGAAGATAAGACAAATGGTTAAAGATAAAAACAGTAAAATACAAAAATGTATATGAAAACCACTAAACTGTTAGGATTCAAAAAAGCAAACTCTCGCATACATCATCAAACAATAATGATAATCCATACAATTGGAATGGAAGTTTAGTTTACAAAGCCCTGTGCATGCATGCATAATCTATTTTTAATAATGTCAAGAATAAAATTAATGTCACTGTCCAATCTCTCTATCAGAATCTACTGCAATATGTGAACATTTCTGGTACATATTTCACAGCCATACACAGAGTGAACTAAAACTCCAACTTAAAAAACAAACAAACAGTAAGACTCCCACACTAGTGTTACACCTATGAGCCTGACTCATCCTAAGCCCTTGGTCTTCTCCATCATTTATTTCTTTCGTTCATATTGTTCTATCTCTCCATCCTCCTTCTCCTCCCTTTGCTTTCAATACCCTATTAGAAAAGAGTCCCTAAAGCAATTATCTGTTTCACAGTTAATGTATTTTATAATGTTCATGAATATGCTATCTCATTGTATCCTCACAGCTCCTTGAGGTATACAGTCTGGGAATGATACTAGTTTTTCACACTAGAAATACAAAGTCTGGAGAGGAGAATAGCCTAAGAATGCAGATGCAATGTGTTGCACACCAGTATTTGGAGCTATCACACATACCTCTGCTGTGTGTGCTTTTCCTGACTGACACATCAGAACCACATACACACTGCCTCACTCCAGTTTCTATGCCTACGGTGATAAGATCTCTGAGGGTGGACCAATGATCTAGTCATTAGAACAGACGGGACATCAAATATAATCTAGGAAGATGCAAAGTGCAGAAAAAATAACATTTTAAGAAGGGCAATGTATAGCTTTGAAGTTTATGAGTATGACCACTGAAAAACAAACTTAGATATGCAATATGTAGCACTTCAAAAGTATGACAATATGGACTAAAGTACTGATTTTTTCTCCAAATTGTACCTTAAATATTGCTTTAGGTCCAAATCCATAAATTGAATTAACTAGTTTTTAGCTTTGTAAGTTGAAATGCTACACTAAATAATAGGTTTAACTTTAAAAACCTGGAACATACATATCATTCTCCTAGTCCAGAACACGTGTAAATATTGTTAAGAATTTAGGTTTCCTCTTAGCAACTTTACATGGGACTTAATAATACCACTGAACACAGTAGTACAAGGCTTGTCTTAGAAACATAACCCTGATACAGCAGCAAACATTCTGGGTAAAGTATGAGGGGTGAATGAGCAGAGAACTCTGGGAATTCAGCAGATGCCCACAGTTCCATCAATGTCATAGCAACTACCTACCAATTTCTAATTGGCCTTTCAGTTTTTATCATATTCCTTTGGAAGTTAGGACATCATGTAAAAGCATAAAATTTAGGGTATTTTCTGGTCATCTTAGTGGAAAAGTATGAGTTAGAAGGAAAAAAAAAACAAAAACCCTAGATTTGATGTCAGAAGATCCTCTGCGCTAGTCCTGGCTCTGATTCTAAACCACTCTTCATCTGTGAAATGCAAAGACCATTAAGTGCTTTCCAGCTCTGGTAGTTTTTGTGATGCAAGTTCTCTGTTACCGTCTCCCTGCAGACAGCAGGAGCTATGGTAGGGTGCATGCAATGTGGGAGAAACGCATGGGAAGATATGCATTAATTAAAGAATCAAGAAGAGAAGAAAACAAAACAAAACAGAAACTCTCTCAAATGCCAAGTACAAAAGATTTTCTTCTCTCTAGTATTATTTATTGCTTATAGTTTTCAGCTCCACAATCACTCCAACAGAGACTAGCAGAGAATAACTTTTTTACTTCGAATTCTGGTTTTACTGAGTTGTTTTTCACTATGGTAACTGCCTAAAACCAGTAATTCTTTAAAACACAGACTACATTTAGTGTTAGCAGTAGTAAGTTTTGAAATGTTATTGCATTTCTCAAGTGAAATAACATTTTAAATCAATTTAATTAAAATTAATTTATTAACTTATACAAGTACCTAACAATGTTATTTTTTTAAATTATTTAAAATAGATCCACGAGGAAAATAAAGCAAAGCAAGAATAAAAATATTGCTGTTTGACACAGAACTATCCAGAGATATGAGAAATGGGACTCGACTGTCTTTGTCAAAACTCTGGAAACTCACTGCTTCTTGACAATGTCTACTTTGCAAACCCTGTAAACATCCTCAAATAACAACCGTCAAGAACAACTTCTTGTAATCTTGAATTATTCTTCTTTCCCCTGTGATAAAGTGAGTGAAGGCAGTGTTTAATTTTTATTTATAAGTTCTAGTTCCAAACGTGCTTGTTTTTACCAAAGGAGATAAGTAAGTTGACCACTGGTGAGAATAGAGCTGTGGTAATAGTTATTCCCAAGATAATGGCAGATTGGGTAAACATTTTGGTCCATAAGGTATAGGAAACCAGATTCATTCCTGGGTCTAGTTGGCTGGGTTACTCACAAGGGAGATATAGGGCAGCACTGTCCAAAAGTAATATAGTGTTATTTATGTATGTAATTTTCAATTTTCTATTAGCCCCATTTTTAAAAGCAAAAGAAATGAAATTAATTTCATTTAATATAACATATCCAAAATATTACCATTTTAACATATAGCAATACAAAACCTATTGGTAAAATATTTTGCATTTTTTCATAATAAGTCTTTGAAATATATATTTAGTATCTAATTTGATATACTTAGAACATATATCAAATTAGATACTAAATTTCCTTAGAAATTTTGATATATATTTATAATTCATGAAATTAGTAAATTTGCATATTTAAATTGTTCCAAGCATACTTAAAAGTTTTCCAATAACTAAATCCACTACGTTTTAAAAATTTAAGTTATTTAAAATTGAAGAAAATTAAAAATTCAAGTCCTTTGTCCGAGTTGCTGCATTTCAATTATTCAATAGCCACATGTAGCTGGTGGCTACAGTACTGAACAATGCAGCTGCAGGGGAAAGAGAAAGGGTGGTAATGCCCATGAGGGGTGCTAATGATAATACTAAAGAATTCTGATAAAGTAATAAGTCTATGAAGCAAAATATTTATGAAATATTATATCCTGTGTTTGTTCCCCCAATTCCCCGCCACATATTAGTTTCCTGAGGCTACTGTAACAAATTACTGCAGGCTTGGTGGCTTCAAACAACAGAAATTTATTCTCTCACTGTTTGGGAAGCTAGGAAAGTTCAAAGCCAACAGGGCCACCCTCTATAGAGACTCTAGGAAAGAAATCCTTCCTTGACTCTTCCAGCTTCTGGTGGCTGCCTTAGTATTCCCGGGCTTGTTCCAGAATCACTGCAATCTCTGCCTCTCATCACGCCACCTTCCCCTCCCGTGTCTGCTGTGGCTCTTTGCTTCTCTCTAATAATGCTTGTAAATAGCTACTGCGGATTGTGATACCATTCAGGGTCCACGGGAATAATCCAGAGTAATCCCCTCATTTCAAGACCGTTAACTGAATTACATCTACAGAGACACCTTTTTCCAAATAAAATAATGTTTACAAATTCCAGGGATTAGGACTTGATATGTTTGGGTGGTTATTGTTCAACCTACTAAAATTTGCAAAATCCTATTTTTCTGCATCTGTAACAGGAAGGTTGATGCTTTGGTAGATGGGTCTCCTTCTACCTGAACAACAAATCCATGCAAATGTAAAGAAATCCAGGCCCACCAGCATCTCTGAACCCACTCTAAAGGACAGTGACTTGGCAGCCAGGAGAAAAGAGCTACTAAGCTTCAAAAGGCCTAATAGGAATCATCAGAGACATATAGGGTATGGCAAAAGTAGGTTTACAGTTGTTCATATGAAAATAACACAATAATTAGTAAATAACAATACAACAATAAACTCTGTTTTGTGTATTCACAACTGTAATTTGTCCTACCCTGTATAAATTGATATCCTGATTAACATGTAAACATCTCCATTAACACATACACATTCTCTCTCACACACGCACACTCACAAATACACACCTATATGTTCCTTCCAAGATATTTATTGACAGAACCCAAGATTTTTTCAGTATAATTTGATCTTAGTAGATACAGCTGCCATTGCCCAGTGTAGAATGGTCTAGGGTACAGAATGCTCCAAAATGAAAATTATAAACTACAGAAATGAGCAGTCATGGAGAAACACAGATGCTCTTAAAAGGAAGAGATGAGCAAATGGTTTAAGCACATGATTGCACAATTTCCAGTGCTCCAGAAATACATCTAGGATTGTCTGCATATATGTTAATACTGTAATTTAAAAGATAGTGACTATAAAAAAGAAGAAAATATAGAAACAATTTTTGAAGGTGAAGTGTGAATGTAAACAAGCATGGCAGAAGAAAAGAGTGGAAAGATCCTTCTACGTGGTTCCTTTATCACTGCAAGGATTGATGGATAAGAATAAGGATTCAGGAGAATTCTGAGTGAAGTTGAGCACTCATCTCCTTTGAATTATAACTCCTGATTAATTATCAGACACCTAGAGGTAAGTAAGAATATCAGAGATTCCAAATAACAGCATATGAATTGCTCTACTGAAGAAAAGAAGAAAAAGAAAAGCATCACTTACTACTTTATTATGGAAATTAAGCATTTAGTAGATATCTTATAATACTTCTTATGAACTGACAAGGGAAAATATGCTCAGAGGAAAACCAAATTTTGGTTTCTTTTTTCATTCCCTGAAGGATGAAAATTTTAATAGTCTGTAACAGTTTGGCTAGGGCTGCCTCACTTTCTAGTTTATTCTGAATTCGAAGCAATGAAATCCAATTTAAAGAATTAAAATAGATGACAAATAAGCACATTCATTTTCAAGTTTTCTTTAGAGTTTCCTAGAAATCTTGGTATTATCTAACTCAGAAAGGAAAAATGTAGGATCTTAAAAACAATTTTTAAAAAACTCACTAACTTTTCCTCAAGTGTGTGTGTGTGTGTGTGTGTGTGTGCACTTACATGGATAATGAACACAGGGCGTGGTGGGCAGTTTCATAGCCTATGGGAAAGCCATTTCCACAATGGTAAAGGTTAATAAAGCACATGAGTGCCTCTGGTAGCAGCGTAATCTGTTGGAGTCTTGAGTCATTGATGAAAGCAATTTCATTCTCAGAACAGTCTTCTTTCTCCCCCATTGTCTCCTTAACATCTCCAGCCCTACTGCAGCATATCCTTTCCTGACTTCAGAGAAAGTCCACTAAAAGACAGCAAACAAGTGTTGGTAATTGGACTATTACAGGCTTCCTTGGATAATCTGGGTAATTCTCAGCATTGTCACCTAATGTCTCTGCAGTCTGTAAGAAAGCTGAACATAAGGCAAGTTCTTAGAAGGAGTTTAAGATGGTTTCTATTTTAAAAGGCGGCCAACCACCACCACAATTGGCCCTAATTGCTTTTCTTGCTGGTAGTCTCAGGAGAGAGGACAAGGGCTGAATGAGTCAAGGAGACTTAAACTCCTTCTCATTAATAGCTTCAGTCTCTATGGGTCAGAACTGAACCACCCGTGGGAATGGTCCTATGGCAAAGGCCCTTACAGCACTGCTTGTCTTACGGGTAAACCAAAGGCCAGCCTAGGACTCTCAGTTTTGCATCCTCACTGGGATAACCTGAAATGATTAAATGAGAAAAATAATAGAGAGGGCAAAATGAAAGGCAGTGGAATGGAGGGGGGGTGGGGGTTTATCTTTGGTTTGGAGAGCCAAGAGAAATAACTGCTTACTCTAACTCAGAAGTTCCAGGAGTTTTTCTCTGACTTGAAAAGTGGATGTGAGGTTTCATCACCTCTGAGCTGTTGTGGCGTCATGTTGAATATTTTCTTCCTTTCTGTCTTTTCCCACTGTGAGGAAGAGATGTTCAATTCCATTGGTTTTCAGAAGGATCTGCTCAGGCCCGTTTCATAGATACTTTTTAGGTTGTAGCCATCTTTCTCACATTGATTCTATAGTATCCAATTTCTATAATAATTTTTAAATTTGCTTTTTGTTTTTTTGATGAAATGAAACAAAGTCAAAAGGAATCTAGATAAGCATATTTTGGGTCACTCATAAGACCACTTTATACCTCAACTTCGCTAACTCAATTTCATGCCCATATTTTTATCTTTTTTAAATCGTAATAGTCGAATGACATTGTAGGGCATTGATGCAAACAGAGATTCGCCAATAGTACAGACAGAGACATATAATTCATTTTTGGAATATCCCAAAGTTGTATTCCTAGGGTATGTGAAAATATTTTCTATTTGTTTTTTCATATAAGAGGGTTTTGTATACATATATATGAGTGGCTCTGTGACAGAGCACAGGTACTTGCTGGATGCCTCCAAAAAAGATGTAATGGGAAGGAATCCCTTACCTGCTGGGAGGTTGAATCCAAAGATAGAAGTACTCATTACAGAGGTACAATTCTCAGCTAGACCTAGCTTTTTTCTCTCTCAAGTTAGACTAAAACACATTTATATTCTTTATGTACCTCAAATTATTACCTGGAATTTTTGCCTCATAAGATAAGTTACCCTTGAGTTTAGAGAATTTCCAAAAAGTAAGTATCAGTGCCAACTTCTTTCTCCCTCTCTACATGTATGTGCGTATATGTGCATGTAAACACTCATGTGCACCAAAGTTAAATCTGTGCTGTATAAGTTAGAAAATAAACAACATAGTTCATTATATATATATTCTTTGTGGAAATGCTAGTCTGTGCTCTAAAATATACTAAGTGATTGCCATACATTAGCGCATTTCATCTTCTCAACAACCTAATAAGTATTGTATTATCATTTTACAGATTAAAAAAAAAATGGCCCCTGGAAGAAATTAAATGGCTTGCCAAACAGCACATGAAATTACTAGTGGAATGAAATTCAGAGCTCATTCTTTCAGACACCATTGTCTTATGTCTTTGTACATTTAGCTCAATACAGTGGCAAAAATTTCCTCTGTTAAGTTTACCACTCTGTGTAGTTTATAGAGATGTTGGAAAGCTTTTAAAATTTTTGTTTTACCATTTACAACTTCTCTATAAACTACACAGAGCAGAAAAGCCTCTTTGTCAGGTGTACATAAAAAATTACCCACATGTGGCTTTTCTTGGATTTAGTACAGTTCCCAGCATGCAGGACTAACCCCAGGCAAAATGATGGTGGCTGGGCAGGTTGACTTCGGCATTCTGGCCTTTTTCCTTACTATCCATAAAAAAAGGGACCCTTGGCTGCTTTGGCTTATGAATTCCTATCTTCTATAATCTGTCTCAGCCAAATGTCTGTGTTCTCTCTAATACCATAAATATCAGAATGGAAAAGGAAAGATACAGGGGCCATAGTATGATCTTGGCATGGGATAATGGAGATTTCACTTGAATTGATAAAGCGGAATAATTGTCAGGAAGAAACATCTGAGTAAATGCCAGGTTCCACTTCATTTCCAAAGCTTCAGATACTGTATTTGCACAAAACTGACATTCACAGCAGACTGAGGAACAGCCATTTGACTAAGTTTGTTCAAATTGCAAATGAGAATTTTCCTAGTTTGTGATGGAATTGAATACAAGTCCACAGAACTAGGATCAAGCGGGTGTCAATTCTGCAAGGGTTAAAACACCTTGGTGAAGTTGAAAACTTTCACAGAAGAAAATAACTCCTTTCCCTGAAGCTCAGAGAAGACTAACTTCATCAGGAGAAAGGAAACTTTGTGAACAATTTTTAATACTAGAATATTCTTTGCAACCTAATATATGGTACTTAGTCTGTATGCTTGTTGTGACCGATGGGGCAGAAAGTCCCATTGGGCAAAAATATACAAAAATATTTAAACCTGTGACCTCCCTCTGTGTGGGGATGATGTGGTCCTTTTAATTTTTTTGGAGTGTGATAGCATCTCTTCAGATGGGAGATATGATAAAAACACAGGAGAGGCTGTTCCTTGTGACTTCAAGGTTAATAAGAGAGATGCTTGGCAATGGCAGGGCCAGCGGGCAGGGAGAAAAACCTCCTTTAAAGCTAGAGATCGAACGGTTGGAGTGATAGCTATGTGACATTTCATCACTGATGTACCTGATTAATTATCAACAATTCAAAAGAATATCAGTGTAAAGAATGGGGACTCTTGACAGTTAAAAGGGACATAACCTCATTAAATCTTTGGGATATAGCTTCTCTAAAGTCATTTCAGAGATAGGAAAAATAATCTCAGGTGTGTAAATCAGAAATAAGTTACATTAAATTCTTAACATCAACGTGATTTCAAAAGCATTCATTATAATAGTAGCACTTTCCATCAGAGTTGTAACACATGTTCTGAAAACACGTGTTATAAATTGATCAAGTATTTATTGCAGGGTTGTTTGCAATAATGCAAAATTATAAAAGAGCCAATATGTCACTCAGTAGTGAAATCAATAAATAAAATATGGTATATTCATATGTTCTAATTTACTGCAGTAAAACAGGATCTATTTGTAACAGTTCCAAAAAATGTAAGGCACTGTTCTAAGTGGTTTACATGCATTAATTCACTTAATTATCACAGCAAACCTGTGACACAGATCCAATTATATTCTAATTTTACTGATGAAGAACTGAGAAACAGAAATACTAACAAATTGTCCAAGGTCACATATCCAGAAAGTCTGGCTCCACGACCCAGACTTTTAGTGATAAGCTTTTACTTTCTCTGCTCTATCTCAAACTATATATATTATTTCAGAAAAAAAAATCATTTTATATAAACTAGACAAATTGACTAATACTAAAAGTCCACATTAGGAAAAATATTTCATCACACTATTCTACATCATATTCTGTTACAGATATTTACTGTAGATTATATATGTGTATGTATGTGTATATATACATGTTTCTATGTGTATGCATATTTATATATAAATACATATACACACATATATACCTTTGAATACATGGAGATTTTATATATATGAGGTCTGTCCAGAAGGTATCCAGCCATGTCCTATGAAAAATAGAGATGTGTACTGAAGAAGATACAAGATACAAGAAACATTGTAATAGGACAATGATGCCTCAGTCCCCTTCAAAGTAGGCACCTTAGGACCTCACACAGTTCCCCCCCGCACCATAAGCTGCCCCGCAGTATTTTCCTGAATCTCTTCGACAGTCTGAAATCTCTTCCATTTCAAAGGTGATTTTAGTTGTGAGAAAAGCTAGAAGTTGCAGGGCGCCAAATCTGCGCTGTATGGAGGCTGAGTCACCTGGGTGATTTGATGTTTTGCAAAAAGACTGCACAAGGCATGATGCATGAGCTGGAGCATTGTTGTGATGAAGCTGCCAGTCACCAGTTGCCCAGAGCTGTGTCTTCCTGAATCGTATGGAGGAATGTTCAAGCTTAATGCAAAATTTGATGCAGATTCATTGCTCTACTCAATCATTTTGAATGCAATGGTCACACAGCATACATGTTCGTTCACTCAGTGGTGTCTACTGCCCCCCACTGACTAGTACAGTGAAGTTATCATTGTTCACGTGTACATTCCAGTCCACTCTCCTTGGCTACATTGATGTAATGCAAACCATTCTCATTAGGTTAACAATGGCTGGATGTTTTCCAGACAGACCTCATCTATCTATTTATTACATGTTATATAATATATAATACATATTTATTATAATATTATAATATATAGTCTAGCATTCTGGTAAAAAAGGGTTATTTTTCCCTTCAGTAGTCTAACTTCTAAATTAAGAATACATCTATATATTGCTTGTATAATTAAGAAGAATTAAAATAAAACAGGTCTAATTAAAGCCTAGAATTCTTTTCCCCAGAGAACCAATGCCAAAGCAACCTTTACTTTTTCCAAATACTGTACATATTACTTAAGAGCCCTGCCCCTTCTCTTTAGACCTGATCTCTCCCCTCATTCTCTGCTACTCCTATAGGAGGGAAACTGTTCTTAAACATACTCTGTATTTCCTAATTCTAACTCATATGCTCTGGAATATAGATTCTGAGCACCTTCTGGCCTGTGCTTTGAGTACTGACCCCAATTACAATATACCAGGAAAATTATTGTTCTTAATCTGTTAGGCATAAATTTTCCTCAATAACCAGCCATGGGCCCCCTGGCACAGAAACAAGTTCACTAGAGAGACTGCTGAACAGACTTCCTGAGAGGATCCAAATGAGATAATGAGAGGAGAAGGGTGGGAAAATGGACTCACCATTACCTGGCATGGCATTAGGGAAGACTCAGTACTATAGGTTCATTGCCTCCTCATTCTGTCCTGCTCAGCCTACCAGACAGATTTCTCCCTACGAGTCTTGTTTCCACTCAAGAAAATGGAGTTTGCAAACACCTGTGTGACTCTAAGATCCAGTGGTGGCCAGTGACCAGCCATGCACTAGAGCAGAACTAGAGCCCAGTCCTCCTGCACCTCAGATTCTCTCTCTTTCATTTTCAGCCAGCTAAGCAGAAGCCTGGCAGTCTACTTTAGCTTTCCTTTTCCTTCCTCTGAATATTGGCATCTGCCTTACTTGAACCTGTCTCTTAAAGGAATCATGGCTTACTTGTTCCTGCCCAGTCCTTGGTTTTCTTCTCTCTGCTCATTTTCCTAAGGTCTTTACTGCAGCTTGTTGGAGAGTCTGAGATTTTCTCACAAACTGCTTCAGTGCACACCAGCCTAATAGGTGTTCACTCACATTTTCAGATCCCCACTGATTTGTTTTCCTCTTTGTTTCAACTCCACAGAGGTATCAATAAAGTAATCTTAAAAGGTACGGACCTTTTTAGGAACCAAAACCCCAAAATGTCAACAAGTAATCTGAAAACACCACAGAGCCAGTAAGAGGAACCTGATAGTTCTGAAACATCTGCTTCTTCTTTCATTATTCTACCTCTAAATAACTGAAAATAGGGAAGAGCTGGAATAGAGAGAAAAAAGATGGCAGGTCCACATTCACACCTTTGCATTTCAGAGACAAACGCTTGAATTTATGAACACTGTGGATATGCTTAAATCCGTAATACAACTAGCCTATGATTCTGTGCTTGATAATCCAGCACAGGAGCTGGATGGAGGCTGGGATAGGAATATCTAGGCTAACACTTAACACCAATATGCATCAATCCTCGACATACTACCCTATAAGGTAGATTCCATCTCAGAAACAGTAGAAAACCTGTCTAAGTCACACCCTGAAAAGCAGCCATCAGAATTTAAATCTAGGTCTCCACAATCCCATAGTCCATGCTCCCTCTCTGTCACATTGCTGCCTTCCGGTGCAGCAGGGTCAGCTGCTAGGCCAGTATTCCTAAATCCCATGAATATCAAAGCCAGTTGGAGAATCTTTTTAAAATATAAATTTGGTCGCCTTATTTCCATAAATTTTTATTTTTGATGTCTGAAATGGGGCTATGGAATCTATGTATGGTTTAAAAGCACCCCCAGGTGAGTCTAATGATCAATCAGGTTTGAAGACTACTATTTTAAGGTATTCACAGCAACAATTAAAGAAGTACTCATAAACATCACATGGCTTGTTTTTATAACTCATTATGGGTTTTTCAACTGCAATTGTATAAAAACATTTAAACTTGCACAGTTTATACAATACCTAAGGTAGGGGAGTTGCATAAATGTATCTCTGCTATGCACAGAATTACTAATATCTACTCACTTGTTCACAATCCCCTAACTCCTGTGGCTTTCCCATGGTTATGGTACTTAACTGTAGGGTCTGGCCATCTAGTCTCGGTTTACCTTGTCTGTGCCCTTCATACTTTCATAAAGGTTAGCATTAAGGAAAGTAATCATTTTAATGGGCTCTCACACAACACCCTTTTTATCCCTCTGATCACTTTATCTGCCCTTCTCTACACCTTTTCTAGCGCCATTTCCTCTCTTTTAAGGTTCATCAAACAGAACCACATGTAGTACAGATGAATAAGGTTTTGTAACAAGGGCATTGCCCTGGGTATTCCTGAGGGAAGCAGTGTACTTACCCTAAAAAGGGCAAATCCCAGGGTTTTACACCTTGAAATAGTACAGAAAATACAAAAGGAGAGGAGATAGCCATGCAAATAAAAACTCTTTCTCTTTTCAGTCTTAGCCTATTCTTTTTCCCCTTACATCTTAACAGCTTAAGAGAAAAGAGACCAGGGATTTGATGAGGGGTTATTAAAGAAGTTGCAGTGACTTGCAGAAGCAGAGATGTTCATTCATTCTAGTTGGTCCATACAGAGTTGAGTGGTTCTAGGAAAAATTGTCTTTGTTACTGTCTTTCTAAATCACCTAGTTCTGGGTTTCCATCCTTCTCTTTGTTTTCTTTTCCATTTCTTTAAGGACACTGCCCAAAGTGTACCCCAAATCACCATCTGCTCCCAAACCCTTGCTCTCCCTACTCTCCTCCCACTCTCTAAAGAAAAGTGCAACTGTGCAGGAGAAATTTTGCTGAGCCGGCCGCCAGCCTTAAAGAGCTGGTGATCTGATTATAAAATTAAAGCAATTTACCCTGAGTGTGAATGAATCTTAACTCTTCCAGGGATCATATGAATTTTGAAAGGCACTTGTAAAACCTAAACAATAGATATATGATTGATGATTGATCACATTTTTTTGAAGCATTGGCATAAGCATGAGTTTGTAGGGGGGAGGCTTTGCACTTTGACGAGATTATCCGCTTCTTTCCCTTTCTTGCATGCTGCTAGGCAGGGGTGGAGTGTGATAGCATGTGTGCGTGTATGTATGTTATAAGGAGAGAAAAATAGATCCTGCATTGCAACTATATACTTGATTCAGTAAAGGCTTGGAGAAGAGATACATGTTAACGGATAGGACCTCAATTTTTTCAAAATTCAAAATCTCACAACTGGGGGGCAGTTCTTATGTTTTAAATTACTTCTCCCTTTAATACCTTTGCCTGCCCACAGCATTAGTTTCCCACATTCTCTTGTGGACTGGTAATGTCTTCCTGGAGTTCATCAAAAATTCCTTCTGTGTTCCCTTTTATGTTTCTCTCCCTGCAAATGTATCTTAGTGCCAATTACAAATTGAATCACAGTCTGCTAGAATTTTGGCACTGGAAAGAACTGAAAAAATCACCCAGTGACATTTGTCATCCTAGTTTTAATAGGCATCTGCCATTATTGCAGTCCACTGTCTACTCATTCATTTTTCTGGTAAAGGATTAGCCTGAGAAACCTTTCAGAAACTACTCCATATCTTCAGCCCAGATGGCTGCCCGAGTTTGAGGCCATCCTCTATTGGGAGATGGTGGACCCTGATTACCTTATGTAATAAAACAACTATTGTATACAACCCTACTCTGGCCAGTGTAATTAGTTCAGAAGTGGAAATG